>NC_137873.1:17231554-17604054 GCF_963924005.1 Protomyctophum bolini | reverse complement strand
TCATCGTGTGAGCATATTATAGAGAAGGGGAAAAAGAGAAAAAACCCCACAAAACATTAAATTAAATAAAAACAAAGAGTCCAGAGAAGTATTAGAGATAGCTATAGCCCCTTTGACCCTAGAAGAAGCTTTTATGACCACGGTCATTAAATACCAACCACTTCTACATACCATCTCAGAGCTGTGCTATAGGTGCATGCAGAATATTTGTTTTTTATGTTTGGCAGCCTAGGACATACCTACAGAGTGGTTGTTGGAGGGTTTTAACAACGTAGGCTGCCCAAAAAGGAGGCAAAAGGGCTGGAATGGTATTGTCAGCTGCCACATAAGGCGGAGATGCTGTTAGAGATGCCCATAGAGTACTGAGTGCTTATTATATATATATCATGAAGACATATGTGCCAAGATTTTGTGAATGTAATCTTAACTGTACCTTTAATATGTCCTCCTTGTATGCTCTCATTTATGCCTTTATGTAGACAGGAATACATTGTTAAAGTGTGTGTGTGTGTGTGTGTGTGTGTGTGTGTGTGTGTGTGTGTGTGTGTGTGTGTGTGTGTGTGTGTGTGCATGCGCGCATGTGCGCGTGCGTGCGTGCGTGTGCGTGCGTGTGCTTGGTTTAAATAGGCTCTGTTACTGAATGCAAGAGGGCGGTTCCACTGTGGAGGAGTCCTGATAGATGAGAACTGGATTCTGACTGCAGCTCACTGTCTGGAGAACAGCCTCCGTTTCAAAGTGCGACTGGGTGAGCTATACAGTCTTTTACTCCAGGGTTTCTCAAACCTTTTCATGCCAAGGACCCCCGAAATCAATGTATTTAAAAAGGTTTTGTGCCATGGACCCCTAGAAGAGAAGATTTATAAATTCAAACATTTTACTACTATTTTCAAAAATAGCAGACATTAAAAAAAGGAAAGATATTTAATATTTCCCCAAACATTTTACTACTATTTTCAAAAAATAGCAGATATAGCTTAATTGCAGCCACAATGGAAACAAGCTTCAGAGTTTGACCTTCTATTTATGAATAGCCTATAAGCCAACATATACTGTAAATGGATAAAGCGGTTTGAATTGTTGTGATGCCATGTTAAGGCTCCTGGTGGAACCCCGCCCCCCCCCCACCCCCCCCCCCCCACGCGA
The DNA here is from genome assembly GCF_963924005.1 of Protomyctophum bolini. Classification (NCBI taxonomy): domain Eukaryota; kingdom Metazoa; phylum Chordata; class Actinopteri; order Myctophiformes; family Myctophidae; genus Protomyctophum; species Protomyctophum bolini. The sequence goes on along the minus strand of NC_137873.1, from coordinate 17,602,911 downwards.
GACTATAATAATGTCTCATAGTGTTTTTAAACCCATCACTACTGCAGGTGACTACGAGCGTTGGAAGATGGAGGGAACAGAGGCCACCTTGCCCGGTCGCCTCAGAACGGCATCTTCAAGCACCCAACACTACACCATGAACAGCAACACGGTGGACAACGACATCGCCCTTCTACGCCTCGCCACCCCCCTGCCCCTCGCTCCAACTACATCGTCCCCAGCGTGCCTCCCAAGCCGCAGCATGGCCGAGCGCGTGCTTCACCTCAACGGCACGGTCACCGTGGTGACCGGCTGGGGCAAGGAGGACCTGATCACAGGGAAGTTCAGCTCGGCACTCAACGTCATCAAGGTCCCACTGGTCGGCCACGCACGTGTGCCCGCGCGATGACCCACAACATCACTGACAACGTGCTGTGCGCCGGCATCCTTGGCCAGCAGGTGGACGCCTGCGAAGGGGACAGCGGGGGGCCCATGGTCACTTTGTACGGGGACACGTGGTTCCTGATCGGCCTGGTGTCGTGGGGCGAGGGCTGTGGCAAGAAAGACAAGCTGGGCATCTACACCAAGGTGTCCAACTATAACGACTGGATCGATCAGATACGCGAAGACTGGGACACAAGACGTCCAGTCCCCGACCACTTCTCTAACTGGGTCTGAAATCTTTTTGGGCTTCACCTGACCACAACGTCGTTTAGCTAAGAAAACTGCAAGAGAAAACCATAGCGATATGAATGTTGATAATAATAACCCATCATCTTTTGAAGAATATAGCATCACAAAGCATTGCAATTCCTGAGCAGATTTATGTATATAAATAAATCTAAATAAGTTTGCTTCAATCTGGGAAAGCATCTGTGTGTCCTTGACTCCTTTTAGATTTTAGCTATAGGCAAATGAAAGATTTCTGAAAACTGTTTTCTGATTTAGAAAGCATTTTTAGAATCGGCCTCATGTCTAACTGGGTTAACACAGCTGGTTCACCCAGAACTATGTCAAAGTTTTATCTTTAAACATATAGCTGTACATTCTCTTTCTCTGATGACATAGGGCCTCATAGGCCCTGTAGTATTTCTAGGTACCCCTTGGGGTACATGTAGCTAGCTACCCCCATTTGAGATGCAATGCAATGCACTAAGGCCCTGGTTTTCAAAGTCTGTGCCGGTCATCCAGCTAAATGGTTTGTTTGCATTTGTACACTCTCAGAGTTAAAACAACACTAGTTTGGGGTATCAGTGGCGCATAAATAACATGGCAGCCAACATCTTTGACTTAATTACACAAGGGTCTCTGCAAGCATATCTGGTGTGGACACGCTGTGATTGGCCAGTTTTCGCATTGACTGGCAGTTCTGCCTTGCACCTTGGCAAATACCAGGATCTGCCAGGATATATCTGCCCTATGGTAATAGTTAAGCCCTTAGCAGGGTGAGTATACATTTATAGAAGGATGATTGTTATTGCTTAAACATGTTACTTTATAATTTAGTGGGACAAAATATTATATATACTGTATGCTAAAAAGGTTACATAGTGCTGCTTTAAATTAGCAGATTTTACTGGGATTGCAGTCCCAGAGATAACAGCCCTCACGGCTCACACACATGGTCATGTTATATCTCACCTTCTCCCTTTTGTTTTATCTCGCCAGTCCCAGGAGCAACTCAGGAAAAGGCCTCCTACACAATAGAGATGTAAAACAGTTTTCTAATAATTAAAAGAAAACTCTTTAAAAGGTATGTCTGTTTTTCTTTCTGGTTATATTACTGTTTTTATTCCATGATCATCGATCACAAAGAAATGCAAATTTCTTGGAAACTACTATAAGAATTGAAATGGATTTGCTGAGGATTAATCAGCCTGTGGCCTGTCCTCTAGGGTGCCACCCTTAAACCAAATGTTTTGTAGTGTTAATACAGAATAAGCCACAAACACACTCCCCCCAAAAAAGAAATAAATGTAAACTAATAGACACAAAACCTTTATTTGATTTTATTTCAATACATACAATTGAGAAAATGACATTTGTATCTATGTTTAGCCTAATCATACGGTTAGCTTCTTGTCTCTTCAAGCTTAGCAAGCTTGGTTCTTAGCGCTTTCATGTAAAATGTGAGATTATTTTTCTGATGGTTATTCAGTGGTTTCATGTTATAGGGCTGGGCAATATGAACAGAATCAAATATCACCTTAGGTGTTTGACCAAATACCTTGTTATCACCATTGTGACGATAATAACATGAAACCCTTTGTAGGTATAAAATAAGACTTGAATATAACCAGGACAAGACAACACTTTTGACATATCATGTTATTACAATATCCAAAATCCCAGATGACATCTAGTCTCAAATCACAGTATCAATATAATATCAAAGTATTGCCCAGCCCTAGGTATTCCTAAACATTCAAATCACTGCACAACACCAGCAGGAGTTTACACAATATGCTAAAGAACATATAAAACAAATCATTATAAGCTTAACCTATTGATCTATTGTAACTAGAATAGGTTATCAGCTGCCTGGCTTTATAAACTCTAAAAGTAAGCTCATGTGTCACAGTATGCGGCCTAAACACAGTAAGAGACAAACTAATTCAAAGGCAAACTATCGTGATTAATTCTAAACCACATTTCCTGATCAGCCATGGTGGTCAGTGCTCGATCTGCTCCTGTGTGCTAAAAATGAAATAACATAAATATGTACACCAATCAGATTACTGTACGTCATTGGACTTTATACATCTGGGTGTACCATGCGCTATATACTGTACACATAATCTGAATAGTCTAGTCAAAACCAAATTTGTATAATGAATCTACCACTAGTATATAAATAAGCTATATCTGATGGCTTGTGTACTTTATTCTATAGAATTTACCTGAGTACAACTTATTGCTATAGTACCTAATCTATGTATTTATCTAACAGGGGTTTTAGGTATTTGATGGCTTTGTATATGTATATAGCGCTACACTATTGTGTATACCAATACATGGGTAGTACTGTATATCAATGAGCTACCTCATTCCAAATTAATACCTTTCTGTTTTGGAAGAAATAAAAATAGCACAAAAATGGTTCTATGTAGAAATCTCTTTCATCAACTACTTTGAGACCAGTGATTATTTTGTTTAGAGAAGCAGTTGGTGTGTGGCTTAAGCCCTAACCACACCAAAAGGTCAAGACGGTTTTAGCGTTGTCCCTGCGGTGTGATATGTCTTGGTGACCCACGTTGACCCTAGTGATTCAACGCATGGAATTCAATGGCCCAAACCACCAAAGGGTCGAGACGGTTTTAGCGTTAACTCCTTGCAACCGTTTGAACCCAAGGAGTTGCATGGTGACCCATTGGTGTGGTTAGGGCTTTATAATTTTTCATATTAACGATAATGTTTTTAAAATGAGAAAAAACAACAACACTGTTGATCCCTCCATCATAGCGTTACGTTGCCCTTGAAGCTGTAGCAGAACCATATGGCTAAGGTTAAAGTGAAACTGTGCTAAAAAAATAAATAATGCTAATGGGTCAATGGTGTTCTGCCTAAATGCAGCAGCATTGTCATTCTGTAAAGGTGCTTCTATGCAGAGGTAAAAGCTGACACTGCTACAGTACAGCACAGCAATTACTCTGAAAGACAAAAGGAGAGGGATAAAGAAAACGATAAACAGCTGAGGTGAAGTCAATTCTGTGGTATGAGGAAAAATAAACCCTCATGGTCATCAGAGAATGATGAATTATGTGTCAAGGCAAAGGTCAAGATCTTCTACCCAATGTACTGTATTGTGTTTCTCCCCCTTAATTCATTTATGCTGCGTCAGGGTGTGTTTGCACTGTCCTCTTGTTATGAAGAAAAAGTGCTGCCTGGAGTGCTTTATCTGAAAATAAAAGACATCCTCCACCTACAGTACGACAGCGGTACAGGGGCAACCTTGTCCAGGAGCTCCATATGGACGAAGCAGGTTTAAAAGCTTTACTCCGGCCATTAAAGGGAGAATTTGAATACCTGTTGTGGAGGGTAAAAGCCAGCAGTCTTGAGACAGCAGACACAGTTTATCCCGATTGCTCAGCTTTTAAAAAGCAGCTCACGTCATGTGCATTTCTTCTTTAAAAAGTTAAACTATTCTCAACTTTTAAATGCGCTCAGCGCTGCCAAAAAAAGCACAATGACCAGCACCTTTTAAAGGTGGCCCCTTTTGCAGTATGCGGTCACCTTTTAGTCATTTGCCATAGGCTTTAAGGTAAAAAAGGCAGCGCCTATTTTTATTTAAAGTATGCTAGCGTGAACATACCCTCAGAGAGCCTTTTGGTACTGTTCTGCCTCTGTGTGGGACAAACTGGTCAAACCAAACAAAATGCCGTTTATTTGTGCCCTCACGCAGGCAAGAGGAACCAAGATATGTTCTTACAAACACTTGGAAAATAAGGTTTAGTAAGATTGTCTCTAGAGGGAGAAACATCCCAGCCCTGATCTCTGTGGATCTGTATTACTTGGGTGCTGAATTCTCTCCGCGTCTCTTTTTCAGCTCTTTTTCGTATCTCTCCAGCTGAGCCATGAAGCCACGGTTGGGGTCGATCACATGACGAGCTGTCTTGACTTTCTGAAACAGAGGAAGGGACAGTACATTTACAGTTATTACTACTTTACCACTGCCAGGGGTATCATGCTCATAGAAACAGAGAGGGCATGTGCCGCCTCAGATGTTTGGGGTAACCCAAACAATTTGAGAGTGTATACATACAGAACCAAATGCACCCGTCTTGCCATTTTTATTGGTGATAGAATGCACATGATTGCGAACGCAGTGAGCACTTACTATGAGACCTAGCAGATCATGTCTGTCTGTCTGTCTGTCTGTCCGTGTGTCACGCTTTTGTGCCCATATATGGAGCTGCTTTGGGGACTCCTTATATGGTTATGGCTGAGTTAAAAACTTAACTTAAAAATAACTTAACTTAAATATGTACGAGCTGCGTTCGCTTCCCGCGTTTGCGCGTCTTACTGGTACTATGCCTCTATTTCTATGTAGGCTATTGTTGACCTACACACTACTATGCAGTGTGCACACGTGACCAGACAGGCACAGAGGGCAAGGTTAGGCCGTCTTTATGACAATGTGGTATGGCAATCTTAATGTAAAAGGAAGAAGCAAGTTGCAGCGAATAGTGAACCTAGCCTCAAAAATAATTGGGAAGAGACAGAAACAATTAGGTTGTAACTACAAGGAAGTACTTCGGGAAAAAAACAAACTAAGTACCAAAAGCTAACCGTAACCGCAATCTTTAAAAATTCCTTCATTCCTAATGCCATTAAGGCACGAAATCATACCATGTCTCGCTAGATCTGTTTTTAATGTATTTGCCACTGTTGTCCTGCATTTTTGCCATGAAGATAATTGGGTAAGTGTTTTTGCTGTTGTTGTTGCGGTTTGTTGTGCCTGCCTGCCTGCCTGCCTGCCTGCCTGCCTGCCTGCCTGCCTGCCTGCCTGCCTGCCTGCCTGCCTGCCTGCCTGCCTGCCTGTCTGTCTGTCTGTCTGTCTGTCTGTCTGTCTGCCTGCCTATCTTGGAGTGAAATTAACAGTATGTGTCCCTTAAATAGTGTTGTTTTTCAATGAACTACTTCAAGCTATGTTACCTGCAGATGCAGATGACCTTATAGGAGGCAGAAACAAACAGACAGTGTGAAGAGGTCGTGTAAATCACTGTATGTCAGCAGAGGCCTGCCTCCAGATACATGATGAGTCAGCGCCAGCGGGTATGTTCATTATTAAGGACACCTTGTGTCAGGATACGACTGTCATTGAAATCCAAACTATGACTTTGCAGCATTACAGAACAGGCTTTCTAGTTTTCAGGGGACATGGCCGAGACCCAAGAAGATACAATATTTATGGAAGTATAATTCTCTGCCTCTAACACGCACTTAGGTTAATTAACCATTTTATAAATATATAAAGATTGTGGCATCTTTATATATTTATAAAATTGCTAATTAACTTATTTTTTTTAATGAGAGGGACCTGGCCAAGTGCCCTCTTGGCACAATAAAACTAATAAAAATAAACACAAGAAAGAGGCAATTTAACACAATAACAACAGAATTTGGCTTCCACAAATACTAAAACTAAAAACAATCAAAGACCACAATGATTCTCAGCCTCATACCTTATGTTAGTCCCTGATCCAGTGATGTAAGTACGTATATTCAAGTATTTTATTTACCTAAGAAGACCAATTCTAATACGCTTTTTATTGCTTTTTCTTGACCTTGGTTTATACTTCTGCTCTATTTCAGGGATAACATTGTACTTTTTACTACCCTACTACAGTTTTTTGACAGGTTAAACCTGTAGATTTTGAATTAAGAGTGTCTGCTAATTCCTACATTTTTAATTGTAATTATAAATGTAATACAACACATACATTAAGTGATAAATAATATAGGTTAATCTGCCCAGCAGCACATAAAGTAGCCTATAAGCTCCACCTTTACCAGCAGCTGCAACATTAAAACACATAGCACTATTTACTACAATCCAACCGGCCAGTTCTCATTTTGAGTAGGCCTATGTTTTCATTTTGTAGGAATACTGTAATGATACCAATATAGTCTATCTTTACTACTTTTACTCAAATACAATTTTGAATACAGGATTTCTACTTGAAAATGAAATACTAGGTATTTCTGTATACATTAGGCCTATATACTTTAACTTAAAGTAAAAAAACTTCCACCACTGCCCTAAAATCCCAACACTGCCCATCATCAGACAGCAGCTATTTTGATGGGGTCCTGTCTGTCTGCACCGTCTGCACCACCAGAGCTGAGAGACCACTGTACAAGCCACCCACCTGAAAAGCGTCGTTCAGCGACATCTTGCGGTGCTTCATGAGATACGCAACGCACACGGTTGCGGAGCGGCTTCGTCCGTTCTTGCAGTACACCACGCTGTGGCCGTCGCGGTTCGCCTCCTTCTGGATGGCATCGGCGGAGCGGTCGAAGTAGCGGTACAGGTCCTCGTTGGGGTCGTCGTAGACGGGGATGCGAAGCGTCGCAACGGCGGCGGGAGATGATGAGGAACTTGAGGAAGACGAGGTTGATGCTGCGGGGAAAGGCTGCTTCTTGGAGACGTTGATGCAGAGCGTCACCGCCTCCTGTTGGAGGAGCTCGTCACTGCAGGCCGAGCGAGCGTTGCTGATGAACAGGTGCTTGGTCACCTTGCACAGCTGCAGCATGGTGGTCCGTCCGACCGCTTCTAATGTGAGCTGACAGACGGTCACCAGTGCCACTCACCAAACTATGGGCCCTATACGAGTATATTTTGGTCTACAATCGAACGCTAGTACTCTCTAGCTCTTGTCTCCCTCTCAGCTGTCAAATTGTCTAAATAGCCCACATAACTTAGTTTTTAAACCCAAGCAGCCTTACATTTCCCCCCGCTCACATGGCTATGAAATCAAATGACCCCTCTACTCCCCTATGCTCTCACTGGGAACTCAATTCAATGTCCATCCCGCAACGTTGAACGGTTGAAGAGTTAGCACTGACCACTGAGAACTACAGCAACTTCACATGCGCTCAGCCTCAGTGTCACTCTGCAAGGACACAGTCAGTCACAGCTGCCAAGCACATACAGTATAGGCTATATAATCTGTAAAACACCTGCTATTAATTTACATTAAGATGTTGTCTCGTTCTTTAGCCTGTGAAAAGGGTTGTTTGGTTAATCTGCTCCAGCCTTCCTCTAACCTATGTGCCACACAGTAAGTTGGGCTATATTTACCATAGGAACAGGATAGGGCAGGCATTCCCTGGGTCTTAGTGCTAGCCCTTTTGGGCCTATAGGATACATTGTGCTGCATGGGATGGGTAATATAAACTTTTTTTCCTGTGTTGAAAACTTTAATGTGGGGGAAATAAAAACCATAAGTAAGATAATTATAGTCAGTACTCATCTATTTCATTGCTTGACGCTCAAAACAATAACAATAACAACAGGCCTCAAATAACTTACAAAAAGATCAATTTAACTACTTTAACTCTACATTGCCAATTTGAATAGCAAGCAGATGTACAAGGTAACAAAGCTATGGTTGCAATGCAAGCGTTATGATCAAGCCTGTAAATGCTATTTAAAAAAGAAATGTTGAAAAATGTATCTGAAAATAATGTAATATTTTTGAAACATTTTAACAACACAAATCTTGTATGCGACTGCGTATCTCTCTAGGTCGTCCTCAGACGAGCCCTCCATCGTCGTTTCCAGTCATCCCGGTTCTCCATACATCTGGCCAGTTCGTTGGTACTTTGTGCTCCTGCGTCGTTCTTGAGTACATCCACGTATGTTAGCGTTGGACGTCCTCGTGATCGGTGCCCGTGTGTTGGTTCCCACAGCACTAGTTTACTGGCTGGCAGCTCTTGGTGTCTTTGGCAGTGTCCTGCTAGTCTCATTCTCCTGGCTGCTATTTTCTGGGTCACCCTTGGCATTCCATCATACAGAGTTGTGTTTGTAACATGTGTGCTCTTATTGATGTTGAGTACTGCCCGCAACATTCTGGTGTAGCACCCATCGAGAGACTTCTGCAGGGTTGGCTTCAAGGTCCAGCATTCACTGCCATATAGGAGAACGGACTCTACCGTTGCGTAGAAGAAGCTTAGTTTGGTTTGACGGGGGAGGTTGGAGTTCCATACACTGGCCATGCCGTTTAGGGCCCTCCATGCAAGGGCCTTCCTCACTTTCAGGTCTTGTTCGGTGGAGTTGACCCATGAGCCCAGGTACTTGAAGTCATTGACTTCCTTCAAAGCAGTGCCTTCTGTTGTTGTTAGAGGTGGATGCTCTGATGGGATGTTATAAGTGATGACTTGAGTTTTCTTGGCATTCAGCCGGAGGCCAACCTTGGCACATTCGCTAGCACAAAATATTTGTAGATGGGGTGTTTTGTAGACATGACATTTGAGAACCACTGTTCTGTACCCGACATATAAGATCAGTTTCTTCTCTGCGACCGTGGAGTCTGTTCTCCTCTGGGCTATAGCTGTGAATGCTGGACACTAACACAAGCCCTACAGAAATCCCTGGATGGGTGCTACACAATGTTACGTGTGGTACTGAACATCAAAGTGAATCGATGTGTTTCCTCCAAATGCGCCTTGGTCTGCCCCGGGGTCTCCTCCCAGTGGGACGTGCGTCGAGGACCTCCCTAGGGAGACGCCCGAGAGGCATCCTAACTAGATGCCCGAACCACCTAAGCTGGCTCCTTTCCAGGCGAAGGAGCAGCGGTTCTACTCCGAGTCTCTCTCGTGTGACTGAACTTCTCACCCTATCTCTAAGGGAGATGCCAGGCACCCATCGAAGAAAACTAATTTCGGCCGCTTGTATTCGCGACCTTATTCTTTCGGTCATGACCCACACTTCATGACCATAAGGTGAGAGTATAGGAACGAAAATTGCTCGGTAAACAGAGAGCTTTGCCTTCTGGTGAGGGGGAACAACAGTTAACTTGATGGGAAAAAAGGTCTTGCCTATACTAGGCCTAGAACATAGGACTAAACCCATCGTCTTGATATCAATTTTGTTATTGCGAACGCAGTGAGCACTTACTATGAGACCTAGCAGATCATGTCTGTGTGTGTGTCTGTCTGTCCCGCTATCCAAATATGGAGTGTGTTGCATCAGCAATCACTCAGCTCCATATACTGATAGCCTATACCCAGGTTTGCATGATAAGGATACTGAATTTTATTATAGCACCTTTCAAAACATGGTTACAAAGCACAGAGCAATTAAGGTTAAAAATAAAATTCAGTATAGTTATCATGCAAACCTGCATGGGTATAGGCTATCAGTTATTCCTGTATAATAACCAGTAAGATGCGCAAACGCGGGAAGCGAACGCAGCTGAGACCCTGCAGATCATGTCTGTCTGTCTGTCTGTCTGTGTGTCTGTCCCGCTGTTACTGTATATGTGGACCTGGCCCCTTTTGTGCCCATATATGGAGCTGAGTGGACCTGGCCCCTTTTGTGCCCATATATGGAGCTGAGTGATTTCTGATGCAACACACTCCATATTTGGATAGCGGGACAGACAGACACACACACAGACATGATCTGCTAGGTCTCATAGTAAGTGCTCACTGCGTTCGCAAAAACAGTATGATCATTTGAATATACAATCGTGACTTAAACAGAGGCACGGATGTTGCTAACCTTAGATGCAGTGCGTTCCACAGTATGGTGGCCGGGCAGCAATGGCCCTAGTGATCACCCTGGCCAACTATAGTTCATCATGGGACCTCCAGGAGGGCCTTGCATGTATATTTGAAGAAATTCCCAGTACCTTTATGAATTGGTTTGGTGTATAAGGCTATTTTCTGTTTAATATAGTTTATTTCTATTATTATTACTTAACATTATTTGTTGATGATTGTGATTGTGATTGTTTTTCTTTTTATTCGATGCAATTGTGAACAATAGCCAAGTAAGATACATATCCATTGGCGAATCAAATGGTTCACTGGTTCACTATTCACTAACCCTTGTTATCTTTGTATGCTTCATATTTTTTCTTCGTTGCAATAAATAAAGAAGACAATCTTCACGTAAGGCATGATGTCTGGCTTCCGCACATGACACTATGATTCTTTATCTGCTTCAAATAGTTCTCTACTTCTCTCTATAATCATGGTGTAGACTCTATACCTATCTACTGAGTTGTGCTTGAAATGTACTGTAATTCTCCAATCTGTTAATAAATAAATACCGTACTGCAATCATAGACTGTAGGACTGCAATAAATCAATCAAAACCCCTTAAGAAAACTACATTTCCTGTAGTTGGCGTCATGACGTCACGCTCTCTCACTGTTGCCAGACGTACGTTAAAAAAAGCAAAAAACATAAAGTCCCATAATGCATTGCGCTTAGAAAAAGAAGCAGCATCGACATCGAGGAGGAAGCGTCGACATGGAGTCCGTAGCGTCGGGTGGCTAGAAGTGGCAAATAAATTATACACTGACTTTTATGGTTGTTCTTAAAAAAAACTATATATATATATATTCGAATGTTTGTTTAAAAAAAAGGACGTATCTCGCTAGTTATTAGCTTGATAGCTAAAACTCTGCATTGGAATATTGTTGGTGAGTTGTAATCTTAGCAGCGCGTTGTTTTTGTAAATGACACTTCTTCCACCGGGGCCGCCATTTAAACTGAACAAATATACATCCATGGAACCGACCAGGGTTCTACAGGCCCGGGTTACTGCGGATTTAAGCGGCTCACACGGGGTCCCCGGTCCGTCCACGGTGTCGTTGGGTTCGGTTAAATGGGTTTCCCCCCAATCCTGGATTAGCTACATGCTAGTGCTAGCGTGCTAGCTACACACACACACACACACACACACGGGGCTAAACATGTTAGCATCAGCGACAACATGGTGGTGAAGGAGAAACGTTAAATATAACTCGAGACTGTACAAATGGAACCTTTGGTATCATTTATCACAGTCACGGACCAGTTGTATTTATGCCATGTAAACCATAGCCCTATGGGACACATTAGATTTACACGTATTTGGGTTCTGTTTATTTATTAAGCTGCAACCCGTAACGTTTACAACCTACATCTACACGGCATTCAAACTCCATGTGGAAAACCAAATTTGCAAGAAGCATGAGCATTATGAGCTCCAGGCAGGTACTAGTGTACGTGTCCGACTCCTATCAGAGTCTGGGCACCAGGGTTTACATTGCTCAATGGAAGAGTATGGACACAACCTCCAAGTAACCACTGAAGAATAGATGTTCTAGTTATGTTGTAATAACACACTTACTGCCATACAGATTGGCTACAATAACGATGTATTCATTAAAACGCTACAGGTTGCAGCTTTAAATGCATTTAGGCCAAGGTGTTTAGATGCCACTTTTGTGCTGGAGCAAAAACAGCCAGACCGAACAGCCAAATGTTGCTGTTTCTGGGAACATACTGTAATACATACTGCACCAGTGTTGGCTTGAGGTAAATACTAGCCTAAATGACTGTCCACACCAAGCACAATTACTACAAATAATATCAATTTAAAGGTAATCCAAGTGCATGCAAAGTGCAAACAGTGTTGATCAAAGTATTTATATTGCCAATGCTTGGAGTGGACAGCCCATTTTTCACTAGGTCAACACACTGAACACAACACACAATGTAGTTTAGAAATGGGAATTACTAGTTGGGTTACATTGATTACACAGCAACATTTAACACGAGTGGGTCCATTGAATTTTGTTAAATTCTTTCCCTTCCTAATCTGTTTAGGAAAGAATAATTTAACTTTTCCTGATATTGAAATTATAGATTTAGTTTCCATCGTTTCTGGAACCAAGTTTTTCTCAAAGTCGTACTGTTTACTGCACCCTTTAAAGCGTGTCACTGTTTCATGTAACTGCTTTTTATGTCTGATTATTGCATTGTTGATTGAACTGTATGTTATGCTTTGTTGTGAAGGAATTGGCACTGTGTAATAATCAACAGTTCTTCTCTCAGGGGTGCTATGTGGCAGCTCAATACTTGGCATCAAAGACCACAGACTGCTACAGTAGAAATACTAGTAGTGCTTTATTTGGGGTGACGGCTTGCACTTTAACAGCTCGAACAAGTTGGTGCCAAGTTCAAGGGTTCCAACAGTCAAATCCATTAAGCCAACTTTCAGTTTACCCCTTTTTACATTGTTGATAATTGTAAACAAGCAGCTATACTATGCAAAGTTGGATCCATGACATGAAAAGGTATCTCTCAGTCTCAACTTTACTTGTTTATAAAGATAGAAGTTGGTACGTTTATCAGTATCACCACACATTTTCACAAATTTTACAAGCTAAATGGTATTTATTAAATAAGTAAAATGGCCTCAAAGTATGTCTGACAACCTGCTTAAGGAGCTCATCAGCCACAGTGAATGCAGGTGGCTTCTGATTTCCCACCCTGGCGCCAACTACTGGTCCCACTCATCCTGACTTGTGGATTTAAAATATACATATTGAGTAAATATAATTTTGTATTACTTGAGACTGAGAGATCCTTATCATCGTCCCCAAATATTTAATCACGTGATAACCTTTATGTTGGCTCACTTGGCTGTCACTTTTAACCACTTAAGCCATTGAATATAGCTAGATTTATAAGCTCGCACAGTGTTCAGATGTGCCACATTATGAACTTTTACTGTAGATGGGCTATTTTCACTTTTTAAAAGTTTTTTTCTTTTTTAGGCACCATCTTCCACACGATAGTAACTTTGAACAGATTCTAATTGAATTCGAGTCTTGCGTTTACCTTTTGTGAGGCAGTGTAACGTCTTACTGCACACTACAAACCTACTGGGCACATTTATGCCAAGTTGTATATTTGATTAAATTCACAACCAGGCTACAATTCTGATGTGTAAAAGTGGGTGGTGATGGTGGTTAAAATGATAGGAACAAACACATCTCCATATTTTATTAGGACTAACAACAAAAATGTTTTCAAAGAAATCTATTCCATTTTATTTCTTCTTTTACAATACAGAATAGGATCGATTTGATAGTGTTTCAAACGGTACTTTTTAAGCACATTAATCGCGCCATCCCTATGATATTAAGTGATCAAGATATAAAGTATGTTTTGTAACTACGATGGTTTAATTTAGCATTCTAAATGAATCATGTACTTTAATCACTTACAACCTGGTGTAAAATTGCGAAATAAATAGCAGATCTACAATCTTACATAGTGGCACACATTGTGAGCTTGCAGATCGGCTTTTCACTATTCATCGTACAATGACGTATATAGGGCTTTTAACACAACATATTCATTAATTTGTTCTTTTTAACATGCTATTTTTTACAAATCAAACATTGCTTCACATGGTCTCACCGACAAACGTGCACTATATCACTGTTGTTGATGTCAACTTTTTATTTGTATTCATGTTTTCTTCTGTAAATAATGCTTCGTAAGGCAGTGACAAGCAAAAGTAGTGAATAGCCGATCTACAAGCTCCTGAAAAGTAAAATCCTTAGACATACAAGGTTTATACCTTACTGCGATAATGGTATGGAACTAACATAAGCCCTATTAAAAAATAATACAATTATCAAATGTCACACTGGCAGATATAAATATGCATGTCAGGCTGCCATTCATTTTCAACAGAAGCCAGTGAGATGATACAAAGAGACGTTTGTAGTACCTGCTACAAAAGCTACACAGCTACAAAAGAGCTTGTGTACTGTATCTTTTTTTTTAATCTGCCAGTGTGAACGCAACATTAACCCATTTTGACCTGAGATCAGATTCTAAAAATGTCTTCTACATCCTGACAGTTTTCTAAAAAAGCTGTTTCTATGTCAGTGGTTCTTCGATTTTTCAAAAATAGCAGACCTACGAGTGGCGCGCTATGATCTTGTAGATCTGCTATTTTTCAATAGCTAAAGCGTAACATAATGCTAACACCAAAAGGGGTTAAAGATATTCATCTACAATGCCAAAAATAGAGGTACCGGGGTTAAATGCTCTCAAATTAGATGGCCTCCCTAAATAAAAATATGCTAAACGTGGTACAGATGGTCAGTAAAGAAACCTTAGTTGAAATTCTGTTTCTGTATGAAAGGTGGTCTGCAAATTAAATTATTTTTTATTACGTCAGCGATCCATGCCACTTTGAGAGAAATAGTTTTAATCCCTGTTGATGTATAGTTTTAACGAATGCTCACAGGAGCCTGCTAAAAAGTACTTACCGTACAAAATAGAATAGATGTCTAAAAGCTCCAGATAAGAGTCTTCCATTATGAGCTAACAATTACTAATCATCCAGAAATTGTTGGGTCCAAATTTAAATGTGATTGTGCTTTTTATACTAAAGTAAGGCATCCCTCTAGGCTAATATGTTCCTTTTCATTTGTAGTTGTAGCTTTGATTCATGGATTTGCATTGTTGTAGACTAGGTTATTTGAACCTCTCAAAAAGGAGATGTCATATTTGTGAATAAAATAGGTAAAGCAGTACAGATGGTGACTCTTGCAATGTTGTTTAGCCTGTATATTTGATTCAGCTGATATCAAATGAAAGCAGGCACTGATAAGAGTTCATTGTGGGTAATGCCATACTGTAAGCAGCCCCCATTTAGTACTGTGTGACCGGATCTCTTAGCACAAACCTTTGTTTTGTAACAGTGTCTTGCCATGCTAGGTTTCTCCTGAGAATTATTTGTTGGCCATATCGGTTCTGTGAACAACCTTTGAACAACATTAGGTGTGGCTCAGTTGATATCAGTGACAGTACAAACAAGCATGTGAATATGGATGGCTGAACTTTAGCCTAAAACTTTGTTTACTATTTTATACACGGGAGGGCGATTTCTGGTAATAGTGATGTTGTGGAAGCAGAACAGTGAGCTTATCTTTTTCCCCTCTTAACCCATTCTGACCTGAGATCAGATTCTAAAAATGTCTTCTACATCCTGACAGTTTTCATTATGACCTGAGATCAGATTCTAAAAATGTCTTCTTTGTCAGTTGCTCTTCGATTTTTCAAAAATAGCAGACCTACAAGCTCTGTAGATCTGCTATTTTTCAATAGCTAAAGCATGACATGATGCCAACACCAAAAGGAGTTCCCTCCCAAAATGGGTTAAACACAGTGGGACATTTGATACTTTGGGATAATTTGCAACAGTTTATAGGAAGACTTGGGTACTGCAAGGGTCCTGATGAAATCACATTTGACTCAATGTATTGAGGTTGCACTTTTTCAATGATTGTTTAATTTTGAACAAATTTTGTTCTAGAAGACAGAGGATGGGGATTTTATAACTTTACTATTGTCAGATCAATTCCCTCTGAGTTTGGGATTTTATTGAGATTTGTTTTGCATTTGCCGTCTTACATTCTCTAATTGTATGAATTTTTTGGAAATATGAATAGCAATAGCAAATAGTTTTATCATCGCAAAGCACTTTTTGGTTGTACCGTAAGGAAATTGAGTAAGTCAACCACTTTGTTTAAGCCTGTTCAGACTTTTTCGTAAGATGTTGACACGTGCCGATAATAGCCAATCTACAAGCTCACAACGCATCGTTTCAGCAGTTCCTTCTAAACTTGTAGGGTGTCTATTTTCGGCCTGTGACATCATATATGATGGAGCATAAATTAAGCATAGTCATCCTCTGGGACTTCTCAGCTTGAACTATTGATGTTGAACCATGTACTTGATTCTAGGGGAAAAAAAGAAAAAGACAAATTTAACATTTGACTAGTCTATATACTATATATACTCCTGCAGTGGACAAAATATTTCATTTTTATATCCCGTCCTATTATAATGTCACACTCTTTTCTAATCTAAATGGCTCTTCTGGTTGCCATAGGGGGATTCAGCAAGCGGTCACCATGGCGACAGACATCGGCTCCCCACCGCGGTTCTTCCACATGCCGCGGTTCCAGCACCAGGCGCCCCGGCAGCTCTTCTACAAGCGGCCTGACTTCGCTCAGCAGCAGGCCATGCAGCAGCTCACTTTCGATGGGAAACGCATGAGGAAGGCTGTCAACCGCAAGACCATTGACTACAACCCTTCTGTCCTCAGATACCTGCAGGTACTTTTCATGTGAAGTTTGCATTTGATAAATAAAACACTTGGACTTGACTTTTGAGAATGTTTTACAATGAAACTTATTTTTAAATGGTTTATAAAATAAACCTGTACTTGACATTTTTGCAGTACAGTATAAGCAGGTTCAAATCAACGTCCAGTGGCCGTTGATTTAAACAGGCGTCAGCCAGGCATTCTGAACCCAGGTCTTGAGGTATTTGATTAATCCTTTGTACACCACAGAACCGGTTATGGCAGCGAGACCATCGAGATTTCCGTGCTATCCAGCCTGATGCAGCATGTTATAATGATGTGAGTACAGTATTTGCATTACCACAAACCAATATGAACTTTGTGCTGGTGGTCAATCTTTCAAAGGCATTCTATATTGCATCATTAGGGATTTAACACTAGCCTCATCCGAGTTCTGGTAATCAGCCACTGTGGTAGACTCCATAAACCTTTACTTTTCTCCTCTAGTATATCACATTCATGCTAGTTTGGGAAACTGGAAACAGTGGCAGAATGGCCTCAGAATTTGATTTGAGAAACCCTACTTACATTAAATGGAAAACATAAGATCCTAAAAAACATGTTCTGGGAATTGTAGTCCTGTAGTGTTTGATGAAGCAGCCTAAAGTCTGTGTTTGTCCCCACAGTTGGTCCCGCCTGCTGGGATGCTCAACAACCCTATGAATGCCGTCACCACAAAGTTTGTCAGAACCTCCACCAACAAAGTCAAATGTCCTGTTTTTGTCATAAGGGTAGGTCTCTATATATTGTGCTGATTGTTATGACTGTAATGGTGCTGTTAGCTTGAATCTAGACATCACCATCATTCAACTTGTTGACATGGCAAATAAATTATTGAATCTTGAATTGGGGAAATTGATCAGATTCCATAGTAATTATCATTGACATCACCGTTGTTACTCCTGCTCAAACTGCAAAGAGCCTGCAAAGTTATCTGGCCAGTTATCTGTCGTAGAGGCACACATTGCAGCGATCTGTAGGATTTACATCCCGAGGAACTGACCCTTCCAATCCCTATCTCTTTTTTTTCTTTTTCTCTGGTACCCTCCTCTTTATTCTCTCCCAGTGGACTCCCGAAGGTCGCCGTCTTGTCACTGGAGCGTCCAGTGGGGAGTTCACTCTATGGAACGGACTCACATTCAACTTTGAGACCATTTTACAGGTAAACATGCTGAAATTATAGGCTTCTACATGGAACATTTGTGTAACATATTTGTGATTTAAATGAGTGAGGAGGACATATACAATATGTCCAGTATGCAAATCGGTATGCACATCCCATCATCTGGCAGAGAGCAGACATGCTTTATGCTGGTGGACGTTTTCAACTCCTGTTGAGGACAATCTCAGGGCACAGAATGCACTGGAATGTTCAATCAATGTGCAGTGCCTCTCCTCACAATGGAAGGATATAAATTACGTTATACACTGATATAGTTGTATCAGTGTTGCTCCTCTTTCTGAACATTAGTAATGCACACCACATTTGGATAATCTCAGAGTCGGGTCCAGGGACTCTCGTCCTGTAACTGTTGACAGTGTACAAATGGAACCAAAAGGACCCGTCAGGGTCCATTTGTATACTGTCAGAGACTAGTTAAGGAGGGTCCTTGTCATATAAAGGTCATTCCCTGATCCTTGACTTGTACAGCTGGTACATGGTAGTGCAACTAGAACTCACTCTCTCCTCCTGTGCCCCTGTCCTCCAGGCCCATGACAGCCCTGTGCGGGCCATGACCTGGTCTCACAACGACACGTGGATGCTGACGGCAGACCACGGAGGATACGTCAAGTACTGGCAGTCCAACATGAACAACGTCAAGATGTTCCAGGCACACAAGGAAGCCATTAGAGAAGCCAGGTTTATACCCCATCTACCATTCTCTGTAGTTAAACCAAGTCTTATGTGGTTGTTATTATCACCCTCATTATTATTATTAATATTATTATTATTATTGCGGTCCTGCAGTGCCAAGGCCTAGCCACAGGGGGTCGTTGTTCTTGCGGTTCCTGTGGCTGTGTGTTCTTGTATTGCTGTTTATACTTGTGGCTGCTGAACCGTTTGTCTCTTGATGAATTCTTTTTTCTCTACATAATTGCCGTGTACAGAAAAGGTTGA
Source organism: Protomyctophum bolini (assembly GCF_963924005.1). NCBI lineage: Eukaryota > Metazoa > Chordata > Actinopteri > Myctophiformes > Myctophidae > Protomyctophum > Protomyctophum bolini. Next base: position 17,584,138 of record NC_137873.1, on the reverse strand, counting down.
TTTTCACGCTATTCTTGTTGAATAAAGTGATGTGTTCTTCCATTTCACATACGTTAAAAATAACCACTGGCTTCCAGTTTGTAGGCCCAGAGGCGTGCAGTCTGACCAATAAAGTTGAGTGGAGGGGATGTGATATTGATCAATAAAGTAAAGCCCAGAGTTTTTCTTAACACCCAATAAAGTTCAATAGAGTGATCTTTTAGCACCTACCAATAAAAATGGAGAGGATGGTTGCCACAATAAAGAAAAATAAAGTGAATATTACTGACTACTGAGGTATGGAAACGACTCCTCAGGGAGGCATTTTCCTTCACACATCCAGTAGAAACAGTTTGGAACATGTAGTAGTCACACTGTCTCAAAACAAACTATTCCTTTGGCCTCAATATATTACATTCTGATATTCTACTGCTCCTAGACAGTAGACACCGGTTTTTAAATAAAGTTATCCTTTTTTGTTCCTTTACAAAAAATGCTGAATATGTCTCGGTGTGAGAGCAGTTGGCTAGCTGACGTTGACAATCCGAAGTGTCGCACACAAACGTTTTGAACAGTCCTGTTCACACATTACGCTAACCCATTCCCCCACATGTTGTTTTTGGGGACACATATGGCCTTTATCGAATAATAAAAGTTGCCGTTGGTTTTGATTTCTGCCCTTCTTGAGGTGGTCATCTTGGAGGGAATTTAGGGGTTGAATAAAGTTTGATTTAAGTTTATTAAAACACAAAACCACCCCAGTAAGATCCTAATGTCCTCGCACACTGGCTCTCAATGATCCCACTCGCTTTGTCTGTGACGAGATGCTTTACTTATTCATTAAACCTTCTTAAATTGCCATTTTATTTTATCTCCCCCCCCCCCCCCCCCCGATATAAGTGTAGAATAGATCATACCAGTAGATTATACATGTTTTGGGGTCCTAGTTATTCTGTGTGGGGTTGTTTGGAGAACAGTAGTGACACATGACTGATAATACATGGACAGTTGCTTTGATGCTGGTGAGAGGTTAGAATGTGCTTTGTATTGACTTCTGTTAGCGGTTCAGATGTAGCTTGTCTTTTACTCCGCATTGGATTTGTGCCGTCTTCGTGATCACCTGTCATTACGCTGAAAGGCCTGCAGATGGAGCCATCTGCCCTGCTGTTACTAATACAACTTCAGTCAAAAGTTATACTGCCCACTGTCATAATAAAATCATGTCATAAAGTTATAGTCGTTCAATCACATTGACAGTAGCTGTTACACCCTCTCGTTTCTCCAGGTTCACTGTGACCTTCAGTTTACCTGCCACAGTGGCTCCTTGTGGAACCACAGTCCAAACTGAATTGGATGTTTCTAGTAACAAACTGCCAGCATTGTTTCTTGAGCAAACCTGTGCCATATCACACGATTTTCATCCAACTGTGTTACACTACATAGATGGATAGTTGGAATACTGAACAAGTCTCTGTGCAGAATAGAGAACCGTGCTTTCAAGAGCTCTAGGGACCATGGCAAAATGTTACATCAACCGCTTAAGCCCGATATACTACGTTAGTCTGACGAATAGCAGAAAAATAATAGCAAATCTACAAGTTCACGTGTCACGGTGTGATGTGTAGCGAGCTTGCAGGTCTGTTCGCCAATTTTCTGATAATGTTGAAAAATGTATTTTATATTTGACATTTTATTCCTATAAATGATATGCCCAAGTTGGGGATGCCAGGCCGAAAGTGATTTAATGCATGGGGAATGGTTAGAGTGCCAGTCAAGTTGTCACAACTTCACCAGTTCAACTCGTGGGTCCTGTGTTGCTTTTGCATGACCTCTGCCGTTCGTCACTGTGCCATAAAATAGAAAAGTTGAATTATCCCACGTTGTGTAAATACCAGGTACATCTGTACTTTCAGCAGGCCGCCTTAAAATGAGATCATTATAAAGCTTTTCTGATAGTTCTTTGGTCTGTGTAGACTTTTATGTTGGTGTTGGCTTAATGATTGATATCAGCGCTGTTGTGTGGAAACCTTGTATGGCCAAAGTGGTTACTTTTCAGGAAATGGAAAGAATACCCTGTGTTCAAATGAATCCAATATAGATATTATTTAGTCACACAAGCTCTTAATACTTTTAATTGGTTAAATATGATTAAATCACATACAGACAAGCACTTTCAAGTCCCTCCAATTTGGGCATATCAACTTCTTTCAACAATAGCTAAAATAGACAATTTCAAAGCTCATGCATCACATTGCGATGCCTTGTACGTTTGTAGATTAGTAATTACTTTTATGCCACACGCATTCATTTAGGAAAACAAACATGGAGATGCAAGGTTTCTGCCCGACAGTGATGATATGAAATCTAAATGACGGTATTGTTATACCAGTGTTCTGTTGATGAACTCGCCACAGAGATTGTCTGTTGCTTTGCTACTTGGGTCAAGAATGGGTCTAGACTCGGAGTTGCCAATTTTATACAAGCTCGCTGTATAGTTCAGTGTTATTTTTCGTAATGGCTGCAGCAGTGTGCCTTGTCTAGGACTGGACGACAGGAAAATGAGGAAATACACGGAGTGATGGTTGGGTGGTTTATTGAGCAACCTCAGTCGGTTTATATTTTGTACCAAGAACTGTGAGTCAGGAATCTGCGATGGGACTTCCCTCCTCGCTCATATTCAAAGTTTTGGTAGAATCATTTATTTATTTATGTTCGTCCATGCAGAATGATTTTGGTTAATGTTTGGGTTTTGTGTTTTTGGATGATATATTTTTGTGCGATTAAAAACTGTTTACGGACACATTTTTACCAATATTCATCAGAGTGGACAGAGCTCTGTAGTTAGGCTATGATGAGTTCAGACCGGGCCGTGGACATGTGCCGAGAACAGCTGTAATTCCTGTTGTGACACGGGCTGGAAATCACAGCGTTGTTGAGCCAATGGGAGAGACAGCTGGCTGTGTGCTGGTGTCCTTGATGGTGGTCTTTACTAGCTCCAACTGTGGTCCCTGGGAGCCTGTCTACCTGTGTCTTCCTGCATTGTTTGACTGTCTGCCTTTCCCCCCTGCCTGTGTCTTCAGTTTCTCACCAACGGATAATAAATTTGCCACTTGCTCAGACGACGGCACCGTGCGCATCTGGGACTTCATGCGATGTCACGAGGAAAGAATCCTCCGAGGTATGTTTGTTTCTGTCTGTCCATCCATGGGACAGTGGCTGGTGTACAACTGCACCGCACTTCTCTGTTTCTGTCTGTCCATCCATGGGACAGTGGCTGGTGTACAACTGCACCGCACTTCTCTGTTTCTGTCTGTCCATCCATGGGACAGTGGCTGGTGTACAACTGCACCGCACTTCTCTGCACCGCACTCTCAGGCTCTCTCACATGCACACAGGTGTTCAGGGATGTGGAAACATATGGCCCTATTTTCATTGCCTTTTTTATAATTTTTTAAAAACATTTAAAATTGTACAACTAGCCGGTCTACAGCAACACGTGAGCTTGTAGATCGGCTATTTGAACTATTCAAAAATGTGTTTCAAAATAGTGAAAAAAACTATTTTCGGATTTATTTTTGTAGCACTTATTCAAAAACATGGCTAAAAAGTGCTTCAAATTCAAATAAAATGTTGCTTGATTGCCATACAAATGTTACGAATAATAGAAAACAATGGTAGTCAATAAGTGAAATATCTAAAAAATTCAAAAATTAAATGGAACTGTTTTAATGAGTTTTTGACAAATCGGTGACGTAACCTGTCAACAGCCACCTACACAAGGTGGCTGTTGACGTGTGGAAAACCTCAAACACTCTTGGCCTTATTCTCAGGAAACATTTGGGAATGGACCAAAATGCTATTGACCTGACAGCTTTTGGCCAGGCCAAGATGCCTTGGCAGCACAGCTGTGCACCTTATTACACTTGTACTCATTGGCAGTCAGGAACTCTGCCAGAATAATACTTTGAGTCAGCGATATTAACTGATGTATGGCTGCACCAGTTAACCTAAAGCCGGGAACTCACTTTAAAAACAATCTCAAGATTCATTTTGACTTACCAGCAAACTGCATGATTAGAATAGACTCAATTAAAGCGGCAATCTGTACGTTTTAACCTCAGTCAAGAAGCGTACCCAGTAGGCCTGGGGAGATGGGGAGTTTCGGGCAGTACTATTGTATTAACAAACTCTACCATACAAATTGGTTACAATCACGTCTAATTCATTCAGAATTCAAATAAGTTCGAATCTCTTTTTGTTTTGTTTTAAGATTTGTTTTAGGCTTTTCTGCCTTTATTGATAGTGAAGATGCACAGGAAAGAGGGAGAGAGAGAATGAGATAAACATGCCGCAAAGGTCGTCATGAACGGGACTCGAACACGCGCTGTCAGGCCAGTGCCTATATGTGGCATGTACCTGGACCGCTAGGCCAGCGGGCGCCCCTTAAGTTTGCATCTTTAAATGCATTTACCAGCCACATACTAAACTGACCACCATGACAGCGGGTGTATAGGTGCAGGCTGCAGCATATAGGCATTTAGACTAGTAAAACTGCACTACAATAGTACTAGCTTAGATCTGATGTAAACCACCAGTAAAGCTTAGAACAAACATACTACTACTTATTGTGTACAGTCGTACGGAAACCTTGTATGTCCATAACTGTTACTTTTCCGAAAATGGAAAAAATAACCTGTGGCTAGCTGATCTACAAACTCACAATGTGACTCATTGCAAAAGGTGAGCTTGCAGATCAGCTTTTTTCGCTAGTTTTGTGTGACAGTCTTACATCAAAGTATAAAATGCGACATTAAGAAAAAAGTAAATATGGACATGCTATGTGAGTTGATGCCACCGTGACACTTTCCTTGATTGGTATATGATCAGGATCCAGCATTTTTATATTTAAAATTTGACCATGATGAAAGAATAAATGGTTGTTTGTTCACTTAGAATCCAGTATGTACATTATTCAATTCACAGCTCACTTGTTTTTCTGTTTACATCAATCCATAACATTTAAATGAAACTAATATGAACATCATTTCAGCAATACATACAGTGCTGTTTGCACTGTATGTTATTAATTATAGTAATATCTATATCGTCTTTTTATCTCATATAGTGCTCTTTACTATGTTTCAATAATATAATAATGTAATAGGCATTACAAATGTACTAAATACAGATTAGATTAAATAAATGGAACATGAAATAAAGACTAATTAATTGAAGTAATTGAAAAGATGACATGTATTCTGTTGATGAACACCTCATTCAACACAATTATGCTGCGTCCACACTGTCAGATACAAAGATACAGCCCACCATTATCTTTCAATGGAAGCCAGCGACATTAAGATACACTTACAGTTTATAGCTGCTACAAAAGCTACAAAGCTACAACAAAGCTAGGCAGCTTAGTATCTTTTTGCCATCCTAAACTCCTTTAGAATTTAGACCTGTACTTTGAATAAACTCTACAGCACTGTTTCCCAAACCTTTTAGCTCGAGAGAAATTAGATGTCTCCCGAGGACCAAACAAGTGAAAATAGCAGATCTACAATCTCACCACATGTTGTGATCTTGCAGATCTACTATTTTCACTACTTCTTACAATTCCATTGATTATTTAGAATTTAATAGTAATATTTTAGTTACTTTTATTTATTTTTTAAACTAAGAATAAATGGGGGTATAAATGGAACCAAATCAGGGGTCCATTTGGTACACAGTTACAGACCCTTAAGGGTCCATGTGGTTCTTCACTATCAATGATTTTGCTGTAACCTCCTCAAGGACCCCTGGGCATGCCCAGAACGCAATAGTTGCCCATTGCCCACCAATAACCACTTTTCAACATTGTGTATGCACTATGCAATTTTTTTTGGTTTTGATTCTACCTGACAAATCATAATGTACAGACATACATGACACACACACACACCCCAGTGTTGGCCTGCCTAAACGGTTTTCCTCTGCAGGTCATGGAGCTGATGTGAAGTGCGTGGACTGGCACCCCACCAAGGCACTGGTGGTCTCTGGGAGCAAAGACAGCCAACAGCCCATCAAGTTCTGGGACCCAAAGACCGGACAGAGTCTGGCTACACTGTGAGTTCCTGTCACCAACAGTTCACTTTGATCCAAAGTGTCTTACATTATAGAGCTGTCCGGTGGAAACCTTGTATGTCCAAAACAGTTAATTTAAAGGAAATGGAACAAACAAAGTCAGAACGAAAATACATCGCTTGGATGCACCTGGGACGTATCCTCAGTGATGTATCCCATGGTCATCGGGGTTTTGGGTCTCGCGAACATCATACACCTAACTCTGGTGACCCAGCCGCGGTGATCAAGTCCTGACTTACGTCCCAGTAGCTACCCTCGATCAGACCCACTAGGGAAAGACCAGGGCCACACAATCCGTTGGATCCACTGAACTACTCTGCCGGGACTGGGAGGTACAATTCTGGCATGTGGAGGGACTAGGCTCTGTGGGTTGACTCTTGTCCGGGCCCCTCACCAGGGGTCCACTCCTGCTCTCACCAGGAGTACCGCGAGGACCTGTGCGTTGCACCAGACTCCCAGCACCAGACACTTCATTCAGGACTAGTGATGTTTTCTTGAGCCGCAATGGTTCTGCAGGCTCCAACTGGGCAACGGTGGTACTGCAGGCTCCGCTTGCGGCTCTCTCTCCGGTGGTCACCAGACTATACCTGGTTGTCACATAGTCTATTAATCACTATAAATAGAATACCTAAATAGTACTTGACACAAGTTTAAATATGTGAGGTTTCTGCCTGACAACGTCTGTCTCCTCAGAATTGTTGAGGTCTGTAATGGTGCTACTTTCTACGACAAGTCTCTTAAAGGAGCACTTTGCACATTTCCAACGTTTATTATGCTCACTTAATGCTCATTAGTATAAGATGGCACAATTTCTATGTACTGGTACTCAGTCACTGTGTGTTTTAGAGGTGGGTTGTGGACATTTTACAAACCCTGTTCACCGACGACATCAATGTGCAGTCCCAGCTAATGGAAACTACAGCTTTTCTCTCCCAGGACAATTGGCATGCTGAGCCTGAAATAGAAGCCTTTTCTTGCATCAATAAAATCGATACAGTACAATAAAAAGTGAGGACCCATATATTAAGATGATGTTGAAAAAAGTTTAAATGTTCCTTCAACTGTCTAAACGAATCATACAGCACACTGAGTCATTAGATCGACTGTGATGGTTCTGGAGACGTGAAAAGTTTCACACCCCACGACAAGTTCCCTGTTGCTATGGGAACAACTAATTTACTGTGTTGTCGAGTAAATGCAAAAGCAATGCATTCACAACATCATGGTGTTGATAAAACAACAACAAAAAACTAAGAACGATGCAGGGGAAAAAACATGAAATCTTCAGAGATTTCGGCTGTAAAACCAAAACAATTTAGAACACATAATTACATATAGTGCTGACTTGCTCTCAGCCTCTCACTAAGGTTCTAAAACAACCCATGGGCACTAGAGCAGTGATCCTCAAAGTGGGGTCTGTGACCCCCAAAGGTCCTTGAGGCGGATCCAAGAGGTCCCCAGCAAAATGAGGAACGGAAGCGATGTGAGCTTGTGTATCGGCTATTTTTAAAAGCCTTTACAAAACTTCTTATGGTCACGAAATATTTTGAAATAGTGGTCCTAACCCTTAAAATTCCATGAGAACTCACTCTCTATATCTCTCTCTATACACCCCTCCTCCCTCCATTGCCCCTCTCTCTCCCTCTCTCTCTCTCTCTCTCTCTCTCTCTCTCTCTCTCTCTCTCTCTCTTCAGCCACGCTCACAAAAACACAGTGATGGAGGTGAAATGGAACCTGAACGGTAACTGGCTGCTGACGGCGTCACGTGACCACCTGTGTAAACTGTTCGACATCCGCAACCTGAAGGAGGAGCTGCAGGTGTTCAGAGGGCACAAGAAGGAGGCCACAGGTCAGCCATCATTATGCTGTGCTCTTATTTCTTTCTGCGCGACAACTATGGATTTGTTTTTATGTCTGGATACGCCGTCCGGGACAGGCTTCAGAGACTTCAGACGCCTCAGGAGACTTGGCTCAGATCTGAACCCATTTGGTTTCGTCTGGAAAAACGTCTGGTTTTCCGTCAGGACATCGGGGGCTGTATAAGTTCCGAGACCGAACATCAGAAGTTGAAGAAGAATTAAATACATTTGTAGTCATTTCAGAGCATATATTGCCCTTGAGAGAGACTATTCAGATCTTAGGCTTCACTTTCTCCACTGGTTGTATAAGCAGGCGTAGAATTCAATGCTTAATCTAATAACAAAGGTCATCTCTTAACGGGCGTACCTGGCACGAAATCACTTCAAATGGTGGCACTGAATGTACTGTATATGGCTTAATCTATCAATTTGGGGTCCTTGATATGAACATATTTTAAGCCAGGATATATTGGTAATAGTTCTATGTTGTGTTTATCTTTATGTTGTGTGATCTTTCCTTCCCTAGCTGTCGCGTGGCATCCCATCCATGAAGGTCTGTTTGCTAGTGGAGGCTCTGATGGATCTCTACTCTTCTGGCACACAGGGTAACTACAGCAACATTATAACAAAGGTGTCACGATTATGCAAAAATAATTGCCATTAGACGATTTTGTAATAATTGTGACAGGCCAACTTCGGGGGTGGAGGAGGTGATCTAATTGACTTTTCTCTTCAGGGTGGAGAAGGAGGTTGGTGGTATGGAGATGGCTCATGAGGGAATGATCTGGAGTTTAGCCTGGCATCCGTTGGGTCATATCCTGTGTTCCGGTTCCAATGACCACACCAGGTAGGGCAGCGTCCAACATGACACAGAACAACTGACCATCTAGTCTGGTCCAATCAAATACGTATAATAATAATAATAATAATAATAATAATAATAATAAAACCTTATTTGTATAGCACCTTTCATGACATGAAATGCAGCTCAAAGTGCTTTACAGAGCAATGGAGAATAAAAGAAAAGCAAGGCAACAACATAAAAAAAAAAGCAGTAATGCAATACAGTGAGGACATGAATAACAAAAAATAAAAGATCAATTAAAAGCAATGTTGTAGAAGTGGGTCTTGAGCTGAGCTTTAAAAATGTCTACAGAGGCTGCCTGACGAAGGTACAGTGGGAGCTTGTTCCATGCCGACGGCCCGTAGAAGCAAAAAGCTGCTTCCCCGTATTTTTTAGTTGCCATTTTTCTTTGGCAAAGCGAGCAGACCAGCAGTGGAAGACCTTGGTTTGGGACATATTTAGGCAGGCAGTCATGTAGGTAGGAAGGTGCGAGACCATTGAGAGCTTTATAGACAAGTAAAATAATTTTAAAATCAATCCTAAAAACAACCGGAAGCCAGTGCAGTGATGCCAAAACTGGAGTAATATGTTCTCTCATCTTAGTTCTAGTTAAAACTCTGGCTGCTGCATTTTGGACAAGTTGTAATCTGTCAGTTGTTTTCTTAGGCAGTCCTGAAAAAAGTGCATTGCAGTAGTCAAGCCGAGAAAAAACAAAGGCGTGGATTAGCGTTTTTGCATCGTCCAAGGACAAATAGGCTCTGATTCGTGCAATATTTCTAAGGTGAAAATCTTGGTAACATGATTAATGTGTGAATTAAAATTCAATAATAACCCCCAGGTTCTTTACTGTACTGTTACTTTCTACAGTCAGGTTACCAAGTCTGCTTATTATTGATTTTTTCTGCTCACTAGAACCGATTATGAGAACTTCTGTCTTATCCTCATTTAGCTTGAGAAAGTTCTCACTCATCCAACATTTGATGCTAGAGCAAGACCAAGTCACTCTTGTAGAAGAGTAACAAAGGGGCTAATACATTGCAAGATTAAAATGCACCTACGGCTACGCGTTGCGGCACGACTGCCAACATCAGGTTGACTAAACTGCAATAACCACTTTATTAAAGACATTTTACTTTTCTGCAAGAGTGCCTTGCCTTGGTCTCATCCTTTTTTGCGTCAATTCTGTCACCCAGTTCAGTTGTACCAAAGAACACCTAGATTTTTACTCCGGCCAAACAGATGCACTCCTTTCTCTCTTTTCTTCTACATGGCAGTCTTGGCCTTACTTATGAACTCTCAACGGTATCTCAATTGTGTTTTGTAGTAAATTCTGGACAAGGAACCGTCCAGGAGACAAAATGAGGGACAGATACAACCTGAACCTTCTGCCGGGAATGTCAGAGGATGGTGTGGAATACGGTGAGTTCTCTTCAGTTGGTGTGGATAACTGGATATAGAGAGATGAGAATATAATATTAGTATCATTTAATACCACTATCATATGAGGATAATCAATTTTATTATTAATGCAAATATATAGTATTACGTTATCACTACTAGTATTGGTATGGCGAGTTCATTTCACTTGGGTGGCATACAGGCAAGCTCAAATTCATACTTACTTTTATAATAAACCAATATATGAGGCTATGTAACAGCAATAACCTTCATTTGGTCATATACAAAGATGACAGGCATTCACATGATATTGATGATGCTTCATTACTTACTTACTCATTGTTATAGTTATCTTTCTTGTCTATGTTTTTAAACGGGAGTATATTTTGATATCTGTGTGTTTTAGATGACATGGAGCCTAACAGCATGGCCTCCATCCCTGGTATGGGGATACCTGAGCAGCTCAAGGTGGCCATGGAACAAGAAGCCACAGGTGAGTCTTAACTGGCCATATATGTATGTCGGACAATACTAACCCTAACTTCAGTCTAAACCAGCACATGTCGGACTCCGTCGGGGTCTAAAACGTTACTTTAGCTGCAAAAGAAAGTTGTTTGCGGTTGGCACAAAAATAGTGGCGCAAGCTCGATTGGATACCAGGAGGTGTGGGTTGGGAGCTTAGTGATTAGCGATGCAAGCCACTGAGGCTGGTGCTGAGATGGGGCATTCGGTCTGTATTAGAATATGACAACGCCCAACTCCTGTAAAAGGAAAGAAACCCCACCAGAAGCCCCATCCAGTAGGGGAGAGGTAGGACACACGCACGCACACACAGGTGCACACACACACACACACACACACGACACACACGCACATGCACACGGCACTGGTTACATGGCGTGATTCGGTCCTCTGTTACCAAACACATTCTAATGAGACCTGCAGTATGTTGTTTCTGTACTTTGCATTTGATTGAAGTCTATTTCAGCCGATGATTTGATCTGCTGTCCTCCTTCTTTTTTCTTATTTCTTGTCAAACATAAAAAAAATGTTTTCCTTCATTAATTAAAGGATACCCTTAAATCCCATTGTTATTAGATTTATCTCATTGTTCCCACTGACATCACAAGTGCATGAATAACTAAATAAATGATAACGATGTGTCCAGGTAAAGAGGCCTCTCCTGACGTAGAGATGTCCATTCCGGGCCTGGACTGGGGCATGGAGGAGGTCATGTCCAAAGACATGAAGAAGGTCCCTCAGAAGAAAGTCCCCTACGCCAAACCAATCCCTGCTCAGTTCCAACAGGTACGATCACATGACACAGACCAAACCAATCCCTGCTCAGTTCCAACAAGTACGATCACATGACACAGACCAAACCAATCCCTGCTCGGTTCCAACAGGTACGATCACATGACGCAGACCAAACCGCTCTCAAGGTTTTCATTCGCTGGGCTCCCCAGGGGTCTGTTCTTGGCCCGAGTTCATAAGAGTACAATTATTTTGTTTGTATTCACCAAAATTGTAACGGCAAACAATTGCTACCAACTACATATGATTTGTTCAGCATCACTCTAAACAGATTCATTTAATTGGATTTTGGTCAGAGATGTATGCTGTTTTATGGAAACATTTTTTAAGAAATTTGTTTCCGGGTAGCTCAGTCGGTAGAGCACTCAATTTCGATTAAGAGTGTCTGCCAATTTAAATGCAGCTAAATTATAATTGTAAAGAAATAACTCTCCTTCCATTCCAGGCCTGGGCTGAGAATAAGGTTCCTGTTATGCCCCCTGGTGGTGAGATGCCCAAAGGTGAGATGCGCATTAAGGTGGAGCAGAAGGCGGATGGGAAGAAGAGGACGCAGGCGGAGATGGAGCAGGAGATGGCGTCTCTGCAGTACACCAACCCCATGCTGCTGGAGGTAAAGTTCAAGTTTACATTAGGCCTGACGTCTTCTGAAAGAATATTATATTCAAAGATTTGTGCTGCATTTTTACGAGTTTTCAAAAATAGCAGACCCACAAGCTCGTAGCGCGCCACTCGGTTGGTGCCCTATGAGCTTGTAGATCTGCTATTTTTCAATGGCTAAAGTATAACATAATGCTTAGTTAAAACACCAAAAGGGGTTCCTGTCCAGAATGGGTTAAAAAAAGAAAGTAAATGACAACATATAAAATGACATGCCCAACATAACATTGTTCGAAGCTCCATTTAATTAATTGTCCACATCAACTACAAAGTAGCAGAATATTTATTTACTAAAACACATCTTTGCTAGTGGTTATATATTTTGACCTATTGGTAAATCATATATCTCGTTGTGTTCCTTCAGCAAATTAAGATGGAGCGTATGAACCAGATGAACCCAGACAACAATATGGGCGCTCCACCGGGTCAGGGGCCCATGCCTCCATTCTCGGGGCCCGGGGGCCCCATGCCCCCTCCGCAGGGCTTCCCTCCAAACATGCCCCCCAACATGGGCGGCCCTCCTATGGGCCCTGGCGGCATGCAGCCCCCCTTCATGCCACCGGGACAGATGGGCCCTCCGTCGGGTCCCCCGCCACCTCACCAAGGGCCCCCGCAGGGTATGATGGGCCCGCCAGACATGCACGGACCTCCCCAGGGAATGCAGAGACACCCTGGTCCTCAGAGGAACATGGGCCCTCACGGCATGGCCCCAGGACCCAGGGGAATGCAGGGGCCCGGTGGGATGATGGGGCCTCCGCCACGAGGAATGGGCCCCCGAGATCCTCAGGGGCCGCCTCCTCAGGGCGGCATGATGCCCCCACAAGGGAACATGATGGGCCCTCAGGGGCCAATGCAGGGAGGCATGATGGGACCCCCTCCCAGGACACATGGAAACATGCAGAACAACTATGGGATGGGAAACATGCAGGGGCCACCACCTGGAGGGATGCATGGGCCCCCAGGCAACATGCAAGGACCCCCGGGTAATATGCAGGGACCTCCAGGAAACATGCAGGGGCCCCCAGGAAACATGCAGGGACCCCCAGGAAACATGCAGGGGCCACCAGGAAATATGCAGGGACCCCCAGGAAACATGCAGGGCCCTCCTGGTAATATGCAGGGGGGTCCTTCATACATGCACAATCAGGTGGGTTACATGCGTTACAAAAATGAACAATCTGTTCAAGTATTGACACTTTATTTTATATTCAAAATATACTTAATATGTTATCTTCTATCTATTTTAAGTGCTGTAAAACATTTTCTGTGTAAAACAGGATGCATAAAAATCACACAAATGCAAGTGCATTTGCACAGAAAGCTTTGTGCTGAAATACTCAGATTATTTTTAATGTCAATTGAGGTTTTTTTCCCCCTACCCCAGTATAAGATCATGAAGCAGTAAAGCACCTAATGTATATAACCGTGATGGTACAGAGTAGACTGGGACCAGGCAGGTGTACTGTAGCTTATAGAGTACTATTGTTTGTTGCAGGGCCAAAACTCTGGACCCATGATGCACGGTATGGGACAGCAGGGACCCAATGGAAAAGGTAGGAAATGTTTCTGTTTGAAGTCAAATTCCTGTTCACGCAGCCATATGACGATGCATATTGTTACATAAAAACACGTGTTTGAAGGCTTGAATATGCTATGAAACAGGCTCCCTGCTGTTTTTAAATAAGTGTCACACTACCACACACTACAACAAACATGTGGATATGCGTTTGGCTGCGATCACCCATCTGAAAAAGTGTTGTGCCAGGTATCAAAAGGATCTGAAATGTTTCACTGGGACCCCCCCCAACCCACAAGTTGAGAACCACTGTGATTAGAGGATATGAAACAGGATGGTCTGCTGTCTTAACCTCATAATATATCCTCCTTCTCTCCATTTACCATCTCAGGAGATTCTCGAGGGCCTCCGCCCAATCACCACATGGGACCTGGAGGCGGGGGCCCGGGAGGACCCGGGGGCCCCGGAGGGGACCAGGGTTCAGGGCCCTACTGGGGAGACAACCAGCAGGGCAGACGCGGGCCCCAGGACTTTGACGGGGGCCAGGACTTCCATGGCGGAAGAGGAGGAGGAGGAGGAGGAGGAGGAGGAGGGGGCGGAGGAGGAGGAGGAGCGGGCGGAGGAGGAGGAGGAGGAGAGGAGAACTGGAGGCAGGGGCCAGGTCAGGGCTACCAGGGAGGAGGAGGAGGACACAGAGGAGGTGGTGGTGGAGGAAGAGGAGGAGGAGGTGGTGGAGGAGGAGGAGGAGGAGGAGGAGGAGGAGGAGGGAACTGGGGCTCTGAGGAGAGTTTCCCTCGTGACGGAGGAGATTTCCGAGGACACGGGGATGATAGGTGAGCTGGTTTGTGACCCGTCAAGAGCACCGATATATTTTGCATTTTCGCATTGTACAAAAATAACACATTTCTCATCTTCTAAAGACATGCTTCAATACGTTTATACTTTGTTGTACGATGGTGTCGCACAGTGAATATAGCCGATCAACAAGCTCACAATGCATCGCATACTCAGATGCTCACAGTGCATCTGAGTAAGAGCCTCACATCCTTGTGTTATGCAGCTCACCTCACTACTTTGTTTATCGCATTTAACTTTTGCTCATTAATTCTTCCTGCTGCTTACTTCAACCTGCATGCTAACATCTTTGCTAGGTGTCTGGTTTAGCGACTGATTGATAAAACTCTGTCAAACAACATAACTGCTCTTTGCTTTCTGGCCAAGCTGCAAAAGCCACAACTCTTCAATTGACGTTGAACATTGCACCTTGTGTTACATAGCTACCAGGATATAATTCCAAAATATTGTACATCATCGTTATCTGTTGCTTCGGTGATTTGCAGGCTAAACAGAAGCTTACTGTAGAGCCAAACCTTAACTGACATAAAGATAAAAATCTGAAATCATTTCAGACTTTGCAGCTCGGTCCAAAAAGTAACAATCTGTAACTTTTCAACTTCTAAAACTTAAAATCCTGCTGGGGGGTGCGTGTGTGTGTGTGTGTGTGTGTGTGTGTGTGTGTGTGTGTGCATACGTACGTGTGACAGGTATGATTATGATAATTATGGAGGTCCAGGAGAGGAACACGACCACAGAGACAGACTTCCTCCGAGACATGGCCACGGCCACGACTCTGATGACATGTGGGTGTCACAGTCACACACTCATAGGACAGTCAGCTTCGCTGCTAGGCCTTGGTGTCACTGTCCCAATTCCATATTACTAATTCTATCCATGTTTTGAGAATGTAGTAGTGCTTTCACACTATTTATAGTTGAAACAAAATTGGTTTATTTTTCTTAAACCGCCATTTTAATTTTCTCCCAAATATGTCATTGCCATTTTCCCATATGGGCTGTGCCAACCCACCCCATGCCTGGCCAAAGGGGCCATGTCAGAGTCACTGCTGCTGTGCCAACCCACCCCACCCCACCCCATGCCTGGCCAAAGTGGCCATGTCAGAGTCACTGCTGCTATGCCAACCCACCCCGCGCCTGGCCAAAGTGGCCATGTCAGAGTCACTGCTGCTATGCCAACCCACCCCGCGCCTGGCCAAAGTGGCCATGTCAGAGTCACTGCTGCTAGGAATCAAACCCAAGACTGTTGTGGTGACAGACCTAAATCGCTGGATCATTAAAGCCCTCGAGTCCACTAGGCCCACGCCACACCGCCTACTTGTCCCACTGTTTCCACCTATGTTATATTACAAAGAGGGTACTTTATTATAATGGAAACGGTAGACATTTTGGTGTGGTGAAGCCGCAGTCGAAATCCAGCATTAAAAGTGTAGAGAAATGGACAATATTGCCTTACTTCTTACAATGCAACACACAGCAGAAGGGAGGGTTGATTCACAGCTGGAACAGCGTGTCAGACTTTTCTCCTTCTTTTGCTTTTCTATTGGAATGAACTGCTTGGATATTTTGTTCTACTTCTTTTGTTGACTCCATGCTTCAGGCGCACTACATCCGGTTTCCCCTGGGACCTGTGGGTTTTTATAGACAGCTATGTCTGTCCAAGCATGAAAATAGCGTTATAGCGTCTGTTCACCACCAAGGGTCACTGTTGCACTAACACACGTACACAGACACACACATGCCAGGGAGGAGGGCCAGTACAGTATGTACAGTGCAGCACCACTCACTTCAGACGGGTCTGATTATCTTTTTTTACTGCTCGTTTCCCTCCGCAGCACGCAAAGCAGCACTCGACAGTGTAAAGTATGGAATTGGGACATTAATGTCCTAAAGGCATGTCACCTCCTTTCACACTAGTGAGCTGCTAACTTACCGACTTGCATGACTTTCTCCTTAATTCAATCTCCAGAAGGCCAAAATCCACACCACTGCGGGTCTATTTGGTCCTTGAAATATAATATCTCCCCTGTCTCAAATATATAGTCATTGTACAAGTTATATACCGGTATTATGTTTTTATCACATGTGTTTTATATATGGGGTAGTCCTGTCTATGTTTTTCTTTTCACTGTTCACTTTCTCCTGACTGTCTCAGGTACAGAGGTGGCGGTCCTGGGCGTCCTGGGGGGAGAGGTTACAACAACGATGAGTACGGGGGCCAGGAGGAGAACTTTGACGGCTCTGACGACATGGGTCGAGGAGGGGGAGGAGGAGGAGGAGGAGGAGGAGGAGGAGGAGGAGGGGGAGGAGGATGGGACAGCGGCGGACGGGGCCGAGGCCGTGGAGGAGGTCCCCCCAGAGGAGGTGGAGGAGGAGGTGAGACAACTTTGCATTGAAATGAGGTTGAACCTTGGGTTGAATAGTTAACCCGTTACCTGAAAACTCACCTCTTCAGACTTCACCTCATCCCGTAGTGCTTGACCTAGTCGTGATGACCATACTGCCTCTCTAGCTTGGTTAAACAGGCCACTGTCTCTCTGCCTTCGATGTATGTATTTACCTTGCTTATTGTAAGGCACTCTGAATGGCTAAAAGTTCCACAAATCGTGTTTTAGGACTCATCCAAACATTTTCTGTTGTGATATTTAATTTTGCTTTTAATCCATGCAAATGCCTATATTGTAGCCGCTGAGTCCCTGACGACCTGTGTATGTGTGTCTCTCCCATTCAGGTCTTGAGGGGTACAGAGACAACCAACCGATGCATGACGGTTCGTCCCCGGCCAGCCGGGAGCGCCCGTCGTCCCTGCAGGGCATGGACATGGCATCCCTGCCCCCTCGCAAACGCCCCTGGCATGAAGGACCCGGCACCGGAGGAGACCCCCGGGACAGAGAGTCCCCTGGAGCAGGATCTGACGGAGGAGGAGGTGGAGGTGGAGGAGGAGGAGGAGGTGGAGGAGAAGGAAGAGGAGGAGGAGGAGGAGAAGGAAGAGGAGGAGGAGGAGGAGGTAACCCAATCTGAATGAGAGAGACACACATACACAGGTCGTCAGGGACTCAGCGGCTACAATTTAGGCATTTACATGGATTAAAGCTAAATAAAATATCACCGTTTCACATGTAAAAGTGCATTCTATATAATGTGTATTATTAGTATTCATTGTGTAGTAAACGGAGCACTAGATTCGGAAACTGGAATCGGAGATGTAAAACAAGTTCTTGTCTCCATCTCTCTCTCCATCTGTCCAGGTCGTCCACCACAGAGAGATGACGGGGGCTACGGCGGGCCCTCGGGTCGTGGAGGACGGGGGGGCTGGGGCCCGGGAGGGGGAGGACCCAGAGGAGGACCTCGAGGAGGATCTAGAGGCGGGCCCCCAAGGGGAGGGCGGGGGCGGCAATGATGAGGAAAGACTCTCTGCACTGTACCACCTCCTCCTCATCCTGCCACCTCCTCTCTCCTCTACGCCATCCCCGGACTCGGAGCATCAAACCACATGCTTCGTTAATGACGCCCAGGACCAACACAACCTTTCCAATGCCATGCCCCAGCGGGGCGCTGGGCCGTGCCAGACCATGACGTTGGGATTGAACATGATAGTAGGAAGGTTTGTGAAGAGGAGAGATATCATACTGTACACATTTGCCCTTCTGCAACAGAGGTTCTCTTTTTTTCACTTTTTTTTTTTTCAAGGATCCCCATATCTCTGAAAGTGTACTAATTTGTAAACTCTCGGAGTTACAGACCTGTAAGAAGAACCCTGGAGCCGACTTTGAGAACCACCATTCTACAAACCTCCAGACAAACTGTTCCAATCAAGTTTGTGTCTGAGCATGTCAATTCCCACCCACAGAACTCTGACTATTCCTGATTGGTCTCGATGGTTGGTGGGAGGGTGGGAAGGGGTGTTTATGATTGACAGGGGAGATAACAAATTACCTTGCTGTTAAGTGAGTTGAGTTGGTCACTAGTGGGGACTGGGGATGTAACTTTATACCATAAGAGGACAGTTCATCTCCAAATTCACTAGACAAGATCACGATTCTACTTAGAATAGGAGACCTAAACAAACAAGCTAGTTTGTGTACAGGCTGGAACTCCCCACACCTCATCTGTGACTTGCACAACTTTATCAGCTAATGAGATTTTTTTTTATTGCAGTCCAAGTGAAACCACCGACTGACTATTGCTTCCATGTGAAAATGGCTGATAACGTAGGAGACAATTCAAACAAACCTCCCAGGCAAGAATCACATTTTTGAAGCCGTCTGGTTAGAAACCTTATTTAGTCACTAGCCTTTGTGACACTTTTCAGTTCAAGAATTATAAAACCCACAGACAGAGTTAAGCACTTTCAAGCTTGATGTTCGGCATTACTTTTGTGACACAGTCAGTCATACGACAAAGTATAAAATAAGGCATTTACCGGTATTTGTAAAAGAATAATAATAATAATGATAAAAGATATAAAAATATGAAATATAGGTACAAGGTTTCTACCCGTCGCAGATTGCTTGTGGTCATTTTTACTGGCTTCCACCACCTTATATAGAAATAGATCATGTACATTGCTACATTTAGGATTCCTTTGCAACGTCTGGGCTCAGCTGGGAAGGTTCAAAACAAGGTACCGTAATAAATACATAAATAAATTGGAATATTTCCCAAAGTTAGCAGTATTATTCTGGAAGAAACAAAAAAAAACCAAAAATCGGGTCTTGTCTTAACTTGTTTACTTGCACTGACCGAAAATTGCCGATCTACAAGCCATGCATCGCAACGCATCGTGAGCTTTTTAGATCTGCCGTTTCCGGAGTGAAGAGCATTAGAGATGTCTATAGCGCTGCCTCTCCTTCAGTGGAATGAAATGGCTACGTTTATCTAAACGTTCTGTGAAACCTCAGACCTCAACTGATCACGGCACATTTGTTACTGGGGAAACCTTTCAAAGTGGTCCGGTATGGTTACAGAATGTACACTCCCCCATGTCCCAGAGTTCCCTTCAGTAAAGTACTGGCCATGTGTTTGGATCCTGGCGTCAACAAGGAAAAACAGAATGGGACTTTGAATGTGACACACACACCCCCTCTCAAGTCCTCAGAGCTCCATTTAAGTTAATTTTTAATGTCAAAATAATGGAGAGAAGCATCACTGTCTCATAGCGGGGTACCTCTCAGATTCAGGAGAGGCCTTTCCTTTTGTTTCTAGATGTACAGTTTGTCATGAGATTGTTGTTTTTTTTGTCAATTTCTTTTTGTATGAAACTATAATAGAATTTGTGCAAAGTTTACCAAAGCATTGTCTCTAGCTGTTCATTTTGTGTTTTTTATTGCCCGTTTCTATTGTTCAAAGCGTGTTAATATGCGCCGTTTCTTTAATTGGGTGAGAAGGATGGAAAACGGAGAGGGTGACTGAAGGTACCGTCATTAGTAGTACATTAGAATTAGAACTAGTAGAGTCCAATCCTAGCCCAGTATTACTTATTTTAAGGTACTGATGTGGTCCAAAAACTGGAAAAATACACGTTGCTCCATAACATGTAATGTGCAAAATCACACTCAACCATGGACAATTCCAAGCACAGTCAAAATATGGTTTCGTCTTTTTTTTCTTTTGCACATTATATACTGTGGAGCAGCATGCCGTTGTGTGGATTTGAACTTACTCAGTTAATTTATTCAGTTGACGTGTTGAGCCAGCAACAGTGCAAATGGTATGTTCAGTCACGAGCAGATGCAAAGTCGCTTTGTATTTGTGCTGCTCACACGGTCGTTGACGTCATCAGGCATGTCGGAGGAAGCCTGTCAACTCAATGTCATTGTAACTAAGATATTATATTACCAGTATATACAATATAAATACATACATTTTTAATGCCAGATTTAGCCACTGACCACAAATGTCTGATGCAAACTGCTTGACCTAGCCTAGACTCAGTCTGTTCTGCTCGGGATTGAAGCAAAAAAAATATTTCCTTGAATTACGGTTAAATCCTTTCCCACAATGTAGGGTTCATCTCGGTAAAGTGTATTGTCACTTTTATGGTCACGTGAAGTTTTAGTATTTTAGCATTAGTCAGATTTACGTATAATGGTTTCTAGTTACAGAGACAGTTGGAAATGTTCAAATTGACCTCAAGAAAGCGCCACAGCACCCAGGTACCCTGCACTAAAACCATAAGCCAGAGAAAGAAACTAGTGACCAAATTACCTTTTAACCATATTAACAATGTCACTATTTCAGACAGGCTGTTAAATGAACACATTCCCAAAAATAGCCTTAAAGGGATATTTCACTTTCAAAAATGTTTTTGGTCAATTCAATGTCTGCTCAGGCTTATTTGAACACCCTGGGCAGTTCTTAAATTGCTTGATTCAATAATTAGATATTTTATATTCATTTTAACTGCCCCGCCCCCTATACAAACCCATTATAACTTAAAACTATTTTAACCATGATAGATTCATCAAAAACACCTAAACTTTTTTGTTGACTGATAATGTCCTTCAAATACATGAGGGGGCCGTGTATTGTCATTTACTGTTTTCAGTTATTTTTTAATGACACTAGAAAAAGCTTAAATGCCTAGTAAGCGGAATGCTGGAAATCAAGCATCCACCAGTATAAGTTCAAGTGTCAGAAACGCTGCAGCTTTCAGTAGATGTATAACAAAACAAATTGTCCCTGGAATGTTCATAAAGTACACCTACACTATAGTTTGAGATGGTGCATTTATCGTAAGTTGTAATATATGACCCACTTCACCTCATTCTCCACATAAGCCACCCCTCCACATCCCCACAGAGTTTAGTGACTCAACAACATTGCCACGAGAACATTTATTGAAGAAAATTACATTAGAGAAAAGAAAAAGAAAAAAAAGCTTCACATTTTATTTACAGACTGGAATTTACAGTTATGTTTGTCAATGTTTGTTAAAAAAAAAGGTTTGGTCCCTTTTCAGAATCAGAACAACAGAGCACTTTGGAAAAGTCTTTTCACATTTAAGTCTCAAGTCCTGCACATCTCTAGACGGGTATCTGTCCCACCTACACCGAGTCATCATTGTTAAAGCTGCAATCCGTAAGTGTCATGTCCAACCCAGAATGCAAACCCTTGCTGCCTCCTGCGTGGGAGCTTCTCCCCAGCTGGCCAGGGGAAATGTTGGGTGTCAGCTTCAGGACAGGCAGTACTACTTGTCGACCAGGTGGGGTCCTAGACTCCAGCAGGTAAGGAGGAAGACCATCTCCAAGAACACCGCTAGCAACCACTGCAGATCATGTGCTAGTTTGTAATAACATACTGATTGGTTAACGTGTCATTCATTAAAATAAGTTCTGGATTGCATCTTTTAATTCAATTGAGAGTGTACAAATGGAACCAGATGGACCTCACCCAGTCACCCAACAGTACTCAGATAGGCATTGTTTTCCCAGACACCGTCCTTTTGATGGCGGACGCCGCCAGTCCTCCCATGAACTTGATGCCGGCGCTCCCGCCGGGCAGCAGGGACACCACGTACCCGACGATGACCGCCACCTGCACGATGGCCCCCAGCGCGGTGAGCACGGTGCTGTGGAGGCTGAGCGCCGCGTACAGCGTACCGCACAGGGAGCACGTGTACACGGCGGCGCCGGGCGTCGGGAAGCCGATCATCCGGCTGGGTCCGCGGAGCACCGCGGCCCCCACGATGGCGAACAGCGAGCCCAGGGACCACAGCAGGGCGAACTTGCGCGCGTAGAGCAGCAGCAGCGGCGCGTACAGCGCCGAGAGTCCGAAGCACAGCGCCGAGAAGGAGATGCACACGCCGAACGCCACCAGCCGCTGCCGGCGGCTCATCCCCGGCAGACACGGGTCCGGCTCCGCGGACCACGGCCAGGAAAAGCCGCTGCTCGACGAGCTCTGCGCCGCGGAGCCTCCTCCCCGACTCGACCACCTCCCGAACCAGCTGCCGGGCACCGGATTGCTGTCGCTCATGTCTATGGACATGCTGGAGCTGGACTGGGAGATGGTCTTGGCCCCGCCGCCTTTGGACTGGGCCAGGTATTCCTGGAGGTCTCGGTTCAAGTCCGCCATGGTGAGTAGAAACCCAAGAAACCAGCTGGCGTTTGTTGACAAATCTGCTCTTCCGGTTGTTGTCGTGGGAGTACAGGGTATTTATTTTGCCTTGGATTTCTTGGGAAGTGAGTTTTTGTGAAAGTGAAGTAATGCATAATTATTAATATATTATTAATTAAAAATTAGATGTATAATCAATAGTAATACTAGTGGAGTAATATGGACACACAAAAAGGCATATTTCACCCACAAACTTTCATATATTATCTTCTGATAGAGGCAAAACAGCACCCTATGCACGTTGGGACCTTGGGACTGCCCAGGCAGGATATGGATGTGATGTCATTCCTTTTAAACGGGATGTAAATGTGATGTCATTCATTTAAAGCAGAATGTGGATCTGATGTCAGACGTCATTAAAATGAATCATTAATTTTAATGACGTAAATTCTCAATAATTATGCTAAAGATAAGCCCTGCTAATCCTTTTTAGGGCATGGGCAGGGGTTATTGCCATGTTGGCTTGTGGTTAGTCTCGTGTTACCACTTACCACTGTTGCCTCCGCAATTAGTATTACAAATGCTTATAGCATTTGGAGATTGTGGAATAGTTATCTGGCTATGAGAGACTAGCTTGTGGTGGACATTTTTGTAAAAATTCCATTTTTGCCAACTTACAAAATGAGCAGACCAATATTACCACTTACCATAAATACTAAGGTAGACCTGACTGACCATAACAGGTCTGTAACTCTGAGAGTATACAAATGGAATTTGTGGTAGCCTATTATCAAAATAAGAACATGGTGTGTAAAATAGAAAATCTGCCACCGGCAAGGCCAAGTCCTTGCCACAGACACATTTGTATATTATGTACATATTGTGGCCCCCATGGCACCTAATGCGGGCAAGCCAATAATATTTTTCCTCAAATATGTTGTGCTCTTTTCTTGTGTCTGTCTGCACTCAGCAGCTGGCAGATCGTGTGTGTGTGTAATGTATCGTTCACATCTATCTACAAAGATTATCTCTGTCTCTCTCTCGGTCTCTCTCTGTCTCATATATCAATGTTTCGCGATACCATTGCCGATTTTGCACTGATACTGTGCATGTTCGTACGTCGATAACGATATCTTGTGCAGCCTCACAGTATGATCAAGTAAGGCATTCATTTACGAAAAGAACACAAAAAGTTAATATATGGAGATGTGAGGTTTATGCCCGACAGCAACGTTTTGCTTTTAACCATGGGGGGGTTTTCTGACAGTGACTAGTGTTTGAACCAGCTGCTCTCCTGCCAGTCTAAAATTAATCAGTCCCTTCCTATTGGCTGGCCAGCTCATTCAAGCACAACCTTTTTAGGGTATGTGTGTGTATGTGCGATTGTGCGTGCGTGTGTGCTTGTGCGCGTGTGCGCGAGAGACTACTCTCTAGTCTGGATGGGATCAAAGTGAAGGGACCAAAGACCAGGTAATCTCTCTGTCTGTCTCTCTCTCTCTCTCTCTCTCTCTCTCTCTCTCTCTCTCTCTCTCTCTCTCTCTCTCTCTCTCTCTCTCTCTCTCTCTCTCTCTCTCTCTCTCTCTCTCTCTCTCTCTCTCTCTGAAACAGTACAGTACCTGCATGTGTATAATCTAGGAACACATCACAGTGTGTTATCTATTTAAAATTTCCCACCTTTCATTGTGTTTCAGTTTTTATATAAAACAGCATAACAATGCATGGATTCTGCATAACTCGTGTTAAGTCTACTAAAAACAATATCAGTCTTAGTAGTTACATCCATGCAACTTGTGTTTATAACTGTTGTCAGTTCAGTAGAACTATCTGGTGTTGCAGTGATTTAATGCACTCACTGCATTCTCATTCTGCATACCGCCTCAGTGTGCAGTGACTGAATGTATGTCGAGTGTAAAGTGATATGTCTTTGTAAAGTGATATGTCTTTGTGTGTGTGTGTGTGTGTGTGTGTGTGTGTGTGTGTGTGTGTGTGTGTGTGTGTGTGCGTGTGTGTGCGTGCGCGCGCTGTTACTAGTGTATAACTAAGATGTTGATATTATGTACCAATTAAATAACCAATGCAATCCTCTGCATTTATGGTAAACCATAATTCATGATCACTACATGTACACTACAACAGCTTAATTTAGGTGGCATGCGTTGGATTGCATACACACAGAGACACGGAGCAGCATGAGTCATGATTTCACCAGTTGATAATGTAATGTAGATTGCACAATAACAACGTCTGACATTAGAAAGATGAGTAGCAGATAAACATGATTACTTTGCAAGTGACAACTAACATTAACCACTGAATGGATGCAGTTATACAAAGCACACCCAAATGGGGCATAACAAGGCTTAATTGATCTACCTTCATCGGGACCTGCCTTGCAGTGTTAATTTTGTTGACTAAGACTAAAAGACTATTACTAAGACTAAACAATTTCAGATGAGGACTAAAACATTTTTTTTTGTTATTCAAAAGTCTAAGACTAAATCAATTGTCAATTTTGAATCTCACAGACATGGTAACGCCCCGCCTGCCTCTGATTGGCCTGCCGACACTACCCGTCTTGCCAGACTGTCCTCCGAGACGCGGGGTTACTCCGTGGTGGGAAATAATACAAGTAGGCCTACAAGAGAATGGCGGCTTGGCACGCGCGACAGTAACTTGTAACTTTTATTTTTGTAGAAGAGGCTAACTAATAGTTTATGCTGTTTGCTTTGATTGAATGATTGATCGAACGCATATTTGTATGATTTGATTCGGGTGTGTTCTAAATTAAATTGTTAGTGTTGGTTATCGTGTATTAATCTAATTATAGTAAACTAATACTATTATACTAAAAAAGATAAAGATCAAGGGAAAATAGACCTTTTTATAGTACAATAATGTTTCAAGTTTACACTGTACACATGTAAAATAAACGGCATAAACAATATATTAGTTTGCCTCCTCTACAAAGCATAAAAGTTGTGCGTGCCAAGCTGTCATTCTCTTGTATTATATCGTACTTGTATTATTTATTTATTTCCCACCACGGAGTAACCTCTTGGCAGACTATCCAGCATGTATCCTCCACCTCGGAGGAAAGTCTGGTGCGGCCGGCAGTGTCGGTACGCCAATCAGTGGTAGGCGGGGCGTTACCATGTCTATGCTCAGACGTAGAATAGATATACGCATCGAGCATAGGAGAAAAACCAAAACCTTGCTCTCTGCTGCCTCAAGGTGGCTGTCTGTCCTCGACGCAATGCAAGCAATTGCTTGCGTTGGCTTGGGATCCGATCCCAACCGGACGGATCACGTAACTGACGTGACGTAAGGGGAGAAATTTCTCTCACCCTCCGTTGCGTAGTGCTTCTTGCGTCGATTACATTCGACTCTGCAAGGCACTTAAGACTAAATCAGAATTTGCTGTCAAAATCGCTGCTGTCTTGTGCTGCATGTTGTGCCTCGCCCCATGTAAAGTCCATCTCCTTTAGATCAGCTGTCACAGTTCGTCGCCAGGTTGTTTGGGGCCGACCTTTCTTCCTTTTCCCTGCGATCCTGGGTCCACCACAAGCATATAGTAACCTAATCTGCATACCTCTTTAGGACGGCTCGTCCCACTAAGAAATCAACCGCCTGAGGTTTTTACTTGGCCTCTCTAGGAAGTGTGCATACAAAGTTTTAAACAGCTCGGTGCAGTTATGAATTGGCCAGTTATAGCGGCACCATGAGGCTTAGTGGGAATGTTATGTGCATTAAGAATTTCCCCCAAATTGCACTCAGTGTTCATGGTTTTGGGGATTTTGTTCCAAACGGACTAATCCTGCAAACTTTGGAAGGCAATCTTAGCCAATGGGGATGGAATATGGGGCAGCGGTCCATGTTGATCACATGACTGTAGAGATAGTTTGTACCGACTGATGTATGGATAAAATGTGTACGAGTAATATAAAGAAATGTGTTTTGCAAAAATCTGCCTCATGGTGGCGCTATAACAGGAAAAACAATTGGGGCAGAGGGACGTCGTTGGCATCCAGGGAGTGTGTGTGCACAGTCTGGCATGTACCGGGCCAACGGTGCCAGAGATTACATACAAAACATACTCTCCCCATGCCTTCTGCCTGGTGGAGACAAAAATCGAAATATCTGAACCTTTCTCGAAACGGTTAGGACGATTCTGCAAAATAATTGCGATTATCTCAAATAATTGCGATTATGTAATAACTAACAGGTTGATCAGGGAGAATAATAATAAATGTGGTCTCCACAGCCTCCATGTCGCTGTCTCAGATCACCCCCACACTGTTCCTGAGTGGGGCCGAGGCTCCTCTCAATCAGGACCTGGTCTCCAAGAAGGGCATCACCCTCATCATCAATGCGACGGTGAACCATGTGTGTCCCGTGTACCGTGGCGTGGAGTGCCTCCGCGTGCCCGTCTCCGACCGGCCCAGCGCGCGCCTCGGCGACCACTTTGACCGGGTGGCAGATCGCATCCACGGGAACCGCGACGGAGGGACGTTGGTGCACTGTGCGGTAGGCATGAGCCGCTCCCCTGCCCTGGTGATGGCCTACCTGATGCGCTACCGCGGTGTGACGCTGCGCAGAGCCCACTCCTGGGTGCAGGAGAGCCGGCCCCACGTCAGGCTGAACGCGGGCTTCTGGGACCAACTGCTCCAGTACGAGAGACGACTATATGGGAGAAACACGGTCAAAGTGGCGCCGCCGGAAGAGCCGTTGACTAGCGCACTTCTCCCGCCGCCCAGCACGCCGAGGTTGGGCAGCAGGTCAGCGTTTATACAGCAACAGGTGCCCAGAGCGGTGCCCATGTCACCGTTACTGGCCCCCCGCTCCCCGTTTTTGGCCAGGTCACATATGTTGACCCAAGCCAAGAGGACGACAAGAGGGGCGAAGCATGCAAGTCTCAGATTTGGAATGATCTGAGGTTTACAGTTGTAACCAAAAATTGTCGTTTGTACGTGGTTTTATTGTTCTTCTTTTCATTGACATCAGCTCAGGCTTTAACGGTTGACCCAATCCACCACCATCAGCACCGCAGTACCCCCAAGTACCAGCTCCACGAATACACTGGATCCAAAACGATCCTCTCCAAGTAGCAATTGACAATTAACTGCCACCCACCATTATTCTCAATACTGGCATTCCACAGGTGCGTCTTTATCCAATTTTTAGCAGCATTTTTCTGTCATTTTCTGAAAAATGCTTCCAGTCCGCAAGGACCTTTGAGGTGTTTGCACACTGGTGCATTGTTTTGCTGCTGTCTTTTCCGCCGTTATAAAACCAAAAAACTGTGGGGAAAAAAATCATTATTATTCAGGTCTGAAAACGCAGCAGTTTGCAAACGGTTACCAAATATCCAGTCTGAGGTGTGTATCTGTCAATCCATCAGTCTGTCTGGTTGTGTGAACCCTGTACTATAAGTGTACTGTAAATTATGTATTTTTGTTTAATTCTGTACTATTCTGCCTTATGTGTTTGTTATGTAAGCATCTGCACACTGGACAATAATGCCCTCCTTGAGGGCTAATAAACTATCTATTTATATTGTGGGGGGGGGGGGGGCGGGCAACTCTCCGCTTCGGTGTATGTGTGTATAAACGAACGACTCAGAACACAATAGTTCTGCCTTAGAGAATGTCGGTTCCTACCTAAACTACTGCGCTGAAACTGACACAGAAGCAGTTATAGCGGACCCCCGTAGATGATGATAATGCAGCTGGTAATGAATTGATTTAATCAATTCTTGTTTTCCATAGTTGTTAAGAAGGAATTAATGAACTTACCTGAAAATGTGATTGATAAACGTTATTTTGCAAAAAATTAAACGTAAATGTTGTCTAAACCTCACTAAACCTGCACTTTAAAATGCACTGCAATAAGAAACTTTAACAAAAACTAATGGCACAGCAACAACACAATTGTCTTATCTCAAGCTATAGTTACAAGTTTATTTGGGAAAATGGTTAGTCAATGTTGTATGGTCCTGTACTCACTTTTAACCTGATGTCCCTATTTTTGCACATTTTGACATTTTCTTTTGTTCCAAAATTTCGATAGCTATTTTCATTATAAATCGTATAACGAAGTATTTATTGTCTACATTCATGTCGTAGTTGCTCTGCAGGTTCAGCACTTGTTTAGCTGCGTCCGTTTCCCTCATGTTTTTGTCTCATGTAAAGGCAGTGTAACAGTGTAACTAGTCTCAACTGGCCGGCCTGTCCACCTACGGACGGCTGCAATTCGAAACTGGCCCCTGTAAAATCGGAATCCCCCCCACCCCTTTTTCCCCTCACTGTATATGTTTCTTTTCCCTTTTTACCTCCTTTATGATGAATTCCTGTCCTGTTCTTTGGCTATATAGAAGTGTCTATTTGTACGTCTCTAAATGTTTTGATGAATTGAACAAGGTGGACCCTCTTATAACCACGTGTAATGCTTTATTGGGTCGTCCACTCACAGTTAACAGTCTTTGTATTGAGTTGTGCTTGAAATGTACTGTAATTCTGCAAACTGTTAATAAATATGTCAATCAATCAATCAAAGCAATGCAACTCCTTGCAACTGATTTACAGTTATTGGCAATGTATGTCTGTCGTCACTATCAGGTGGAAACCTGGTACGTCCAAAACCATTACTTTTCAGGAAATGGAAAATAGAACCTGAATACTTTTCATTGGTTGTCCAGAACCAGCACAAAAGCCTCAGCCCAGGCTCTGCACAGGGCCCAAATTAGCCAGCTAATTAGCCAGATAATTCTGTTGAGCTGGTCGAGTCATCATTGTGATGTCAGAACATATTGTGATGTCAGAACCTGCCAGCTCCATATATGGAGATCTATAGTGGTTTGAGAAAAAGAGAAAAAGACAACTTTATTAGAAGAGCCTTGTAGATCGGCAATTTTTGCTACTTTTGTGTGACACCATAGTATACGAAGAAGGGCACTATTTTACCCTGACAGCGACGAATTGTGTTTACGGATTTTTTTTAGAAGTATGAGTTGAGTTGCTCTTCAAACGGATACACTCATATGATCCTGTTCTCTCCAGCTCTGTGTCCTTGTAGACACCCAATTAATGCAGTCAAACACACACCCACATGTAAAACAAACTGCTGGAGCTAAAAGAACTGCTACAGTATGTAGGAGTTGTGTCACCACAAACTGGAGAGAAAAAAGAAAAAAAGAAACGGTTCTACTTCTACTCCAGGCTGACAACTTGGCACGCAATTATTACCTGACTACTGCGTGGAAACTATGACTGTGTGTGTGTGTGTGTGTGTGTGTGTGTGTGTGCCATGTTTACATAATGTGAGTGCTCTTAGCTGTGTGTGCACGCATATGCATGTATGTCATATGTTAGAAATTAGAATGTATCTGCATGTATGCTTATAACTATACTGTGTGTGTGTGTGTGTGTGTGTGTGTGCGTGTGTGTTTGTGTTTCCAGACTATCACGTGGTAAAGTCTGTGTGGTGAGATCTGTCATTATTCTGTCGGCACAAAGCTTGACAACGTACACACCTGACACCCCCAACCGCAGTGTGTGGGTGTGTGCGTGCGTGTGAGGAAATGTGCATGGTTCTGCAAGTGTTTGTGTGTTTGATGATCATAGAAAAAGAGAAAGCGAGAGAGAACGTGCATGTTTCTGCAAATGTGCACACGTGTGTGTGTGCGTGCATGTGCGTGTGTGCACGCGTTTGTGGCTCGGCGCCAAGTGTGAGGCGCCACTTTACGACCACGATGATCTCACCTCAATCCTCAGAAGAACACTGTGTATATTCATGTGTGTGTGTGTGTGTGTGTGTGTGTGTGTGTGTGTGTGTGTGTGTGTGTGTGTGTGTGTGCATACATGTTGGATAATGGGGACAGATAGTGGATGACGGTGTGAATGTCTGTTTAGAAAAGAAAGTATGTAGGCCTACTGTAAGTCTAAGAGGGAAAGAGAGAGATATTCCATATCGCGCAGAAACCTTGTATCTCCATATTTCATATTTTTAAATCTCCAATCACAATGTGTCACGATGCGACTCGTTGAACTTGTAGATTAGCTATTTCCCAATTCTTAAAACTCAATTGTTTGAAACATATACACGAGCTTGTGACTAAACTATGGATCCATTGAAACACCTGTAATCTTTTTTCCATTTCTTGAAAAGTTTTGTACATGCCGACAAAGACAAATATATGCCATTCTGATTGGCTGTGACTGTTCATTCTTCTCCTTCTTATCAGCATAACGTACAATGTACTTCTAATCTAATTCATCAAAGTAGTCCAATTTGTAATTAGCAACACCTGGTGACATAAACGTGATACTGCAGCTGGATGGATGGATGGGTGGGTGGATGGATGAGAATGGAAGTTGTTTCGAATGGAACATTGAATTATTTTGGAGAAATCACAAGTTAACAGCGGGATAATGCACTGTTTAGTACTGCATCTAGCTGTCCTTTTAGTATTTCATTATGTTTTAGTCTTCTTTGGCACGCTAACAAGCAAAAAGAACGCACACCAATGTTGCTGACTACGCTGCAGAAGACTTTAAATGAAGAAAAAGGCTGCACTGCTAGTACCCACAACGCAAAATATTATATTTTAATGAAAGACAACCGTTTTGTCAAGATAAGGTCCTCTTCCAGAAACATTGACGAAGACCTCTAAAAAGGTTGGTTGTCTTTCATTAGTGGAGCCTTTTCTTCTTTTTACCAAGTGGCATTACATTATTGTAAATCAGAACTGGTTCATACCTAGTTAAGTAAAGATGTAATATAAACTACTGGTAACTAAATAAATAAATAAAGTGAGTCAGTTGACTCAGTTCAGCGAAAATATATTATATATTCCAGGTTAGGGTTACACACACACACACACACACACACACACGCACACGCACACGCAACAGAAGGCAATTTGCTAGACATATAAACTCATCAAATAATATATTAATAATAATAATACGTTAATACGTTCAAAGTAATAGAAATGTTTTATTACAAGCAAAAATATTCACAACTTCTCTTTTATTGCATACATATCACATACAAAGTGAATAAATAGGCTATTAATTGTATTGCATGACCTGTTTTTTATGGAGAGTAGCTTTGGTTGACAAAATGGCTGCCCGTATTTGTGTATCATGTCAAAAGTGTGTGTGTGTGTGTGTGTGTGTGTGTGTGTGTGTGTGTGTGTGTGTGTGTGTGTGTGTGTGTGTGTGTGTGTGTGTGTGTGTGTGTGTGTGTGTGTGTGTGTGTGTGTGTGTGTGTGTGTGTGTGTGTGTGTGTGTGTGTGTGTGTGTGTGTGTGTGTGTGTGTGTGTGTGTGTGTGTGTGTGTGTGCGTGCGCGGTCTCTGTGTCTCACACTCCCAGCAGTATTCCAGAGAACAGGGAGTCTTGCAGGACACTGATGGCAGATCCTGTCCCATTGTCCACAAAGACAGACACATACTCCCCCGCCTGTACACACACAGAAATAACAAGACACAGTTAACTTTGCTGTTTTTTCCAAGCTGAGCCCTATTTTTGGATCATTCTGGCCACAAAAATGGGGCGGTACTGGCTCAGGAGGTAGAGCGGCCCCTTGGGAAATGGAAGGTTCCCAGTTCGACCCCAGAGTTGGTGTCGAAGTGTCCTTGAGCAAGACACTGACTGAACCCCTAATTACTTGATGAGCAGCAATTCACTGACAGTTTTCTCATGGATATAATAGAACACTGTCACATTTGAGACGTTTAAGAAACATTCATTAAACAGTAAGCCATGAACTGAGTTCGAACCAAGTTGTCCATCCCAACCATGATCCAAAATGACATTAGCTATAAAACAGAATGCCAGACTGTGCTGCATGAAGAGGAGGAGTAAGCACAACAAGCAGAGAGGGAAGACTAGGTTTACCAACCGTCTCCGGAAATACGCTATCATCCCTTATTTGGAAACTAAAATACGTGCCTCTTATGGAAACGATAAGGGACACACTTACTGTTCCTTATTTTTGGGGGAATCATCTTACAAGTTCAAACAGCTCATATACCTAGGCTATACTACTATAGAACTGGTTGTAAAATATTTACGTAAACTCAATAGATGTTGTAAACTGGACCTGAGTTGTCTCTGTACTTTGATCGCTTTTTCTGTCTTAGCCAAAGCCAAAAAATTGCCAATCTTTTGGCTAATGTTCCTCTCAGAATATGTTTGATTGGGTTCAAGTGGTTAAACTGTGAGATTATCCAGTCAGATTTTATCTTTTTCTGGGGATCCCTTATTGTTCTTACAAATAAGGAACGCCTGGCCAAGGGTCCCTTTGTTGAATTTCAGGTAGTTGGCAACCGTAGGGACTCGGGAGAAGACTAATCTGTTAATATTGTTTGTTTGCCATTCATAAGGAAAATACAGTACATCATAATACCAGCAGCAGTGAATATTGTAGATGAGAAATGCTAGGGGCCAGCCACCCCTCCTGTCAGTGTCAGGGGAAAGGGAAGTGAACCATCAACCTTTCTGTGAACATATTATTACCCAATTGTAGGAAAGCAAGACTTGCCATCTCTGATTTACTTCCCGGAAGCAGGTCGGAGTGTATTCATTATTTCCAATGGAAGAGAAGAAGGTGAACACAGAACAACTCTAGCTCCAAGGTCACTGAACTAAATATTGGACCCAATCGCCACAAGCCACACAATATTCCCAATATTTTTATACTAAAATGACAAATCAGGAGAAAAACTTTACTACTTTATTATCGACCTTTCTCTGTCCCAGCGTGTCTCTCTCTTGAGATCTAGCACCAGTAAACATATGACGTTTGCGAGATCAGACGGCGGCACCCACTTAGACCATATAGGATTTGTGTACCATTTCGCCTCTAGTGGCTCCAATTGGGATGGTCTATCTCCATAAATATTAACATCATTGTTATTACCCAGGCAGCCTGTGTGTGCCTGCAAGGCCATGCCTGCCACCCTGTCACTCTGCAGTCTTGTCACTCTGCACGCCACTCTTACTCCTGTCAGCAGGATGAGCCAGGCAGGCGGGTAATTATGTATAATGGTACAGAGATATGGACTGATCTCTGACGGAGTTGAAAGACAAGTATGTCTGATTGCACACTGCGCGTGTGTGTGTGTGTGTGTGTGTGTGTGTGTGTGTGTGTGTGTGTGTGTGTGTGTGTGTGTGTGTGTTTTCGCCATGTGTAAATATTTGTGCGTATAAGGTAATTATGTGTGCATGCCGTATATGGTGCGTGTGTATGTGTTTGTACCTGTTCCAGCCAAATGTAACCACTTTAAAACCCTATATTTGGGTTGACTGGAGTCCCTCAGGGCTGTATACTAGTAACCTTTACTGTTTTCGCTCTACATTAAAAACAAAAGAAACCTTGCTCAGAATAGCCGATCTACACACAACGCGCCACGCTGCAACACGTTGTGAGCTTGTGGATCCGCTGTGTGTGTGTGTGTGTGTGTGTGTGTGTGTGTGTGTGTGTGTGTGTTGTACCTGTAGATATAATGTTCCTGTCAGGAGAATACTGAAGACTCCTCCATTACTCCCAAGTCCTGTTACTGACTCTACTGACCTACAGACAGGCAGACAGACAGGCAGACAGACTCGTCACTGTACTGACAGACAGACAGACAGACAGACAGACAGACAGACCAATGTGTTTACAGAGACAGAGGATAAAGAGACATGTTGTTTGGAAATAGAGAAATAATTGTGTGTACACTATAGTATACATGTACATATGATGTGTTATTTGAGCTGAACAATATATTGTTATTGTATCGTTATCGAGATATGGAAATGTGAGATAATGAACATTGTTGCAAAGGTAAACCTCTATGGATGATATAATAATCCCGCCAGTCAAGTGTTGCCAGATGTACAATAATTATCATTATTTGTATGATAATTTGACCCTCTGGACGATGTACAATCAATAATTAAAAAAATGTGCAAATGTACGATAATTTCACAAAAAAGGTGTGAACTTCCCTGGCTGCTGATTCGGGATCAGGTTTGACTGACCCTAGATCTGTACTTTCCAGTCTTTCGATTCCAGTTTAAGGCTTTTATTTGTGTAAGGTTCAAGAAGTAGACCACTTCCTGTTTTTCTCACAAAGGAGTCAAGGTTGTTTCGTGAAATTACACCTTATTTGATTATTTCAAATACAATAATGTTAAGCCTCTGGTACGATAATTTAACATTTTCCATCTGGCAACACTGAACACTGCCACCAGATGTAATTAGAATTTAGTTGGAGCCATCATTTTAGGCCAGGAAATATTTAGGACCTTTTCTCCCCAAACTGTTAAAGGTATATTCAGTGATTTCACTTAATTCAAATATCTTTTATTTCGTATTTATTTATGTATTTCTACTATAGAGTGTGCTGACCATATAGGGAGTTCCTCCCTGTCCCCAGTTAACCCCTGGGGTCAAAATAATGTAGGTTTCGTTTTTGGCTAGGGTTAGCCAGCTTTCATCCAATCAGGATGAGATGGGACTTCCTCCAATCATGAGCAACTTGGTGCGGGCCTTGGTGCTGTTGGCCTGCTGTGTCCCCCCGCTGTAGAGCATTGTGCATGTTACCGGGGCAGACCAGGTTGTTTTTTTTTTCAAATCACCTACCGTAAATCACTGAATGCTTCTTTAAGTTTAGTTTTGTCGTTCATGAAACCTATTCGCTGTCAGAGTCAAAGCGAGAATGCCAGAAACTGTGTGTGTGTGTGTGTGTGTGTGTGTGTGTGTGTGTGTGTGTGTACTCACACGTTGCCCTGACAGAGAGATTCGATGCAGATGGAAGCTCTCACACTGTCTCTCTGCCTTGTATGAACCCTGTCACCAGCCTCTACACACACACACACACACACACACACACACACACACACACACACACACACGCACAGTGCACACACGTACATACAGAAACAGTGAGTGCAACTTCTCTCTCTGTCTACTGTGCACTCATGCACACACGAACGCATGCACACACCCCTCACATCTCCACCCTGCTTACCAACCAACTGTGCCTATCTCGGGTCTAACATCTGATAGGTCAAGCCCTCTCAACGGCCATGTCTGATTGGCTTAAGATGTTTGCCCCACCCCCAAACCCAAGAAACTGTTAAAGTAGGCTGGTGCTTCAAAGATCAAAGGGTGCTGAAGAAAAGGCGGTGATCCGAGCACTCCAAAAAGTATTATAAAAAATACTTGCCCTGATGAAGACTCCTTTGTGAGTCGAAACATATTAATATTAATAAAGTACCTTGATTTTATATCCATCCACATTTTCTTTTATACTTTTTTGAGTGCTCGGATCGCCGCCTTCCCAAGAAACTGTTATTGAAGGTCCATTTCAGCTGTAAGTAGACTAGGCAATTAACCCAAAAGACCAGAAAACTCTTAGGATTTAGAACAAGTGGTTTAGAACGGTGGATCAAAAAAATAGCAGATGTACAAGCAACAAGCTCGCAGCGTGTCACTTGCCGTGCCGTGCTGCGAGTTTGTGCTATTTTTGAACATTTTTGGAAAATGTCTGGAAATCTTAGTTTGAATAGTTTATAATGTTTTCTTCTGGGGGTCCCTGCTGGCGCAGAACATTTTCTGAGTTCTGCTGCCAAATGCAATAATTTTGGTGGTTTTTGGCATGAAATAGTTTGAGAACTGATTTAGGAGGCATTTGTAAAATCGGACTCAGGTCTTAATGGATTACTCTTACTCACGTAGGTTCATCAGAATGAGTTTTTAATTATTATTATACTTAAGTAATTATTATTATAAGTAAAAGATATACATATTTTACTTATATATCAAGGAATTGACAGAAAACAATTAGGCCTATACATTTTTCACATTTGACTAAATTAACTGATTAACCATGCACTTAACACCTGTATTATACTTTGCTGTACAATGGAGTGGTTAAATGCGTCCTGTCTGAATTCCAGGCACAATATGGTGGCTGTCATACACGACATGAGAGTTCACGGGAGAAGTGCAGACAGTGGGTGTGTGTGTTTGTGGCGGTTCTAAATCTGGGTTAAGTTGTGGGGTTTTCCTATGGCAGTGAGTGGACAAAGTACTTTCAACCCCAGTGCTTCAGTCAAAGTATATATAGTACAGACACTCCTAGTCAAATATTACCTCACTACGTGAAAGTTCCTCAAGTTTCCATTTGAGTTAAAGTACTGGAGTATACAATTTCAACAATAGTAAGGATGTTTTTATTTACGTTGGAATAGTTTTAATATATTTTTTTAACCCATTAAGACATTAATGACTTTACAAATCGACACTGCTATGTAGTACCGTAGGTGTGTCATTTATTGTTTTGGTGTGACTGGCAGGTGCCAGGCCCACAGTGTTTGTGCCAAGTATGGTGCAGATTGGAGCTATACTGCACCAGTTTGAGTGTAACACAGTGTGGATGGTCACCAGTTTGAGTGTAACACAGTGTGGATGGTCACCTATGAGCAGACTGGCAGTGAGTTGGTAGAAGCCAGAGAGGGGTGCTGTGTAGCGTCCTGTGCTAGAGTTGAAACTCAGACCTCTCTGGAGCCGTTGCTCGGAGTCTGAGGGCTGCAGGGGTCAAAAGGTCACACAGAAAGAAGGGTCACATAAGTCACACTATAGTCTATATAAATGTCCCCTCAAGTTTAGCAAAATTTGACAAAGAGCCATTCTAAAAGTGTGTGTGTGTGTGTGTGTGTGTGTGTGTGTGTGTGTGTGTGTGTGTGTGTGTGTGTGTGTGTGTGTGTGTGTGTGTGTGTGTGTGTGTGTGTGTGTGTGTGTGTGTGTGTGTGTGTGTGTGTGTGTGTGTGTGTGTGTGTGTGTGTGTGTGTGTGTGTGTGTGTGTGTGTGTGTGTGTGTGTGTGTGTGTGTGTGTGTGTGTGTGTGTGTGTGTGTGTGTGTGTGTGTGTGTGTGTGTGTGTGTGTGTGTGTGTGTGTGTGTGTGTGTGTGTGCGCGCGCGCGTGCGTTTGAGCGTGCATGTGTATACCTGGCTGTATGGCTGCAGCTCCAGCAGGCTGCGGCGAGGAACGGCCAGCGAACGCTGGAGGCGGCTGTGGAACACTGTGGATACCCGGGGAGATGTGTCACACAACGTGCATACACCTCCTGCTATCTCTGAGGAGAGGAGAGGATGGGGGAGGGGAGAGGAGAGAGAGAAGAGGGTAGGGGAGAGAGGATAGGATAGGGGAGAGGATGGGGGGTGAGGAGGAGATGGAGGGGGAGAGGAGAGGAGAGAATGATGAATTGAACGATGAGGAGAAAAGAAGAGAAGGAAAGAGAAGAAAAACAACTGAATAAGCAGTTTTGAACTGCGATTATTTTGCTAAAATGTTGGACACGTTGTTTATTCAACTGTGTGTGTGTGTGTGTGTGTGTGTGTGTGTGTGGGTGTGTGCATGCATGCGCGAATTGCATTGTGTATTTATGTGTATTTATTTGAGTGTCTGAGCATATGTTTTAGTTGTGCGTGTGCTGCTTGTACATGTGTAATACATGCAAGGAGAGTGTGTGTGTGTGTGTGTTTGCATGGCGCCACTCTGTTCTACAGTGTGAAAGACTCTTTATGTTGCAGCTCAAACAGCCTGCAGCTCTCAAAGACACAAACACACTGCTGTACTCACCTGGCCAGTGGCCAACACACACACACACACACACACACACACACACACACACACACAAAGTAACAGACACACTAGCAGGTCTGAAGGAATCTGAAGAATTCTTCATCGGAGCCAAGTTACATCCATGCTCCGTAAAATTAGCCTTATTAAGGTCTCTTACACACACACACGCATGCACGCGCACACGCACACACACACACACACACACACACACACACACACACACACACACACACACACACGGTAACCGCAATACACATGTGAGGGCTAACATTGACTTGCTAGTGACAGTGTTTATACAGCCTATAAACATTCAAATGTAGGCCGACACGCACAGGCTGCGTCCAGCAGCTCTGTCATGTGACAATGAACGGATCCCACTGGTTAATGTCAGGGAAGAGATGCTGAGCTGCAATGTACGGTCGCATGCATGCATGCATGCTGCATGCCTATACGTACTATAAGTAGGCATTGTTGCCTTGCATAATCCAGCACTAAAAAACCACAGGCCTTTATGAGTTTGTATGTCATTATCATTGCTTGTGACTTTAAGAATGTGTTTTCTTTCTGTGTTGATTCAGACTGTTAGACAGACTGGCTCCAAGGTTTGTCATTAAGACAGGCTGAGATGTAATGGGTCTTTAAAGACCAGAGTTATTATAGAGTTATTTTTCTAATCTTTGTCTAATCTTTTAAACTATATAGAGTTATTTTTCTAATCTTTTAAACTACCAACCCCACTTTAAAAACAAATCAAAGCTAAACCAAAAACGAATGTAAAATGACAAACTATAATAACCAGAGGCAGGTCACCCCAAAATACACGTTTATTTTCTTAATCTGTCATATCGATTCACCCAGATACTTGTGGTGTGATTTGCTGAGATATTTCTACTGTAGAGGCGTCTGCCATCACCTCAGTACAATGGAGCTCAAAGGCATTTGGTTTGTGGTGGTTTGTGGCGCCACCACTACTGTCTAAGGCGTCTCGTCCATGAGCACTACTGGCACGCTTCCTTCTGTGTGGAGATATACAGCTGGCACTTTGGTAGCAAATAGTTCTCAGTGAGACTGTTCATGAGTGAGTAACCGGGTCAGGGTTTCTTGCAAAAGGATGATCTTGCTTGTCATTTCTTCGGGACGGGGACCGCATGTAATTCCGACGGAGCATTAGTCCGACATGCGTCCGCAGACTATAGCGTCTGCTTGTGGTTATGGTTAGGTTAGGGGAGGAGGTGCGTTGTCATTTGTCGGACCAATGACTAGTCTATATAGAAGTGTATATACGTCTCTAAATGTTTTGATGAATTGGACAAGGTGGACCCTCTTGTAAACAAGTGTAATGCTTTATTGGGTCTTTGTATTGAGTTGTGCTTGAATTGTACTTTAATTCTGCAAACTGTTAATAAATATTTAAATCAATCAATCAATCAATCAATCAATCAATAGAGCAGTATACATGTACGGTAGAGACTGGTATACTGTGTTGGTTCTGGAAGAGGGGTACTGTGTGTGGTGGATCCTTATACCTTTCAGCTTCAAATGGAGATCCTCTATGAGCTGCTGTTGTTGGGGCAGCAGCGGGGCCGGGGGCCCGGGTGGCCCCTGAGGGCCAGGGGGGCCTGGAGGTCCTGGCAGACCATGCTGTAGAAACACAAACGGAACCATTATTCCCCCAAAGAAGAAACGATAACAAAATCAATAAAAGACGATTTCATTTAATATTTCACTCTCCCCTGAAATTGGCAATACTGTAGTTGCCTGAGTTCAGATAATGATTGTTCCTATGGAAGATTTCTGAAGGCTCTATCTGGGAGGCTTTATTTGTTATTTGCTTTATTTGTTGAGGCTCTATCTGGGAATAACAAAGATGGATACGATCAGGAATGAGTAGTACATCCAAGGATGAGATGGAGGCAGAGGACAGGATGAGATGGAGGCAGAGGACAGGAGGAGATGGAGGCAGAGGACAGGAGGAGATGGAGGCAGAGGACAGGAGGAGGCAGAGGACAGGATGAGATGGAGGCAGAGGACAGGATGAGATGGAGGCAGAGGACAGGATGAGATGGAGGCAGAGGACAGGATGAGATGGAGGCAGAGGACAGGAGGAGGCAAAGGACAGGATGAGATGGAGGCAGAGGACAGGAGGAGGCAGAGGACAGGATGAGATGGAGGCAGAGGACAGGAGGAGGCAGAGGACAGGATGAGATGGAGGCAGAGGACAGGATGAGATTGAGGC
Source organism: Protomyctophum bolini (assembly GCF_963924005.1). Lineage (NCBI taxonomy): Eukaryota > Metazoa > Chordata > Actinopteri > Myctophiformes > Myctophidae > Protomyctophum > Protomyctophum bolini. Next base: position 17,543,660 of record NC_137873.1, on the reverse strand, counting down.
AGAGGACAGGATGAGATGGAGGCAGAGGACAGGATGAGATTGAGGCAGAGGACAGGATGAGATGGAGGCAGAGGACAGGATGAGATTGAGGCAGAGGACAGGATGAGATGGAGGCAGAGGACAGGATGAGATTGAGGCAGAGGACAGGATGAGATTGAGGCAGAGGACAGGAGGAGATGGAGGTAGAGGACAGGATGAGATGGAGGCAGAGGACAGGATGAGATGGAGGCAGAGGACAGGATGAGATGGAGGCAGAGGACAGGATGAGATGGAGGCAGAGGACAGGATGAGATGGAGGCAGAGGACAGGATGAGATGGAGGCAGAGGACAGGAGGAGATGGAGGCAGAGGACAGGAGGAGATGGAGGCAGAGGACAGGAGGAGATGGAGGCAGAGGACAGGATGAGGAGGAGGTAGAGGACAGGATGAGATGGAGGCAGAGGGCAGGATGAGGAGGAGGCAGACGACAGGAGGAGATGGAGGCAGAGGACAGGATGAGGAGGAGGTAGAGGACAGGATGAGATGGAGGCAGAGGACAGGATGAGGAGGAGGCAGAGGACAGGAGGAGATGGAGGCAGAGGACAGGAGGAGGAGGAGGTAGAGGACAGGATGAGATGGAGGCAGAGGACAGGATGAGATGGAAGCAGAGGACAGGAGGAGATGGAGGCAGAGGACAGGATGAGGATGAGGTAGAGGACAGGATGAGATGGAGGCAGAGGACAGGATGAGGAGGAGGCAGAGGACAGGAGGAGATGGAGGCAGAGGACAGGATGAGGAGGAGGCAGAGGACAGGATGAGGAGGAGGTAGAGGACAGGATGAGATGGAGGCAGAGGACAGGATGAGGAGGAGGCAGAGGACAGGAGGAGATGGAGGCAGAGGACAGGATGAGATGGAGGCAGAGGACAGGATGAGATGGAGGCAGAGGACAGGATGAGATGGAGGCAGAGGACAGGAGGAGATGGAGGCAGAGGACAGGATGAGGAGGAGGTAGAGGACAGGATGAGATGGAGGCAGAGGACAGGATGAGGAGGAGGCAGAGGACAGGAGGAGATGGAGGCAGAGGACAGGATGAGATGGAGGCAGAGGACAGGATGAGATGGAGGCAGAGGACAGGATGAGATGGAGGCAGAGGACAGGAGGAGATGGAGGCAGAGGACAGGATGAGGAGGAGGTAGAGGACAGGATGAGATGGAGGCAGAGGACAGGATGAGGAGGAGGCAGAGGACAGGAGGAGATGGAGGCAGAGGACAGGATGAGATGGAGGCAGAGGACAGGAGGAGATGGAGGCAGAGGACAGGATGAGGAGGAGGTAGAGGACAGGATGAGGAGGAGGCCGATGATTCACTGTGGCAACCCCTGAAGGGAACAGCCGGAAGGAAAAGAAGAATATTATGCAAGGTTACTCTTGCTCTTGGCAAATATTTATAGTGAAATATGCTTATGGGTGGACAAATGTCTTTGCTTCAAATTTACTCCCACACGCTGTGGCTCTGAACACCATCTACATTTACGTTTAATACCATGTAGTGAATAACCAGCTTCCTGCAGGAATTCACTGCATGGTATTAAACAGGGCAAGGTTCATCATCCAAACTGGCCACAACGCCTCGATGTGAGCTTGTAGATCTGCTATTTTCTAAATATTTATCTGTGAGAACTGAGTCAAACTAAATGTAACTCCGACAATTCCAAGTGCTTGTCAGGGTGGGGGTTGTCAGTTAAAATTAGATTGTTTTTGGGGGTTGTGGCCTGAAAAGCTTGAGAACCACTTGTCTAGACCACTGTTTCCCAAGCAGTCTGATGGAACCTGTTTGTGGGTCAAGGACTATTTTGTATGGGTCACTATTGAAAGAATCACACCCGTGTGAAGTGAGGGGCGCTAATATATTAAAGTCTAATGTTGATTAGGTGATGTAATGGTGATGTAAAACAAACGGTGCAAACACAAACATTAAACACCATTAAAAGGATCCCTGGCTAATAAGACAAATATGCCTTAAAATATTATACTTATACTAAAATATTTAAAACACATTAAATATTTTATTTCTTTCATAAATAAAGAATCTTTCAAGTTGATGATGTCATATGCCCATGTGTGGTCTAGCCCTATGGAATTATAGAATACATATGCTAATAAAAAACAACTTAATACTTCCTAAAGTTAATATGAGCATCAAAGCAATGTTTAAAATATTTTGTATTAGCACATGCTTTCCATAATTCCATAAGGCTGGACCACACATGAACATCAACTTGCGACAAGAGCAGTCCCTATTGATTGAAAGATTCTCTATTTATGAAAGAAATAAAATATTTAAGGTGTTTTTATAATGGGAAAGTATAATGTTTTAAGACATATTTGTCTCATTAGCCAGGGATCACAATAAAGAGACAATATGACGTAAATGACACATTATGACGTAAATTTCCCCTTGTCAATGCGTTTACAAAAAAAAAAAAAAACTAAAGACAAACAAAACATATATATATTTTGTACATTTAAAAATCACAAACAGACAAAGCTGGACATAGGAGGGGCTATGTAAAACTCCCTAAATTAAAAAGAATAGATAATTAAAGTGATAATATTTCATAGATATAATATATAGATGTCTCATTGGTCGCTGCAGTTCGTTGGAGCGACCTGTAAGTCAAGCGGAAGTGCTGAAGGCACGCTTTTGTCGCTGCCACTCAAGTGACTACTGGCCAATCACAGCACGTCTTTTCCGGGACTTCCGTTTACATTGCCAAAGCAAGTGCCACTGGGAAAGAGGGAGTCGCGCCTCTGATTAGCCTATTAAACGCCCCCTTCCGTTACGTACCAAGGAATCTCGGGAAAGCTAGCCTCCATGTTGCCTTCCCTCGAGATAGACACGTCTACCTTTATATGTCTATGCTTGATTCAGTATTCAGATATTTGATATTAATTTTATCAGACACGAAGTTACAAACCCATTGTAACTTCAAACTCAAATCAAAATTCAAATATCGAAATACTGAATCAAGCAACTTAAAAACTGTCTGCGGTGTTCATAAAAGCCTGAGTAGATAATAGATCATAAAATGAACCAAAGTTGATAATAGATTATCTACATTCTACAAGCGTGCGGTGCGAAGTGACTTGTTCAGAGGTTGTAGATCTGCTGTTTTCGCTAGTTTGGGTCCCGGGCAAACGTCTAGTTTGGGGTCTGTTTGGGTCTTTAGCAAAAAGGTTTGGGGACCACTGGTCTGGACAACTCACTGCTGTAACAAAACAGGACTACGCAGTTGTGGCTCTGACTACGTGGAGCAGGAACATGAGCCCTTTCATCACCGACAATGTCCTCCTGGACCAGGCAATGACCATCCACCTCTAATGACAGTTGAAAGAAGCCAGAGACTTCTAATACATGTATGGGCTTTCATGGGCAAACTTAGAGTGAGGAAGGCTAAAAGTGAGGACTTGCGTTTAGTATTAGTACTAGTAGTACGAGCAAGTGGGAGTAGGAGTAGTATTAGTATTATGTATATTATAATAGTAATATAGTGCACTGACCTTGGATACTCTCTTGGATGGTTTGCTCCTCTTGTTGTCTCCTTTGTTGGAGTTCTTTCTGAAGAACAGCCACGAGCTTTGAGGAGATACTCTGGATAGGTCCGGAGACACCGTCTCCTAGGAGACACCGTCCATAACCACGGAGACCAGGAGAAGCCATTGTTAAAAAACGTAACAGTCACAATGCAAGAAGGTTCTGTCAAAGCCCTGATGAATAAAACAGCCATTAATGTAACGTATTAATTTAAATTGATGGGTACCTAAAGAGACAAGAGTAACCTTGTTCCAGCCTTTTCTCGTTTCCCATTCACATGGAGAAAAGCCTGGTAAAGAATTAGGATATAGCACAAAGTGTTTATAGGGTGGCACTTCCGTTGTTGTTTGTTGTTGATGTTTTATTACTTGAAACTAAATTAATTTCATGCCCTGGGAATGTATACATACTGTATCCACACATGCAGCCTCAACTTAACTTTGGGACAGTAACTTGTGTATGCTACTTCCGCTTTGACACTTTCACTAGCACTTCTTGCCCAGTGTCTTTAAGGAGGCTGCAGTGCCATGAATGTAGTACTTTTTCAGTTTTTATTTGTCTAAAAGGAATTTGCATTACTCCTCTAGACCTGAAAATGTAAGGATATCATGCCCACGAGTATGTTTTGTTTCATTGTGTAAGCTGAAAGCAACTCAAACAAATGGGCGAGTAAAAAGAAACTGGACTTATTACGTTTCAGGACTCTCAGATGTACTTCATAATCATATTAGGGGCATGAGTCATGACACCCCGGGCTGACTTTGTAGTTTAGTTACAGCTCAGGTTAAAAACTAGACACAAAATGACATGTTTTGAGCTTGTAGATCTGCTACTTTTGCTATTTTTTCAATTTGATTCTTGAAACTTTGAACCAATATATATCACAATGTATCACACTAGCCAGTAGAACAATCTTCAAGTTCATGTACTGTTATGTATATCAGTTGAACCATCACGGGACCTACCGGGCTCTCTGTACCAGCTGTGTTGCTCTCTTGGCTCTCTGTGGCGCCGGCCATCTCCAACACCATCACCAACCCCACCAGGACCGGCAGCCACAGCAGAGCTCTCAACCCACCCACACTGGCCCTTCCCTGGGCCAGGCCGGCCAGCATGCTGGGGGGAGAGCCGGACACCAAGCTTATTAGTCCTCCTTCAGAAACGTGTCAAGGTCTTTTTTTTGGGGGGGGACGGGGGACGGGACGGACGTCTCTAGGAGAACCTACAGTACAAGGTCACCATTCTGCTCCTTGGAGGAGGTGACACCCTCTGGGTTCTGTAACTTTTGTCCTTTTTGATCCAAGCGGAGACGTTAGGATCCTGGACGTGTCACTGCCAGTGCCCTCTGCGGTGAAGATGTGATGGCCTTTGTGGAGGTGACGTGTCAGGTCGAAGATGGGGGGGCTCGTCCGTTGTCCGTGGTGTGGTGGGACGTGCTCCTCAGAGGACATGGATGTCCTCGTTGTCCTCCACTGTCTGTCACTCAAAAGGGAACGTGTGTCGGTCACACTGGATCCACAGCTCCTGGAATATCCTCTATCTCCGTCTTTTCTGTGTCCAGTGTCCTTCAGTGAACTTCTTGTAATGTCCAGCCTGTCAGTCTTACTGTGGTGCGTGCGTGCGTGCGTGTGTGAGTGAGTGTGTAAGGGCGTGCGCATGTGTGTGCTCGTACACATGCGTGCACACTGTGGGTGGTATATGAGCACTGTGTTCCTTCTCTTCTCTCTGGCCAATTCTCCAACTTCTCTCACTCACGCTTTCCACTCGTGTGTTTGTGTGTGTGTGTGTGTGTGTGTGTGTGTGTCAGTCCTTTGATGTCTGTTGACTGCGATTTTCAGCCAAACTTTCTCTTCTCTTCTCCTTTTCTCTACCTTCCTGCCTCCTCTGCAGTTCTCTTTCCCTCAGCTCTTCTCTCTCTTCTCACCGCCTGTCATTTATATCTCCCCATTTCAAGACTCCTCCCTCCCCCAACTCCTCCCTGACCCCCCCCCTCTCCCCCTCTCTCTCTCTCTCTCTCTCTCTCTCTCTCTTCTCTCTCTCTCTCTGTCTATCTGTCTCTCCATCTCATGCTGTCATTCTGTCTATCCACACTTCACTTTAATGTCTCCCAACAGTCTATCTTCTTATCTCTCTTCCTCTATGCTTCTGTCTGCCCACCCTTTACTCAAGTTTTGTTGTCTCCCATTTATTTCTCTCTCTCTCTCTCTCTCTCTCTCTCTCTCTCTCTCTCTGTGTGTTTCTCCTCAGGGTCCTAACACCTGCAGGTTCCTGCAGTCAAACTGAGGTGATCTGTTCACGCACGCACGCATGCATGCACGCAGGCGCACACATACACACACATGCACGCGCACACACACACACACACACACACACACACACACACACACACACACCGTGGAGATAAGACAGGGGGGTTGTGCGTCATTGTGTGTGAGTGACATGCTGATGACAGTGACATGTCTGATGAAATGTGCGTGGATGTTAAGTGTGTCTTTAATGATGAAACAGAGCGTGTGAGTTGGGTGAGATTCTGTGGTAGTGTCACTGCCCTTTTTCACACTAACCAAGGCTCCGTGGTTATGGCCGTGGTGACTGTGATAGCTCTTATCTGTCATATTCAGTGCATGCTGGACAGTAACTGTGTGCAGTGTGCATGGGACAAAAGCAGTGGTGGAAAAAGTATTCACATTTCTTGCTTAAGTAAAAGTATCAAGTAATGTACTTTGTTTCAAGTAAAAGCTTCAAAAGTTTCAAGTACAAAAGTATTGCAAAATGTATCAAAAGTAAAAGTACTCAAATGTTTAAAAAAATCTACAAGCCCACAATGTGTTGTGATGCAACACATTGTGAGCTTGTAGATCAGATACTTTCAAATGGACGAAATGTATAGGGCTGAAGTGGTTAATGCATGTTTTATAATAATATCAAAATCTACAATGTAACTCGTAACTAAAGTTGTCAAATAATTGTAGTGTAAAAGTACAATATTTGCCTCTGAGATGTAGTGGAGTAGGAGTAAAAGTATTGGGAATTGGAAGTACTCAAGTAAAGTAGAAAATACCTCAAAACTGTACTTAAGTACAGTACTTTATATGTACTTAGTTACTTTCCACCACTGGGGAAAAATACTGCAATACTGCAAAGTAAAAGTCTGGAATTCAAAATGTACTCAAAACTATTGGTATGAAAATGTACTATCAAAAGTATGCCTACCGAAAGTAGAAAGTACCCTACTCATTATGCAGAATGTCCCATTTCAAAATGTTGTCTCAATAGAAGAGCAGGGAGACAAATACAACCACCCCAATTGTAAAGGTGATATTGTATTAACATACTTATAGTCTACCATACAGACCATACCATACAGACCATACCATACATTAACCCATTTATTAGGACAGGAACCCCTTTTAGAGTTTTTACTTTTCAAGATGGGAACCTCCTTTTTTATTTATTTAATAACCATAACTACTGTACACCTGTGCCTGTCGGACACCGGCCTACTTGGGAATGATGCAATTTGGGAACAATGACAATGGGCCTGACCACTGACCAGAGCCTTTTCTGGTAGCACTACAATGACTACATCGTCTCAACTGACAGGTCTAAACTACTTTGAGTGTTCGTCTTTTGATAGTTTAAAGCTAAAATAAAAACATGTCGCTCTGGCCAACAGTGTCCACCTCCAAGCTGTAATGATGTGGACGACCAATAGCTAAAGCCCACACTCTCAATTTCACTATTCCATCAAGTATGCCTCTAGTTTGCACCCTGCGTCCTAAACACAAATTAATTGCACTGGCTTTGCATAAGGCAAAGTATGTTTTTTTTACAACAAGCTTATTTGTATACAGTAGCGGAGTAGCCTATATGTATAAGCCCTTTAATCCTCAACATTTTCTTAAAATAATAGGCTGGTTTTGTGCTACCTTAAAATAGGCTGGCATATTCTTAAGGTAGGTTGGCTTTGTGTTAATGTGGCTGTTGAAACTCAGGTTCTGAATCCACAACTAACTACACCATGCGATTTCTGGCTTGGGTTGTGTTTTTGGATTGAAGCTGAGCACTGAACATTGTGTTAACACAAACATTGAATGCCATTGACAATGAACACCCCTCACTTCACACAGGTCGGTGTGATTTTTACTATTTAAGAATGCCTTGATGTTTCCCCTTGTTGTGCTTTGGCTGTATACATTCTGCATTTAATGCTTGTCGTCAGGGGTGTCACAGGGTATCTGAAGGGGTGTCGCAGGGTATCTGAAGGCGGGGGGGTTGAGCGTGGGGAGGGGGGAATTTGGCGTTATATTTATTTATTTGTGGGGGGAATGAAATCACCTATCTGTGGGGGTGTCGCGACGTACTCATAATGAATGGTGGTGAGGCGCCTGCTTGTCGTTTTTGAGCGGTGCTGATCGCTCCAAGACAGCACAGCACAGCACATATAGTACAGCACAGCACAGCAAGGTGAAGGAAGCAGGATGTGTACCACTGAACCTGCTACAGATAAGTCTCTGTAAGAGGATCAGAGATGTCCAGACACACACACACACACACACACACACACACACACACACACACACACACACACACACACACACACACACACACACAACTTTCTCTTGTGCACACACCGAGACGCTGATTCTTTGCTATAGAGTGTAATAACAGATTGGTGTGGTGGCATTTAATACTATGTTACAGCTCTGTGTTGCCCCAGCACAGGTCTAGAGGAGAACTTCATGGACATAATGGACGTAATGGACATACAGTAGTATCACTATCACTACAACATCATGGACAGTGTTAGTGCAGAGTGGACCAGTGAATCCATGTGAACTACCTGTGTGCTCCCGCTGTGAAGGTGAGAGCTGCTACAATGAACATTTGCAACATGGAGTATGGTTCTATCTAGAACATTTGTATTTTATTTATTTTTTATTTATTGCTCCATCATTAAAGTTCTGGTCATTCAGTACTCATGTTCTGCTGTTCTAGTGTGTTACTATGGAGCACATGGACGCCTCTCCTCTCAGGCACTTTGTTGTGGCCAAGAGGACCATCACTGGAGTGTTTGACCAGCTACTGGACTACGTTAAAGAGGGCACCACTTTCATTGAGGGTAGGAAAACACACAACCATGTTGCTCCAAAATACACAGACTTATAGGCATGACCCTTGCACATACATTTGACCAATTTATTTTGCTATTATTTCTGAAATATTTGCATTTAATCGTCTTTAATTTGTCATCCACACTGTTAAGGAATCCGAGCAAAGAAATTGCACTGGCTCTGCCAATGTTGCTACCAGCTGCATTTATGCATGTGACAATAAACAGCTTGAACCACTCTCTGTAAAACACTTCACAAAACAGGAGAAACACTATTTAAACACAATTTCATTACTCAGACCTTGTCCAATATATTTGTCAATACCGGTTCAGCTAACAAAATGAGCTAGGTTGAATAAGATCATGCACAATATATTCAGCACGAATGGACTTACTTTTCAAAACTGATGCCCCCGAAATTTGCAATCCACATGGGAGATGCATATTGGTTATTTGGTATGAATGAAGTGGATGGTGTTGTTGTTTCAGAGACGTGGGGTACTTCTGACCTGGGAGAGGTGGTTCTGGAGGAGCAGAGGCTGGAGATGCAGTCTTGCTCCACCAAACTGGCAACCATTCGGGAGGTGCTGGCTCGCAGGCACATGAAGGTGGCCTTCTTTGGCAGGTGAGAGACAGACAGACAGACAGACAGACAAGTATTCTAAATCCTAACAGCTCAAACGTTTTCATTTCAATGACCCCCAAAATATATACATTTGGCCGCGGACACCCATCTCAAAAATGTTGTTCCAGGGACCCCCCCCCCCCAGAAGCAAAGATTTGAGTTAAAAAATGTATATAAAAACATAAAACATATATATTTATTCAAAGATTTGCACACATTTTCACGATTTGCAAGTTACAAGCTCATATAGTGGCACGAAATGACGCTCTATGATCTCGTATATCTGCTATTTTATTTTATTTTATGATCAGTACTTTATTTTAGATTTTTTACAAACACATAAAACAGAGAACTTAAAATACAAACACAAACAACATCAGAGTACTATTCATGGACAGGCAAGATAGATAAGATAAACAAATAGAAAGAAGGGAAAAAAAGGGAAAAATCAAATAAAAATGGTTTACATTATTTACACGACCAAACGCAGCATCATCAACCGTATCATAATGTGTAATACAATAAAGAATCAAGAGGGCATTGCCTGACCATGGATCACACCAAGGGACCTGCAACATGACTGAGGAACACGTCCCACTTCAGATCATATTTATCTAACTGATTATTCATTTTAAAGGATAACCTCTCCAAAGCAGCCACAATACCGAGCTGAGTAAACCATACATGTGCTGGAGGTAAAACCTCAGACTTCCATTCCTTAACAATGATTTTCCTACCCACCATTAATGCTGTTTGAATCCAGTCAGCTAGAGGTGCAGGGAGGTGTTTTAGTGGCGATGGATCACCCAGAATAAAGAGAGCCGGTGTATAAGGAATATCCTGGTTTGTGATTTGCATTATGTTCTCATGAATAGCACACCATAGCGTCTGTACCCTAGGGCACTCCCACAATACATGAATAAGTGTACCGAGGTCCTCCTCACACCTCCAGCAAACCGGACTATCTCTGAGCTTAGCCTTGAACAATCTTCTCAGAGTCCAGTAGACTCTATTCATTATTTTAAATTGAACTAATCTGGTTCTAAGTTCACGGGACATCTTCTTTGAGTTCCGTAGAATCATCTTCCATTCACCGTCAGTAAAGGATTGATTTAAATCAACCTCCCAAACACTCTTTACACTTGAGGGCTGGCCTTGGTGTGCTATCATTATTGAATAATATGTTGACGCCTCATGCCCAGTTCCAAATATTGCTAACACCGTTTTTAAGGTCAAACTCTGTCGGCATATTGGGGTGAGCTCTTACATTTGTCAATAGTAAATGCCGAATTTGAAGATATTTCCAGAAGTTTTTACGTGGAAGACCATATTGATCAGCAAGTTCTGTGAAAATGTATCTCCCTCATATAAATCTTTCAGAGCCAGAATACCTCTTTCTGCTATTTTTTAATAGCCAAAGTAAAATAATGGTTAAAGTAGGCCAGTTAAAATCTAAATCTAAAATGACACACATAAACCTAACATCCTAGTCCTGTGTTGCCAGGCGATCAGAGCTCTCTCCGCCTGCTGATACATCTCCACTAACAAATCTACGTTCCTGATACCATCCCATTATAAAGGAATTTGGTCTACTGGTTTTGCATCAATGCAATTTATTTTGTAATCAGATTTTTTTTGGAAGTGGTTAATGTATGTTTTGTAATAACCCAAATAGTAACTAGTAACTATAAGGTTTAAAAGAATTGCAGTGGCATAAAAGTACAATATTTGCCTATAAGACGTAGTGGAGTAGAAGTAAAACCTCAACATTGTACTTAAGTACAGTACTTGATTATGTACCTTAGTTACTTTACAAGCACTATAATGAGACTAATATAACATCCCAGTGGGTGACAGAGGTCTTTGCGTCATTGTGTGTCTCCAGGACCAGTAATGGTAAGAGCACAGTGATCAACGCCATGCTGAGGGACAGGGTCCTGCCCAGCGGCATGGGACACACCACCAACTGCTTCCTGCGGGTGGAGGGGACGGACGGAGACGAGGCCTACATCACCACGGAGACGTCCGGCGAGAGGAGAAGTGTCCATGTAGGAACCACTTAATGATGCTAGCAGTACATTAATATACTGTATATACATCACATTGGTTGACACATTGGTTGCCAGATATACAAGCTCGGAGGACTTGTAGATCTGCTATTTTTGAATAAATCACACCCGTGTGAAGTGAGGGGCGCTCTTATCATCATACATCATCTCATTCCGGCTGGTCCTTGCTTAATGTAAGTCGCTCATGGATTAGGAGCGTCTGCTAAATCTAAATTGTAAAATTCTCCTCTCCTCTCCTCTCCTCTCCTCTCCTCTCCTCTCCTCTCCTCTCCTCTCCTCTCCTCTCCCCTCCCCTCTCTTCTCTTCTCCTTCAGACAGTGAACGAGTTAGCCCATGCGCTCCACATGGATCCCAGTGTGCACTCGGGCAGTCTGGTCAGTGTGTTCTGGCCCAAAGCTTGCTGTGCTCTGCTTAGAGACGACCTAGTACTGGTGGACAGGTCAGCAACAACACATATAGAATAGAATATTGTCGTTGTCGAGCAGAGACATCATATTTCCATATTTCAACGTATATGTTTTTTTTAAATGAATAGGCCTATCCTACTTTGCTGTAGCCTACAAATCAACATCAGTTAGTGCCTATAAATAACTACTGTACAATGGGTCCATTTGAAACAGGTTATTTTTCCCATTCCCTGAAAGGTTTTGGACATTTGTGATATAATTATTTGACCTTTTAACTATATCTACCAGTCCAGGAACGGATGTGAACATGGAGCTGGACAGCTGGATTGATCAGTTCTGTCTGGATGCTGATGTGTTCGTGCTGGTGGGAAACGCTGAGTCAACGCTCATGAACACAGTTAGGAGAACCTCTTATTCACCATTCATTTATTTACACTATAAAGCATTCACTCATTAAATTATACTGTAAAATATATATGTAAATAATAAATATAGATCAATATTTTATGAGCACATGCCATAGAGTAGAAAAAAGGATCCCACACAAGATCACACTTCATGGGGTATTTTAGCAACATTTTATTGAATAACTGTTCAGAATCCATTTAACATGAACAATAGTCTGTCATTACATTCAGCAATTTCACCAGTTTGATAATGTGTAGTGCTGTGTGAGTGTTAAACGAGTATCCAATCCAATCCAATCCAATCCTTTCATATTGCTAATTCTCCCTCAACAGGAGAAGCTGTTCTTCCACAAGGTCAGCGAGAGGATCTCTAAACCAAACATCTTCATCCTCCAGAACAGATGGGATGCGTCTATAACTGAGCCAGAGTCCATAGAAGCTGTAAGATATGAGTTAGCATACTGTACAAACATCTAACCACTGTCTCAAAACCAATCCACTGATTCCTATTTCCTGAGGATTTTACTTTTTGAGCGGTGCACACCGCTCCAATGACTGGCCTCAGGTCTCCACCTGGTGAGTCGGGTGACATACCTTAAAGTGCCGCTGTTGAGCTTCACACTGTGCACTATAACCATTACAATCGTACAGTACAGAACTGTACATTACAGAGGACAGCACAGGAGTACATTACTCCGAGTACAGTACAGGACTTACCCCAATCCAACTCTTGATGCTGAGTGCCAAGCAGGGAGGCATTGGGTCCCATTTTTCAGAGTCTTTGGTATGATCCGGCCGGGGATTGAACACCGACCTCCTAGTCTCAGGATGGACACTCAAACCACAAGGTCACTGAGCTGGTCAATGCATGCGCATACCTACTATAAAGTATTCAATCAATCAAACCAACAGTAGAAGACTGTAACACTGAGAAGTATCTGTGTCCAGTTATCCACTAGACAAATGTTCTTGATAAAGGTGGTGAATAGAGCGATATCCCTCCTACTGTAAATGTCTGTCTGTTTGTGTTTATGGGTGATCCACACAGGTAAGGATGCAACACATAGAGCGCTGTGTCAGCTTCCTGGCCGAGGAGCTGAAGGTGGTGAGTCTGGAAGAGGCTCCGGGAAGGATCTTCTTCGTATCGGCCAAGGAGGTGCTGTTCTTCAGGATGCAGCGGGCCCAGGGCATGCCTGAGACAGGTGACTGCGGGTCAGAGACCTTTGGGGATAGTTTAACCACCTATATACTTTGTTGACTGGGGTTCCCCAGGGCCCTATACTAGGTCAGCTACTTTTTTCCCTGTACACCTCAAGTCTCTTCACTGAAAATAGCCGATTTACGATTGTGTCAAAATTGTCGCCCGGCAATTAGGGACCATGTGGTTGGTTTCAAGCCCTGGATCTCGTGTACTGCTGGTTTTGTATTCTACCTATATTGACCAGACATCCTTATGTGATTTTAGGAAACTTGTTCAGACTGAAAATCTGTAGGGTTGAGAACCACTAACTCAACCCTGCTATGGACTTGCTGAAGCGTCTATTACATTCTTACCGTAGCTGTGTTAGCATGTTATTACTGAGTATCGCTGAGTAGTGAGTACACACACTTCACCATGAGCTCTGTGTGTGTGTGGCCTGGATGGAATCACCAGCACTCCTCTCATTCTGCACTGTGTGCTTTCCTACTGCAGGTGAAGCGCTGGCAGAGGGCTTCCATGAAAGACTGAGAGAGTTCCACAGCTTTGAGAGGACATTTGAGGTAGAGAGACATTCAAGTTTGTTGACAGCTATCCAGTCAAATGCGGTCTTAACCCTAGAACACTAAACTTAACTTTTGTCAAACCATCACTAAACACGGGTAACACGGGTATATTTTACCCAATGTAATATATTCCATAAAACATATTTCTCATCCAAATATATTGAAGTACAGCAATACATGGCAACTTGAGTTACTCTCCTTATTTCTCCAATATTTCATCATGACTTTTCGCAAAAAACTAAAACAAAAAATAGGTATCATGAGATATTCATTAAAAGAAATGGGGCATAGCCTGGCCCAGCCAGCGTGCTTTCTGGTCTAGAGGGGTGGCCCGGGTGGGCGTGCATGGAACAAGTGCTGGAGAATATTGGTTCAGACATCGGCAACATTATGAAAATTACAAAAATGTAATTGTCCAGGTGAAAATCACCCGTGTGTAGGAGTGTTCCAGGGTGAAGTTGCCCACCGTAGATCAGTAAGTATCAGAGTAGGTGTTCCTTTGTTATTCTTTTCTAAAATGTCAGATTTCAGCAGTGTCCTTTCTAAGTGAGCATTTGGCCTCTCAGGAGTTCATCTCCCAGTCGGCGGTGAAGACAAAGTTTGAGCAGCACACGGTCAGAGCCTGGGAGATCACAGAGGCCATCAAAGATGTCATGGACGCTATCAACATCTCCTCAGCAGACAGGAAGTAAGGGTCTGAGCAAGTATTCCTTCGGTAAATATCTCTACAAGGACAAGTGGTGGACACTGACACTAACATGAGTATCTGTTCTTTACTTGAGCCTTTTTTTGTTTTTTGTTTTTGGAAGCGTATGACTTCACTTCACTCCACTACATTTCAAAGACAAAGAGTGTACTTTTGACCACAACCCAAACTAAAATACAAAATGTCAATACAGCAAATTAAATGGAAATGTACTGTATATTTAGTGCTTTTGAATGCTTAAGACTTTTTTTGTACTAACACTTTAAGTAAGTTGTTTTATTTTATTTATTTATTTTTTAAAGCAGGTACACCAGTACTGCGCAATTGACTGAGCAACGTTAACATTGTACTGTATGTAATATTTTACCATTTGACTGTGCTGTTGTGTTCTCAACCCTGTTGCGGTGTTGATTTTATCGACTCAAACAAGTGTTGTGAGCTTGTAGATCGGCTATTTTCAGCATGCAACCAAGCTTAAAATCAGCCATTACGACGCCATCAAGGCCTGCCAAAATTCATTGTTTTCGACAAAATCAACTGTAGATTTTAGTCAACTAAAATCTTAATTAGTCGACAAAACTAGAGACTAACACTAAAACATTTCAGAATACTAAAATATGACTGCAACTGAATTAAATTCTATTCAAAAGACTATGACTGAACTGAATCAAAATCTGCTGTGAAAATCAACATTGCTCTGTTGTTCTATAGTATACCAACATGTTGAGGAGGAGAACTAAAGCAGACCTCCACCCCTTGTAGGATCTACTGCCTGGAGGAGAGAGAGGAGCAGAGAGACCGCCTGGACTTTGTCCGAGGTCAGATCAACCGTCTGACCAACAGCGTCAAGCTCCAGATGAAGACTCTGGCAGACGGCGTGGTCACCAAGGTACACAGCAGCTCCTCAAGGCTTCAAATAGCAGATCTACAAACAGCACCTCGTCAAGTCAAGTCAAATTTGAATGGTTATAGCCCAATATCACAAATCATGTCCCAAAGGGCTGTGCATAAAAAACAAAGCAATAAAAAAAAAGCCAATGCCATGTATTATAATATGCATACATGTATATACTGTACACACGGACAAATCACACACATAGAAGAAGGTTCTGCCACAGGGATATACGTCGGATGGTGCAAGGTTGTAATATTTTGTAGGTTGACCCATTAAGACCTGAGGCCATTCTACAAATGTTTTCTAAATCCTGACAGTTTTTTGCTAAAAGTATACTTATATTATATATCAGTTGGTCTCAAATGTTCTCATGTCAAGAACCCCCAACATGATATGTATTTGGCCACCGACCCCCCCATCTCAAAATATTTTGTTCCAGCGACCCCCAGAAGAAAAGATTTGTGTTACAAATGTTCGCTTATAAAATAAATAAATAATAATAGCAAATCTAGAAGCTCATAGCACGGCACAAAGTGACGCGTGTATTGCTATTTTTGAATATCCAAAGTATAAAATAATGGTTAAAGTGTTTAAAATCTAAAATGGCCTTTAATTGGTGAAAAGTCAAACGTATTGTTGTGTTAATGTTGCTTCTGTGTCAGGTGGCTGCTGCCCTCGCAGACCAGATCAGAACTCTGCCTGTGATAGTCGAGGAGTTCCGAGCTGACTTCAACCCAACACAGGACACTCTGACCCTCTACAAGCATGTAAGAACTGAAACAAACACGACATCCCTAGTTCTCAACCTTTTCAGGCCGCCATGCACCGCCCAAAGTAATCATAATGTGAACTTAGGGCCTAAATGGAAACAATGGTGCTATGCCTTTTGGACAGTGTTTGACTGTACTCTGTTGCAATTTTTACATTTCTGTCTAATAAACTATTGAATCAATCAAAACTGGGGACCCCCACCCTGACAGGCACTTGGAATTGTAGGGATTTCATTAAAAAAAACATTTGAATCACTTGAAACCTATACATCGGCAAATTGAAAATAGCAAATGTACAAGCAAATGTACTGTAAATTACAAATGTAATGTATAATAAAATATAATAAAATATTTTCAGATGGGTGTTCAGTGGTGTTTAACACGGTAACAAGATGACTCGCCCCGTTTCTGTTTTCCTCCCAGAATTTTCCCCAGTGAGGGGTGGGAGAGGCTGGACAGCAGACGGCTGGACTTTGAATTTCTCTAACTATAAACTTTCATGACAGCAGAACAGCCTAAGTACAAATATAATTTATGAAAAGCTACTACATTGAAGTCTGTTCACAGAAGTTGTTGTAGGCTATGTGGGGATTACGAGGTACCATTTGAGTGTGCAAAACCTTACATATACTAAATAATACTAAATTGTTTATAGGGTCAATATAAGTAAAATAGCCTTTCTACAGGAGTATCTTTTTATATTTTTCCAAAAAGAATACAAACAGCCAATAGCATATTACAAAGTTATTCCCCTCACTGGTGACAATTCCGGCAGGAAAAACGGGCAAGCACCGGGGCGAGTCATCCGGTATTCTTTAACACCACCCACAGTGTACGATTTGCGCCCGGCTTAGACAAACTTTCTTTGATGCAGCCAATAAAATGAATGTGGGATTGTGGGTGTCCTTGAACTTGACCTTGACGTGAAGTGTGAGAACCAGTGCTGTATTTACATTTTAACACTGACCTCACCACAGTTTACTAGGTGAGTTCAGGTCAGTGCAGTAATCTGTACAGGGAAGCATGCAGCCAGCCACACTCCAACACTTAACATCTGACTTACTCCTTAACCTCACTTTCCACTATCTGTTCTACTACTGTGTGTGTGTGTGTGTGTGTGTGTGTGTGTGTGTGTGTGTGTGTGTGTGTGTGTGTGTGTGTGTGTGTGTGTGTGTGTGTGTGTGTGTGTGTGTATTCAAAACAGGATTGGAATTAAAGCAGCTTAATGTTCTGCTATAGCGTCTCTCTTAGAAAAATGTAGGTCAAGTGTCGGCTCTATGTGTGTGTGCGTGTGTGTGCGACGTGCGTCAGTGTGTGTGTTTATCAGCTGCACATCAATGCTCTATTTAAACGTATCCTCTGTCCTGCCTTGGCTCCAGATAATGGTGTCCCATGTGGAGGAGATGATGACAGGTTCCTTGGCTGTCCGATGTTCTCCATCCACCCTCAGAGACATCAAAACCACACAGAACAACATGACAGGTAGCTCTCTATTCATTATACAGTACATACAGTAAGCACGTGCGTACACATACAGTACATGTATACGTAAATACTGTACATCGGTTACACTGAGCCAAGAGGCTATATACCTATTCATCCAGTAGAGGGCAGCTGTAACCCGTTCTGTGTACTGTAACTTATCTCACACACACACACACACACACACACACACACACACACACACACACACACACACACACACACACACACACACACAGACACACATACAGACAGACACACACACACACACACACACACACACACACACACACACACACACACACACAGACACAGACACAGACATACAGACAGACAGACACACACACACACACACACACACACACACACACACACACATACAGACACACAGACACACATACAGACAGACACACACACACACAGACACACATACAGACAGACACACACACACACACACACACACACACACACAGACACACATACAGACAGACACACACACACACACACACACACACACACACACACACACACACACACACACACACACACACACACAGACACACATACAGACAGACAGACACACATACAGACAGACACACACACACACACACACACACACACACACCTCTCTTGACACAATGGGAAATACATCATGCACAAAAACGAATTTCACCCACTTTTTACTTAATAAAGTTGATTCTTGATTCTTAGATAGATGGTATCTTCTCACTGGAAACGGAAACGCACACACACTTACTACTAGTACCTACTGCTAGTTTTCTTATTACCTTCCATTTGGAGAAGGGAGAACCAGGACTGATAAGATCATCAGTACACACGTCACATTCAGTCCCTGTAGGGGGGTAGAAATGAGGATGATTAACAATGGTCCTCTATTACCCTTTATCGGAGGGAAACAGATTATCATACACTTTTATTGGTATCCTGAATACTTACAAATGGCAGTAAAGCAGTCCACACATGTGCTATACGCTCACGCACGAGTCGGAGGTCTTGTTCAGGGGAACAAGACGTTTTGATAAAATGTAATAAAAGAAAAAGTTATTGCATCGTGGCTACGAGCTGTGCGACCTCTTTTCTTTGAAACAAAATGTAAACTTTGAAAATAAAAGTAAACTTGTGCTTTGTCTTGGCCAGAAAGCGTGCGTCCTCTGTTGTCCCTGGCGGTTCAGGAGCAGTTCAGTCTCCCCATCAGCAGCTTTGAGCTGACCTATGACCTGGACCTGGCCACCCTGTGTGCAGACTTCCAGGAGAGCATCGAGTTCCAGTTCTCTCTGGGCTGGACCGCTCTGGTGACACGCTTCCTTGGACCCAACAATGCCAAACGGGCTCTGAACACCCTGGACCCTAGGATTCAGGTTCGACTCGGATGTCATTTTAAGGTTTTCTGAGAAATGTAGTTCATGTTGAGATATTTCTGCTGGATGAATGATGTAAACACATTGATCTGGGCTTACATGCTAATCAGTAATAATGGTCTTCATGGCTTAAGTTCAAATTGACAGACCCGAACCCTAATGGAACTGTTGAATTGTTTACGATATCCAATTATTTCTGACATTGAACCAAACTATAGTGAAAATCGCAGATCTGTTATTTTCACTACTTCTTAAACATTTGTTTTGTAATTTATTGAATATCTTTGAGGGGGTGAACTATCCCTTTAATTAGGCATGATTTTAATTTGAATTCCATGCTGTCCATCTTGTCCATGTTGATACTCTCCATGTCTCTTCCCAGGAAGGTACAACCTTCAAAGAGGAGCTGCTGCTCTCCATGGTCTCACTCACCTCCAGAGCCACCATGACAGTGTTGGTCATTGGAGGAGTGGTATGTACTATAACAGTGGTTCTCAAACTTTATTCACACCTGTAAATAACCTTCTCATCCAAGGCACCCCCTGCAGTTACAATAGAACCTTACATTTATGTCATATCACGGTACGTAAATATGTAAATCTTTTCCGCTGAAAACCTGATAGAATAGTAGTTTTCAACATTACAACAGATTGAAAATAACTTCACCCACTTTAACCACTTTAACCCCAGCATCCCTATTTTGGGGGGAACAGAGCTTGTAGATCGTCTCTTTTTGCAGAGGTTTGGTGGTCTGTCTTACTACGTAATTTCAGGGTGAGGATCCCTAGTTCAAATATGATGATTTTGGAGGGTCACGGCCTGAAAATGTTATGAGGTGGCAGTAGCTCAGAGGGTAGAGTGGCCGGATGGGATCCCAGTTCGATCCCGGGCTCCCCCAGAGTTAGTGTCGAAGTGTCCTTGAGCAAGGTGTTGAACCCTAATTGCTCCCGATGTGCAGGTTGGTGCCTTGCATGGTTTCCTCTGCCATCGGTGTATGAATGTGTGTGTGTGAATGGGTGAATGTATGCTATCTGAAGCGATAAAAGTGCTATATAAATACACCATTTACCATTGTATATAAATGCACCATTTATCAGAACAACCACTGTTCTACTGTCCTTGTGATCCAGGTGTGGAGGTCAATGGGATGGAGGCTCATCGCCCTCTCTGTGTCACTGTACGGACTGGTCTACCTGTATGAGAAAGTCACCTGGACCAACGCCTCCAGGGAGAGAGCCCTCAAGCAGCAGTTTGCCGAGCACGCCACGCACAGACTCAAAACCATCATACCTCGCACCAGCAACGGCTGTGGCCAGCAGGTCCTCAAGTGAGCATATATACCTCCACCCCCCCCCCCCCACACACACACACACAAACACAAACACACACTTAGAATAGCACTGAAGGCCTGCAGGACCACTGGCGTAGCGGTCCGGGCACCTAGGCCTGACACGTTGCAGGTTCGAGTCCCGATCCTGACGGGCAATGGCTGTGTGTCACTCTGCCATCTCTCTCTCCCCATTCCCTGTCAGCCTACTGTCCTATCAATAATAAAGGCATAAAAGCCCAGAAAGAAAGAAAGAAAGAAAGAAAAGAAAAGCACTGGAGTATTAGAACGAATCATCATGACATCACCACAATCCAAAATGAAGAACATAGAACACTTTATTGAGTATTAGAAATATATGATGTTGTTCCAAATATCCACATCTAGGTTGACAAACTAGACATAGCAAATGTTCTGGCCACTTTAGTTTATGCTGTTACTATAAACGTCCATAGACATTATAAATAACTGCTTTGTTTAATACATTCTGATCTGGTTCTCAATTGTTTTTTATTTTTTATTTTGTTTTAGCTCTGGACCACTTGCACAGGGTTTCTCAAAATGGGTGCCGTGGCACCTTAAGGCTATATGCCAGGGTGCATTGATGCAAGTTCAGGGGTGCCTGGAGAGTAATTTATGTCCCTTTTGTCCCAGGGAGCTAGCATCCACCTTCAATCGTCTGTGTCAGAGAGTGGACCTGAACGAAGCGGAGCTGGAGGGTCAGATCAGACAGCTGAGCTTCAGGATCCAGAGACTGGAGAGAATCCAGCGGCGCTCCAAAGCCCTCCGGTAGGTACCGCCGGCCTGATGGGCAGTGTTGACAGGTTTTGCAAGAGAAACAAGCAACCATGGTCTATGAAAACCATGCTACAACCTACAGTATGAAATAGCTTGCACATTGTAGAAACTACAGTATATAACAGATAGATAGATAGATAGATAGATAGATAGATAGATAGATAGATAGATAGATAGATAGATAGATAGATAGATATGAGATTCAAATCTTTCCTGTATCTTCAACAGAAACAGAGCCACTGACCTTGAAGGTCAACTAGGGGCATTCTCAGAGCAGTATCTCCAAGACCACCACTGAATACAAGCCCTGACAGCACCATATATGGAAACGTGGAAACCTACAGCAGTGCTTATGGAGCATCCATCAGCATCAGCTGTCCGTCTTGCCTTGATTTAAAATAAAACAGCAGGAGTGGCAAAGTAATTTTACACTTCCAGTTTAAACAGTTAAGAACTCTTAGCTTACAATTTCATTTATTAGTATAGGCCAAGTGGATTATAGATCAATATTAGCTGTATTAGCTCATTTAGCTGGGTACCCCCTGGAACCGACTTTTACAACCACTGTAATTTAATTCTACCTGCTGAGGTAGAATTATCGGTTGTCACAGAACTTGCACATTTGACCTGGTATGAAACATATTTTCTCTGCAGAGATCACACAAGTCCTAATGGATGTCTTTCTGTCCAATTAAACCTTTCTATAAATACCAGAGACACCCAAAAAGCCCTTTGAAATCAGAAACTTTAAGCTGCTGTTTGTGACTGTCAATTATTAGTGGCAATAAGAGTCAGTCTATTACAATGTGTCACATCAGTAAGGATGAAACCAGAAAAAAGAACTAAGACTTGTTTACATCAGGGTCCTCCATTTTCAATTAATCAAGACATACAAAAACATCTATGCAAAATAGAAATCAAATTCATCAAGTACACTGTTAGAAACAGGAAAACTGTAGGGAAACAGTATAGAAAAATAGAGGGGGGGGACTGCAGTTTTGAATTGCAGCCACCGTAAGTGCTCTTTGAGAGTGGTTTTGAAGGAGTGTAGGGATTCACATTTCTTAATGGCTGTTGGTAGGACGTTCCACATTTTAGTGGCATAGGAGCAAAATTAATTTAACCCCTTGTTTGAGCCGTATATGGGTTGCACTTGGTTTGTTGTGGTGTTGTGATCGTGGACTTTGTTGACATTAAGAAAGTATTTTTGACAGGTACATGGGTAGTGGTGTAGCGAATCTTGTAAGCCAGGCCCATTGCAAGTTGCTGTACTCTGTCGTCAAAGTTCAAAGTGCTGCGTTTACAAAAGACATATGTTGGCAACTGCTACAGTACATCATGATTGAGTAGTTATCATTTTGAGATGTTTATGCTACTTCAAGATACAGCTAAAATGTTTTTTTTTGCAGCCAAATGATGCAATAATAAAAATAGCAAATACCGGTACATTAATAAATAAGATGAAATGGAAGGGGTGAAAGCAATGTCATTGAAATTACTCTTGCACCCATAATTGTTTTCCCTTTTGGAAAGCTTATTATCAGCACTCTCATTCCCTGCCAACCCCAGCACCCAATGTGGATTTGCCACCTTGTGGCGAAAAGAGGGATATGTCTGTTCCTAAAATATTAATTCCCTGCTCATTCCAAGAAAAGTGCTCTTACACTTAAACATACATGATAAACAGAAATGTGACCATATGTCACACATGGATCGAAATCTGTTTAAATCGCAACCAACCCCAAACGTTAAACCTTTTTAGACCTGTAGGCCTACACCTCTGTATCATCTTAGTTGTTGCTGTATAGCAATTATTAAAAATGAAAAAAATTCAATCAAGTTTTTCAGAAAATGTTTTCAGAATCGTCAGTGCGTCACCAAGGCTGAATGTGAAACAAACTGCTTTGTGTTCCTCTGCCTTTCTATAAACCCGCCTTATCTCTGTCTGAGTGGAAGGGAGTCATTAGATAACTGAGGACCTGACGCAATGACGCATGAACACAGAACACACACCATGCAGCAGGGAGTTTGGGTTACTCATAACTCATAGCTGTTCTGGCAAAGAACTGTTTTATCTGTTCAAGGTTTTAAGGAGAACTACTGCGGGAACTTTGTGTGGGAGTTAAAGCTTAGCAACAGAGAGCTATGTCTTTGAAAAAAAATACTTGGAATATAGCAAAATAGCAATTACTGGTCTCGCACGGGCACGCGCGCGCACACACACACACACACACACACACACACACACACACACACACACACACACACACACACACACACACACACACACACACACAAATGCAGCCAATTCAGAAAACCGGATTTTGACAAATTACAATAACAATATTCTCCATAGACAAATTAACATGTGATTCAAGTCAGTGACAGGTTATAAACAACACTACTGAAGTCAAATAAATCACTTGTTTTATTTACTTCAACAAAACAAACTTTTTTTTTGAAGGCTCAATAATGTTGACCTTGAAAGACAAACAAAATAGTGGAGTCATCATGAGAGACAAACACAAGTCTGATTTATCTACTTGAGGTCACACAACTCAGCAGTTTCTCCATCAGAAAGCCAGAATCCAGCATAGAGGGGCTGGGTGAATGTGGTCTGGACTCTGTGGAGGAGAGTCATGGTGTCAGAGAAGTACTGTACACTGTAGAAGGACAGAATACCTGCACTGTGATCCAGGTACACTCCTACTCTGGAGGACACACCACCTGGGATATGAGTACTAATGCCTTTGTGTCTGAAGACATAATATCCATTACAACACTGTAAAGACCAAGATTTATCATTCAGTCCAAATCCACATTCCTTGTGGGTCCCTGTCCTGCTAATATCTTTATATGAGACCGCATGATAAACACTGTTTCCACGGCACTCTACCTCCCAGTAATGTTGTGCAGTCAGACCCTCCCTACTCAGAACCTGCCACCACACAGTGAATCTCTCTGGGTGATGAGGATATGACTGTTGTTTGTTCGTCACTGTTACCTTTCTGTTCCTTTTTGACAGGGACAGGGATTTTTCTGCTGTGTTTGGATCCAGTGTGAGTGGACATGAACATTGTAAGAACTCAGCTCTGGTCTTGGGTTCTGGTGTTGTTGACAGTAAATCATCCACTCTATTCACTGTCTCTGATATGTTTGTCCCATCCTCTTTAAGAATGTCCTCTAATTTGTCCCTCATTTTTGACACAGCCACATTCACATCATCGAAGTACCTCAGAGGATGGACATTGCTGCTGACAGGGTGTTTAGATTCACTGATCTTTGCCAGGGAGGTGTAACTGTGTAGAAAATGCATGTCATCCTCTGTGTTTGAGATCTGCTTCAGCTCGGCATGTCTCCTCTTAAGCTGATTAACATCCTGCTCCAGAATCTTCCTCAGTTCATTAGCACAGCTCACTGTACGTTTCTGCTGGTCTCTGATCTGCTCCCTCACCTCAGACCGCGTTCTCTCAAAGGAGGAGATGAGCTTAGTAAAGATGGTGTCACTGTTATCCACTGCTCTATCAGCAGAGTGATTGATGGACCTCACCTCCTGGTAAAGCACCTTCACGTCATTCTCCCTCTCCTGGATTCTCTGCTGGATGTTCTGTTGACTCGTATCAAGCTCTTTCTGTCTCTCAGTTCTTTCTGTTGCAGCTGAGATCGTATCGTGACCTTTGTGTTCTTCCATAAAGCACAGATAACAGATACACTGCTGGTCAGTACGGCAAAAAACCTTCTTCACCTCGTTGTGACGAGAGCAGATGTTCTCCTGAAGCTTGCTGGAGGCTTTGACCAACTTGTGTTTCTTAAAGGCAGTAGACTGATAGTGAGGCTGGAGGTGAGTGTCACAGTAAGAGACCAGACACTGAAGACAAGTCTTTACAGCTTTCAGTTTTCTCCCAGTGCAGACATCACAGGCCACATCTCCAGGTCCAACATAGCAGTGATCAGGAGGAACAGCTTGTAGTCTTGTCGTCTTCAGGCTCTCCACCACCTCAGCCAACATGGTGTTTTTCTTCAGGACAGGCCTCGGGTTGAAAGTCTCTCTGCACTGTGGACAGCTCCATCTCCCTCTTTGATCATCCTGATTCCAGTATCCCTCGATGCACCTACTGCAGTAGCTGTGTCCACAGGGGACACTCACTGGACCCTTCAGTAGATCCAGACAGATAGAACAGCAGAATTGCTCCTGGTCCAGTTGAACTCCTTGCTGTGCCATTTTAAAAGCAGACTTACTTTGGTTACGCTACCTCAGATCACATGACATGGGAGGTTCTTCCTGGTTGTGTGGGTGTGAATTATAGGAAGAGTGTGTTTAACACCCTGTACATAACAAAGCTGATGTTGTGTTCAAACTGGCCGTTGACCATGACCTTGTGATTTGTTACGGAGTTCCGCCGCGGTCTCACCCACGCAGTGGAGTCTCCCCCACAATGCGCTTTGTCTTGTAGAGGTTGTTGCATCTATAGTTCTCTGTGTTGGTATGAAACACTGTTGAAATATGAGTCTGTAGTTTGCCTCTTCTGCTGAAATTATCAAATAAACTCTGATGAACATTTAAAGACAATTCAATTCTCTATTCATCTCTTTCTTTGTCTCTGCCTCCTCGCCCCTCCCTCAACACAAGTGAATACAGTATACAGTATGGTACGTTTCAATGTGTCATTTCAACCATGACAGTTACAGCAGTGGTGGAAAGATTACTCACATGTTTTACTTAAGTTAAAGTATCAATACTGCAATGTAGAAATACTCTATTAGTTAAAGTTAAGTTAAAGTTTGGAATAAAAAATATACTTGAGTAAAATTACAAAAGTATTGCTGTCAAAGTATACTTAAAGTGCCAAAAGTAGAAAGTACTCATTATGCAGAATGTCCCATTTCACAAGCTTTCAAAATGTATCAATAATCTTGAAAATAGCTACAAGCTCATAACGCATCATATCACAATGAATTGTGAGCTTGTAGATCAGCTATTTTGAAATGTATATAGGGCTGAAGTGATTTATTTATGTTTTGTATAATTATCCAAATCTACAAAGTAACTAGTAGGAACTAAAGTTTTCAAATGCTTGTAGTGGAGTAAAAGTACAATATTTGTCTCTGAGATGTAGTGAAGTATAGAAGTAAAAGTACTGAAAATTGGAAATATGCCTCAACAATGCAAAATTGTACTACAGTTGAGTTAATATAGGCTGTAGGCTAGATAGTTCACAATACTGAGCGCCAGATATATTTTCCCAGTATATTCCTGTTTTTACTATCTTAGATTATCAACCATCCACAAATCACATCTTCAATTCTGTCAGGACACGATTGGGAAAACAGAATACATTTTAATAGCATAATATGCCGTATTTAAAAGTAATTTAATTGCAATGTTCTGCACTGCGTGTTGTGAGCTTGTAAAAGCTTGTAAACTAAAAGTCTTCCCTCACCAAATACAACTCACAGAATTGACATTGAGTCAACAAATCCCACCATGTCCATATTCCATATAGATAGAAATACGGTTGTGGAATTTAATACACAAACCAATACCAGACTGTACAAACAGTGCCCCTCTAAGAAGCCATTATTGAGCTCATTTTATTCTGTAGGTAGCTTTCAATATAAGCAGTATAACCTACTGTATATTTTAGTTCATACTGTACCTTTCCACAAATACAAGAGACCCAGGGAGTAGACCCCCTTAGAGATCAGAAAAGTACAATCGGACCTTAAAACTAATGTTTGTGTATTATTGCCACTAGGTGGCAATTAAAGTCAGTGTTGTGTCAACTCAGCAGAGTACATTAACTTGATTAAGTGCACAGGCACCAGTGCTGTGTCAACTCAGCAGAGTACATTAACTTCATTAAGTGCACAGGCACCAGTGCTGTGCCATTTTGATGCGTTAACTAGTAAACAACTATCTACAATACCAAAATACTGTACATATGATCCACATTCATTAAAAATATTAAAGCTTCCTTTTCAAAGTACATTAGCAGTGTCCCATGCAGTCCACTTTACAGTGACAACAGAAATACAGTATACGTAAGACAGCAGGTTAAAGTACAGTCATAATAATAATAAGTAGTTTCAATGTTTCTGTGTCTGAAAATATATAACCTCCTGTCCAACACTGTAAACACCAAGATATCGTCCAAATCTACTCTATACTTTCCCTGTCCTGCTGATATCTTTATTCTATAAACACTGGTTCCACTCCACTCTACCTCCGACTGCTCAGAGTGATTATTGTGTGTTCTATTTAGACAGAGACAGGTGTGTGATTATTTGGCAATGCAAGAACTCAGCTCTGGTCTTAATTGGGTTCTGGTGGTGTTGACAAAAAACAAGATCACACTCTATTCACCGTCTGGTTTAATTTACTTAGAAGTCACAAGGTTCTTCCTGGTTGTGTGTGTGTGGATAGAAGTAAATAAAAGTAAAAATAAAATATGAAACAATGAGATATAAAGACATATAGCTATAACTCTGTTGAATCAGAAGGATTTTGTCCAAATACACATATGAACTTAAATGATCGACACATTTTGAATCCCACTTTCTCTTCTTTATTTTACAGGTCTATTTTACATGAGTGCCCCAGTCCACTTTACAGTGACAGCTGTAAAGATAGTAAGACAGAAGGTTCAGGTAATGTCATAAAATAATAATATAAACACACTATATACACTACACAAACATGATACATCAGATACATCTGTTTATTTTACTGTATTATTTATAAGTATAAGTATAAGTGTGTTCTTAAATTGAGAAACTGATACAACAGGAACATCTGGTAGGGCTGGGAACAAACATGCCAAGCTGTTTGTTGTTGACCGTGTGCGTGCGTGTGTGCATGCGTGTGTTCATTCAGATATAAGGTGAGGCTTGGGAGTTGCACAAATGTTTTGCCACAATCAAATTATTGTTCACAGACACCAAAAGGGCCATAGGCCCCGAGGATAGTACAATAACATCAGATAAAGTGTATTGTAACTTAGGCTCTTCTCCAAAATGCAATATGAAATTCAATGTTTCACACTCAGGAACAAAAGGCTAATCTCTCATTTTAATTATTATATAGAATTTTACACTACAGTCACTTGACACAATAAAGAACACAAGACCGCAGGTTAAAGTACAGCCCTAAAAGAATAATAATAAAACACACAAACATTTATTTATTCAACTAGTATTTATTATGTTGGTCACTATTTATAATTACATTGAATTTAATTCCAACATGATTGTGAATTAATTTGCAATTTTTAATCACAAACTAATCAACAACATAATGTTATATCCAAGTGTGCAGGCTCTAACCTCCTTCCATATTGCTCTATTGGCCCAGCACCCACTGTCTATGTGCGTGTGAATAGGTATGCTCTAATATGGAATATCGCACAAAACAATTACACAGGAACATGGTATGAAAAAGCCCAAACATTCCTCCATGAGATCATAGGCCTATTTTATGAATGCATATTTTCTATGTACAAAATAAACATGATTTGCGAGACAAACAAAGTCAGATCTACTCGAGGTTACACAACTCTGCAGTGCTTTCAGCAGCAGTCCAAAGTCCAGCATAGAGCTCGTAACTACCCCAGCATGGGGTGTTGACTGTGGCCATGAGAGTCATGGTGCCAGTGACGCTGTAGAAGGAAAGAGTACCTGCACTGTCGTCTAGATACACTCCTACCCTGGAGGACACATGACATAAGCCGTCCTGTACTACTTCACCGTTATATCTTAATTCAAAACGTCCTGCCTGACACTGTAAAGAAAACGATTCATCATTCATTCCAAATCCACTTTCATTATAGGTCCCTGTTCTGTCGAAATCATCATGTGTGACTGCTATACCAATCTTGTTTCCACTCCACTTTACCTCCCAGTAACAGCGTCCACGCCGTCCAGTCAAATGCTCTATACTACGGACCTGATGGCAGTCAGTGAATCTCTTTGGGCGTTGTCTGTTCATCCTTGTTACTTTTCTGTTACCTTTAGTTAGAGACAGGAGTTCATGTGCTGTGTTTGGATCCAGTGTGATTGGACATGAATATTGTAAAAACTCAGCTCTGGTCCTGGGTTCTGATTCTGGTTCTGGTTCTGGTTCTGGTTCTGATTCTGATTCTGATTCAGGTTCTGGTTCTGGTTCTGATTCTGGTTCTGGTTCTGATTCTGGTTTGGATGGTGTTGTCAGTAAAACATCCACTGTATTCACTGTCTCTGAGATGTGTGTCCCTTTCTCTTTAAGAATGTCCTCTAGTTTATCCCTCATCTTTGACACAGACACAGTCACATCTTCAAAGTGGCAGACACTGCTGCTGACTGGGTGTGTAGATTCACTGATCTTTGAGAGGGAGGTGTAACTGTTTAGGAAATGGATGGGATCCTCTGTGTGAGAGATCTGCTCCAGCTCAGCATGTCTCCTCCTCAGTTCAGTGACCTCCTGCTCCACAACATTCCTCTGTTCTTCAACACGAATCACTTCATGTTTCTGCTGGTCTCTGATCTGCTCCCTCACCTCAGATCGTTTTCTTTCAATGGAAGAGATGAGCTCAGTAAAGATGGTGTCACTGTCCTCCACTGCTCTATCAGAGCAGTGATTGATGGACTCCACTTGTTGGTGAAGCACCTTCACGTCTTTCTCTCTCTCCTGGATTCTCTGCTGGATGTTCTGCTGACTCGTATCAAGCTCTTTCTGTCTCTTTGTCCTTTCTGCTGCAGCTGAAATCGTATCGTGACCTTTGTGTTCTTCCATACAGCACAGATAACAGATGCACTGCTGATCAGTACGGCAAAAAACCTTCTTCACCTCGTCGTGAAGAGAGCAAGTGTTCTCTTGAAGCTTGCTGGAGGCTGTGACCAGCTTGTGTTTCTTGAAGGCAGGCAATTGATAGTGAGGTTGGAGGTGAGTGTCACAGTAAGAGACCAGACACTGAAGACAAGTCTTGACAGCTTTCACTTTTCTCCCAGTGCAGAAATCACAGGCCACATCTCCAGGTCCAGCATAGCCGAGATCAGGAGGAACAGCTTGGAGTCCTGTCTTCTTCAGTAAATCCATCATGTCAGCCAACATGTTGTTTTTCTTCAGAACAGGTCTTGGGTTAAAGGTTTCTCTGCACTGTGGACAGCTGTAGAGTCCCTTCTGGTCATCCTGATCCCAGAAGCCTTTAATACAGCCCATACAGTAGCTGTGTCCACAGGGAACACTCACTGGATCCTTCAGTAGATCCAGACAGATAGAACAGCAGAACTGTTCCTGGTCCAGTTGAACTCCTTGCTGTGCCATTTTACAAGTGAATCAAGTGAGTAGTGACTATCTATCTGACAGACTGAGAAACAGACTGAATGCACACAAACACACCTCCCATCTGTGATTTCTGAGTAAATGAAACTGTTGGTTTCCTTTAGTAGTTTCATTTACTCAGAAATCACATGACATGATTGTGTGTGTGTGTGTGTGTGTGTGTGTGTGTGTGTGTGTGTGTGTGTGTGTGTGTGTGTGTGTGTGTGTGTGTGTGTGTGTGTGTGTGTGTGTGTGTGTGTGTGTGTGTGTGTGTGTGTGTGTGTGTGTGTGTGTGTGTGTGTGAGAGACTGTGTGTGTGTGTGTGTGTGTGTTGTATTTTTTTGTTATCTTTATTTACCCAGGGAAGTAGCTGAGCACAGCTCATTTTCAGCAACGCCCTGCACATAGAAACACGTGTGTGTGTGTGTGTGTGTGTGTGTGTGTGTGTGTGTGTGTGTGTGTGTGTGTGTGTCTAATCTCTCTTTTTAATTATTATACAGTCAGGTCTCAAAGTCCACTTGACACTGGAATCAATAAAGTACATAAGACAAAAGGTACAGCCATAAAATACTAATAAAACACACATTTATTTAACTAGCGAAATAATTTGGAATATTCACATACTTTTTGTCAATATCATTGAATAATATTTCACATGGAATATCAAACCCACAAAACAATTACACAAGAACATGATATTATGATGCCCAATACTGCATGGATGTGCAAAATAGCAAAACAGATTATTAACAAATTATACAATATATTTTATATAGACAAAATAAATGATTTGAGAGGCAGACAAAGACAGATTTACTTGAGGTCACACAACTCAACAGTGCTTTCAACAGCAGTCCAAAATCCAGCATAGAGGGGCTGCAGAGAATGGGCACGGGTTGATGAACCTGCAGATGCGAGTCATCATGGTGTCAGAGATGCTGTAGATTCTAGACATCTTTGATGCATCTCTGATACCACAGTACACTGTGATCCAGGAATACACTATACTCTGGAGGACACATCAGGCACACATCAGGCACTGTGGATTTAAATACATCTATACCATTAAATCTTAAGTTATAACCTAACCTCCTGCCTGAGGCTGACACTGTAAAGACATAGATTTACCATTCATTCCAAATCCACCTTCCTTATGGTCCCTGTTCTGCTGATATCTTTACGTGCGACTGCTATATCAACCTTGTTTCCAATCCACTCTATACCCCCCAGTAACAGTGTCCAGTCAGAACATCTATTCTACTCACAACCTGATAGCAGTCAGTGAATCTCTGAGCGTTGTTTGTTCATCCTTGTTACTGTTTTGTTACCTTTATACAGAGACAGGCATTCATGTTCTGTGTTTGGATCCAGTGTGATTGGACATGAATATTTTAAGAACTCAGCTCTGGTACAATATTGTACAATTGTGTTGACAGTAAAACATTCAATGTATTCACTGTCTCTGAGACTTGTGTCCCTTTCTCTTTAAGAATGTCTAGTCTGTCCCTCATCTTTGACACAGACACAGTCACATCTTCAAAGTGACGGACATTGCTGCTGATTGAATGTGCAGATTCACTGATCTTTGAGAGGGAGGTGTAACTGTTTAGGAAATGGATGGGATCCTCTGTGTGAGAGATCTTCTCCAGCTCAGCATGTCTCCTCCTCAGTTAAGTAACCTCCTGCTCCACACACTTCCTCTGTTCTTCAACAAGACTCACTTCATGTTTCTGCTGTTAGTTTGTCTTCAGTCCTGAGTAAGTTATATTTTGTTATCCTAGTTTGTCCTATGTTTAGTCTTCATTAAGTAACCTTTAGCATTTATTCTTCTTTATTTTAGTAGTCAGCTCCTGAGCTATTTCTTGTACTTTTGTATTTCCCTATACTGTATGTTAAACCCTATCCCGTATGTTTGGTAGTTTGGTAGTAGTAGGCCTACATCAGATTCCTGAATACATTAGAATAGAATAGAGGCAGATGAACAGGGAGGGAGAAAACCCTGAATGATTCAAGGCCCAGAGCTGGACTGGAACTATTATGATACCAGGATAAATCCACATACAATTACCCACTTTTTTCTCTCTTTGCCCAAAATGTTGGTTATTTTTGAGTGGTGCAACCACTCCAAGGAACAGCAATGTCCGTGTTCACCTATGTGTCCGCCTATGTGACGTTAATGAGCACCAGTATGACTATTAGTACCAGTAGGGGCGCTGTTGTGCCAGAAACAGAGAGATAGTGCTGTACTGTTGCCTGCTAATGACTAATGAGAGAGATTTTGCAACCCTTTTCCTTTCACCCAGTATAAATTATTATCTAATAATCCTGGGCGCTACACTGTCTTTGCCAACCTGTGGGGGCAGCGGACTGACCTCATGTTTCCTTCTATGCATGAGGAGTCCAATTAATGCTGCTTCTTTTCACCTGACACGGGGGAATTTCCACGCGTGGAAGGAACACGTTATTCCGACCAGTAACTTTTCGTTTGGCCAGGGGAAGGCAGTTCAGATACCAGGATTACTGCATGTTTTTTGTGAGGGTACCTACCCTAGGGGACACGGGAGAACATGCAAACTCCACACAGAAAGGCCCTTTCGCCAACCCCACCTCGGGTACAGTATGGGCACTGATGATGACGCTTTACAAGCAACACCATTCACAATATGCGGAGGGATGTGTCTGCAATAAGATATTTGAAATTAAAAAAACAAAAGATCCAACACAAACAACACACATCACAAGTGCCTTTTTTAAATCAATTATTTTAATTGCTAAAATATCATTTTAATGTTTCGGCCTACATTTTAAACAGCGAGTCTCATTCCTTACATAAATAAAGTTGATCTGTACATCGTGGTGCATAAATGTTCCAGATGGTGCTCAGTCTGCTCACTGCAGTATGTTTACATGCACAACATACGGACAGTACAGGAAGATGAATTCAGGCTATAGTGCTATAGCTATAGAGTAGTAGGTTAATTAATGGTCCAATACATTGATTCATGATTGATCGATTCATGATTGAATGCCTATGTTATTGTAATATTCTGGATATTGTCAAATCCAGTAAGTTATTGTAATTCACATATTGTCTTGTCCTCCATATTGATGTTCTATCCTAGTGTCAGTGGTACAGGATGTAATTTAATTATATTCATACACCAGACAGATACCGCTGCCCTGCAAGCCAAACAACAGCAAATACCTGAGAAGGGGAAGATATCTGGAGAACAGGGATTTAGTTCTCTGGCTACTATATGATATAATAATGCATGTTACAGTACAGTGTGTGTAATTAGTTTTGTCATTATGGGGACTACACTTCCCTACCACGCCACAGAGCAGAAACTACCTGAGAGAAGTGTAATTCAAAGTGTGTCCTCCTTGAAGATGTTGTTGGTACAGAAGTAGATGCTAGACAGAACAGTATATCATTTATTTACTTTTATGGATGTAACTTTGCTCACATGGCCTGTGGACTTTAAAACACACAAAGTGGTCCCTGCTCTTTGCCTTCTGATGGCAGAACACGACCATGTATGTTCCTTATGAGTAACGGTTACATGTTTAACATGGTGAAATGTATAGTTATGAATATGATAGGGGATTTCATGACATACTACTATCAGTGTACTACCAATGTAATCTTGGATACATCTGTTATAACAATGATATGAACATTTTACACTATTTGTCTTTAGAAGCTGTATGAAAAGAACATAGAATGAAAGCCATTAGAAACATGAGTCATGACTCATGACATAGTGATATACATGCTGAGAAATGGTTAAAAGAAACAACAAAAACTCAAAGTTACAATATTCAGTTAAATGTTAGGGATAACATTAACAACAAAGGAAGATTGTGGGTCCTGAACTGGTAGTATAATACCCATAATGCATTGCACGAACAGCCAGAGCCAAGCGCTGCCAACCTAAGTTAATGTTTCTGTTTTAGGCATTACATTAGAGATGGTTACAGTAAGTTTAGTTATACACTTAAGAATTGATGCATTTCGACATTAGATTACATTACACACATGGTTACGTTTATGTATAAGGTTAAAATTGGTCAAGTTTAGGCATTGTGTTAGAGATGGTTACGTTTAGCTTCAAGGTGTTTAAGCATTAGGTTACAGAGAGTTAAGCTTAGGTATAAAGTTAAAAATAGCTCCTCTTGGGACCAGTGAGTCCTGTGGAGGTTGTAGCGGTCAGCCAAGAGCACCATGAGGACTCCCCTCCCTGTAGGACTGAATTATGAAGGACCTCCATCACCCCAGCACTGGAGTGTCTGTCCGCTGCGGTCAGGTCAAAGCATACACTGTCCGCTGCGGTCAGGTCAAAGCATACACTGCAACAAAGACAATTGAGAGACTCCGAAATTAAGGGTTTTCTTTTTCCTTCTCAAACTATCAGAGCTCTGAACAAGGACTCGCTGTCTTTAACCTGTAATTACCAGCTCGCCAACAGATCACTTTGTTTTGGACGTTATCCTGTACAAATCTCTTTGCCCAAATTATACATATCAGAATTGTTACCACATAACTTTGTGCACTATGTATATACTTTGGTCATCCGGCTGCATGAATGTGCATTCTGTATATCTTTGGTATTAAGTATATTAATCTATTTATATGTATATTTTCTTCAACATAGATAGATCCATCCTACCTCAGTAAAGGAACTATGTTTATCCAGGGTAACTGGACTAAGCTCAAGAACTTGTTTACAGCCAGGCCCTGCTCATAGAACATTTCATGGTAGGGGTTCAATGCCTTGTCCAAGGGCACTTCAGCGGTGGTAATTTTAACGTGCCGGTCCGGGGATACGAACTAGCGACCTTCCAATATCAAGACCGCTCCGCAAACCGTTCGGCCACCGCTGCCCCCAGTAACCCAGGGAAGGTGCAATAACTGCAATTGCAAATTCTAAATGATATGCTAGTCTACGGTTATCATGTATCATGTATCATGTATCATGACTTTTTCAATTTACCTTCTATTATACTAACTGTAAATATGTTGGACAATATTAGTACAGTCTTGCAGAGTCTGCCACATGAACATTTCACTGCAAATTCTTAACAAATTAATTAGGCATTAGGTTACACATGGTTAAGTTTACAGTATAGGTATAGCTTGATGTGGTTATGGTCAGGTTAAGAAGCTGGGAGGGTGGCTATAGCCAGTGGAATTACACAAACTCCCAGATTCAAGCTTGTAGAAAATTGGTACCTTGCTTCCAGTCCAGGAGCCACAACCATAAAGGAAACTCTTCAGTAATACCACATGTGCATTAACATCTTCCAGAGAATAAAAAGTCTGCATTCAACATGTATTTTATCCCTTTCAATTAGCTACATGGGAGTCAACAGCATCATTTTCAGAATGACTGAATAATTAATATAACAAATAATGAATAAGAAATAAAAACAAGTTTAGTGCAGTAAAGGAAATACATTTCTTGGCTAGTAAATGTCAGTCCTCATTAACATGATGAGAATACATGGATGGGTTCCAATGAGAGTTCGCATGGAGGTGCTAACCTGATAGCACCGTCATGCTGCCCCTCATTACACCTAAGTTACACTTGCTACTAATATTCTTCATAATATGAACATAACCGATGATATTTAATGACCATAAACCTTTAAGGCCAGATAAGGTACACAGTCAGATAAAGTGCATTGCAAGGATCTTTAAACCCTACCATCGTATAATACATTTTGTTATCATGTAGCTACTGAGACAAAACGTTTGTTTTAAAATAATGTATAAATTAAATGATAGAGATGAATATTTGAAGTTGAGCTACATTACTATTAATATAATATTATGAATGTCACATAAAAAAATGATATGATCCAAATTCATGGAAATAAATCGATTGGGAGTCTGTGCTATAGGCTAATACAGCATCACGGTGACCTAATAGGAGATTATTGAGCACATTGGTTCTTAAACGTTGTGCTAAGAGTCACATAGGCTACTATACACAGGATTCTAAGATTAGAACATTATAGCAGACAAAATAATGCAAAGAATGACTTCAGGTGATGAGGTCTTCCCCAAAATACATATCCCCCATATGAACAACGACAGTACCAGGGTTCAGGGTTTGATTTTGCTCCCTCTGGTTGTACAGTTTTATGGCCAGTGGGGATATGATTTATTCCTGCCTCAGGGTAGACTTAAATACTGTACATGCATTTCTGTTTGGGAAATGATGTTTGATATTTAAATGTTCATAATATCTTATTCTTAACCATTCATTACAAATCTAACAAAAATGGCATTGTGTTGTGTTGTATACTGTATTGCATATGTTGTTTTGTGTTGTAATGTTGCATTGCATTGTGTTGCATTGCAATGTGTTGTGAGGGTGTATAGTGTTCTGTTGCATTGCATAGTTTTGTGTTGCTTTGCATTGTGTAGTGTATTGCGTTGCATTACGTAGTTTTGTGTTGCGTTGTATTGTTGGGTTGTGTTGCACTGTGTAGTTTATTGCATTGCATTGTGTAGTTTTAACTTTTGTGTGGTTGTGTTGTGTTGCATTGTGTAGTGTCATTGCACCATGTCATTTTGTGTTGTGTTGTCTTGCATTGTGTAGTTCTGTGTTGTGTTGCATTGTGTAGTTTTGTGTTGCATTGTGTAGTTCTGTGTTGTGTTGCATTGTGTAGTTTTGTGTTGCATTGTGTAGTTCTGTGTTGTGTTGCATTGTGTAGTGTTTTTGAAGTGCAGCAGGGTGCATAATGGCTACAGGAGAACAGATGAGATCACATTGGTTGTTGGATAATAGATTACTTTCATAACAGAGAGTTGGAAGGAATGTCTAGTACACTATCACGCGTACATTTCGGTATAAGGGCCTCCTATTTTAGAGCCGAATAAAAGTCTGTTCGGCGCTGTAGAGCCTACAATGTGACGTCATTTGAGGTTCGGGGGGGGGGGGGCGAGTACCGTCCTAAAGTCATCTCTTCTGACGAGCCGAAATCATTTCGGCACTACAGCGCCGAAACAGCGGTAAAATAGGAGTATGAATCGGCCCTAAGACAGCTCCTTGGGTCATTTCTAATTGAGTGATTAATTGCATGTGACTAAGTCAATTATTCATTCAATTAGGGTCCTTCTGTTTGACTGGAGGGACAAGCATCTCTCTCTCTCTCTCTCTCTCTCTCTCTCTCTCTCACACACACACACACACACACACACACACACACACGCTTGTGAACCTGTCTGCACGTGTGTGCACATACACAGGCATTGAAGTGTGTATGATTAATGATATGAACTAATCAAACTGATCATGTTAAGCTGCGCTTATAGCGAAAAGCAATGTGTCACTGCTTCCTGGTGTAAACTGAACAAAAGCAGATGACTTTACACAAGGAAAGAATCAAACTAACATTGGTTGTATAACGCTGACACCTGCAGGACAGATGTGGAAAAACAAAGATCACGACCCCCAATAGGCTACCTGTAAACCCACAGAGGAACCGCTGACTCATATACCTGCTTTTATCACGTGATGGAAGAGAGTCATTCTCTCCCCCCCCCCCCTCTCTCCACCCCTCTCCCCATATCTCTCTCTCTCTCTCTCTCTCTCTCTGGGTTGTGCTTCTGCAGGTAGCTAATGAGCCACTTGCCACTTGGTGCAGTTCCCTCCATGTAAACAGGAACAAAAGAAGAGAGCTACTGTTTTTTTTCGTCCCCTCAGCTTGTTTACATGTACAGTACTGTACATGTTTATTGTTAACCCAATTAACGTCGATCCCCTGTTTTGGGCACAATTTTTTCAAATATTGAAAATGAGTCATGATCTACAAATTGTGACAAATGTATGCATTGTGAGCCTTTAGATCTGCTATATTTCTGCTGTTTTGGCATATAACACAGTATTATGGCTTAGGTGGTAAATGGGTGTCATATGTTTAGCATTTACTGTCAGTAGTGTGTGAATGGTTTGAAATGGGATATGTTGCATGGTGCATCTGTGAATAAAGTGGTTTTGTTACACTTGTTAAATGTTCAATTGGGCAATTAAAAAAACAAATGCTACATCAATTTGCGATAGTTATTTTCCACACATTTATGTTGTGTAGGCGATCAGTGCCGGTAACCAGTGTATAAGATATGTATATCTGAATAATTGTAACTGTATGAAAATGTAAATGAAATAATTCATCCATTCATTGTTTGTTCAATAAAAGCATTCATAATTCCTTATTAACTATTTGATAAGAGCTATTGTTGGTTAAAGGGTTCCATAGTCACTCCAACACAGTTCATCTTCTAGAAGGCATCCCATAATATGTCTCTGTTGACAACATTTCCGCCAAGCAGCACATCAGGCTTAACTAAACTGGCAACTGTTTAAAACCAGCCTGGCAACACATTCTTTCATCACCTGTCTTTGTTGTTTTGATCATTTGTTCATTCCACGCGTGTCCTCGATGGAAAAAAAAAAAAAAAAAAAGCCAACTAGGCCTTTCGCATCATCGTTCAATTCTTTCTGCAAGATCTTCCACATTATTTCAGCCAACGATATCCCAAAAAAAAACCATCCCGTGTTCGTCATATCTCCCACCGAAACCATATAACCGCTTTCCATCACTGGTTTCATTGTTTTTGTGAAAACAACCAAAGAAAGAAACCTTTCCCATGAACAAACAAACTCCCAGCTTGGCAAATGGCAACCTCTCCAAACCTGCCACCCTTGTCCTTCCTCCAGTGCCGGTGCCACCGTACCGCCAGGCTGGGGTCACTCACACGTCGTCCAGGTGGAAGGCTCTCATCAGCAGGTCCAGGTCTCCGACCGTGGCGGCCTGGAAGAGCTCGGGCTGGTCCATCATAGAGATGGCGATGCGCAGCGCGGCCCAGATGTTCACCGAGATGTCGTGCTGGTTGTCCAGCTGGTTGTGCTTCTGCTGCTTTAAGGCCGTCAGGAAGTTACTGGCGGCTTCCCTGTATGTAGCACAAGGGTTCCCCCCACACACGTTTCAGTGCTGCGATCGACCTCCAAAATAATCACATTTGAACCCAGCCAGTTTGACGCCACGCATAAATATTGTGAAAATAGCCAAACTACAAGCTACACCTTGCACTGCGAGGCGTTGTGAGGTTGTAGATCGGCTATTTTCACAATGTTTGCCTCTTCTTTATGGAATAATTACCAGGTATTTGACAATTTGGCCAATGTGGTATTACTGTAGAAAGGTCTTGTAATTGTCACTTTAGAAATGTGCAGGTACCCTGTCGACTACTCGACTTATACTGTATGTTGGTTTGTTTACTTTGTTTGAGTGAGAAAACAATGTTGCAGATTAAGCTAATCATCTAGGGACCTCCCAGTTTGGGAACCACTGCTGCAGCAGATAGACAGAGATGTTATCATATATTATTATGTTAGGAAGTTACTGGCTGCTTCCCCATGGCAGACATAGAGATATATGTTAGGGAGTTAGTTGCTGGCTGCTTCCCCATGGCAGACATAGAGATATATGTTAGGGAGTTAGTTGCTGGCTGCTTCCCCATGGCAGACATAGAGATATATGTTAGGGAGTTAGTTGCTGGCTGCTTCCCCATGGCAGACATAGAGATATATGTTAGGGAGTTAGTTGCTGGCTGCTTCCCCATGGCAGACATAGAGATATATGTTAGGGAGTTAGTTGCTGGCTGCTTCCCCATGGCAGACATAGAGATATATGTTAGGGAGTTAGTTGCTGGCTGCTTCCCTGTAAAAGAAAATTCAAAATTTCAAAAAACATGGGTTATAGCCCATCGTTTTTTGAATTTTTGAAAAAAATGTTATCCTCATTTTTCATCATTTTTGAACATGGGCTATAGCCCCTACCGTACGGCATACTATAGCACGCCGTTTTTCATCATTTTTGAGGATTTGAAGAAAATTCAAAATTTCAAAAAACATGGGTTATAGCCCATCGTTTTTTGAATTTTTGAAAAAAATGTTATCCTCATTTTTCATTTTTGAACATGGGCTATAGCTCCTACCGTACGGCATACTATAGCACGCCGTTTTTCATCATTTTTGAGGATTTGAAGAAAATTCAAAATTTCAAAAAACATGGGTTATAGCCCATCGTTTTTTGAATTTTTGAAAAAAATATTATCCTCATTTTTCATCATTTTTGAACATGGGCTATAGCCCCTACCGTACGGCATACTATAGCACGCCGTTTTTCATCATTTTTGAGGATTTGAAGAAAATTCAAAATTTCAAAAAACATGGGTTATAGCCCATCGTTTTTTGAATTTTTGAAAAAAATGTTATCCTCATTTTTCATTTTTGAACATGGGCTATAGCTCCTACCGTACGGCATACTATAGCACGCCGTTTTTCATCATTTTTGAGGATTTGAAGAAATTTCAAAATTTCAAAAAACATGGGTTATAGCCCATCGTTTTTTGAATTTTTGAAAAAAATGTTATCCTAATTTTTCATCATTTTTGAACATGGGCTATAGCCCTTACCGTACGGCATACTATAGCACGCCGTTTTTCATCATTTTTGAGGATTTGAAGAAAATTCAAAATTTCAAAAAACATGGGTTATAGCCCATCGTTTTTTGAAGTTTTGAAAAAAATGTTATCCTCATTTTTCATCATTTTTGAACATGGGCTATAGCCCCTACCGTACGGCATACTATAGTATATTATATACTATTATTATAGTATAATATATTCGAGTTCTTCTAGGTCGAAGGGTTTGGTTTGAGGGTTGGCTGATTGTGGTTGGTCCGATACCACTGTGCGATGGTATTCTCCTGTGGGTCGGCGGCGGTGTTGGTTACGACTGTTGGCCACCAGTTGTGATGCAACAGAGTTCGCTGTGACCGTTGTGAATTATGGGTGGCTCCCAGAGGTCCTTGATCCCCATGGGGTCCAACAGTGGTCATTGAAGCGTGCACACACACAAATGCACATTATGCACCTGTCTGGACCTACCTGTGTGCTCCCAGGTTGATGCAGCTCCCCAGGTTGTGTCTGACTGGACCTACCTGTGTGCCCCCAGGTTGATGCAGCTCCCCAGGTTGAGTCTGTCTGGACCTACCTGTGTGCTCCCAGGTTGATGCAGCTCCCCAGGTTGAGTCTGTCTGGACCTACCTGTGTGCTCCCAGGTTGATGCAGCTGATACCCAGGTTGTATCTGGACCTGATGAAGCCCGGCTGCAGCTCCAGAGCTCTGGTGTAGGCCTCCACGGCCTCCTGACTGCGGTCGCCGTTGGCCAGCGTGGCTCCCAGGCGGTTCCACAGCAGGTAGTCCTGCAGGCGACACAAATCATACTGAGAAGGAAATCACATAATACGATAATAAATACTGGCATAATGGTAGGTTTGAGATGGGCCTGCAACTATCGATTATTTTGTTATTTTTCGATTAATCGTACAATCAAGAAGAGGGTATTTCAAATATAGTGGAAATAGCCAATCTACAAGCTCACAACCACCACTCTTTCTGAATGTTTCAGACATTTTGTTTTTAACATTTTGTGTATAATTAGACATGCCAAAATGGATGAAATCCATGTTATTTTATAAAATGATTGATTATTGATATTTATTTCATAATCGACTAAATCAATTACTTTAATTAACTGTTGCATCCCTAGTTTTAAAGTTCCCATCCAATCCATGTTTTGGATTGGTTAGGTTGTTGGGTCTACTACTGCAGCAAGCAGTCCTGGACACTACAGGATATACAGTATATAAGACAGAATGGTGAATGTCAGATTCAAGACGGACGCACTGGCTCCTAGTTTCCAAATGCTCCCGCCAACATGTCTGTATATATACTGTATTTGAAGTGTCAATTACCGTCGGAGGACGTGACACATGTTGGAGAAATACCCCCCTCCCCCGGCCAATGCTGGCTGTATAGGGATATTTCCAACTAGCCTTTCAAAGTTGTGCATCTCAAGATTTGAGATTGTGGTGTTTGGAGATTGTTGCCAAAAAGTTGAAGCCAGATTTGTTCATTTTAAAAAAAAGAAGGAAAAAAAAACATACTGTACTTATGTGAAATAGTTTGTAAATGGTTTGGTCATATTGTGTTTGACTGGTTTAAACGCGTAACCCGCATTTTAATCAACCCCCCTTCACTGCCGAGATTGTTGTATTACCTTTAGAGCATACGCTGAATTATTTGGCCTTTTAATCCGTGAAAATCCAGCGAAAAAAGCTTCCTCGGTTTGTTATTATCCGATCGTACCATCCACCATCTTGGTGCACCCGGAAGACGCACACAAGACCCGTCTCCATGAGGCGTTGTACACCCCATTAATTTGCATTGGCCTCAATTTCCCAGAAGCCCTAGCAGCCCACAGCATGTGACGATTTCCGGTTTCGTCATCAAAACGAAACCATCTAGTCTCTATCTCCGCGGCGAAGACAGAGTTTCTTTTTATTTATTACAATACGGTGGATTAAACACATAAAACAAAAGGCGGTTATGTCGTATATAGCAACGACAGTAACCTGGAGTAAACCATTCCCGGCAGTAAAACTGTTTTAAATTGACTGAACAAAAGAAGAACAAAAAATTCAAACATTTTCAATTACCGGTACATAATTGCTGCGTTCGGTCTCAAATGTTCTGTAGATGTGTTATACAGTAGCCTCTTTTAACATTTGTGTGTGTGTGTGTGTGTGTGTGTGTGTGTGTTACCTGTGGTCTGATGGACAGCGCTGCAGTGAAAGCATCGACAGCCTTGTCCCACTCTGAGCTCAGGTTGAACAGGACCCCCAGGCCTGTCTGGAGGTCAGGGTCCACACCGTCATGGTTTAACAGGGCTGCTTCCTGAAACAGATTCCTCACCTCCAACAGCTGAGAACTGGAGACGCACGCGCACACACACACACACACACACACACACACACACACACACACACACACACACACACACAGTGACACACTTTGACACACGCTCTAAAGTAATTAATTCAGTCTGCCTGTCAGCAAGTTTAAGTAAGTTAACTGCTTAAAACTTTCATTTAAGTATGGAGACTCTACAAGCGGTAGAGCCTGACCCTGGGAGATACCACACTAAACGGATCATTGCTCACGCGCCCGTGTGTGTGCGTGCGTGTGTGTGTGTGTGTGTGTGTGTGTGTGTGTGCCCCCCCCCCCCCCCGACAGTGTGTGTGTGTGCCCCCCCCCCCCCCCGACAGTAGGTGTGTGATATCTTTTCTGGATTTTAACAGCAACATCAATCACAACGGTCCATCCACTGTCCACAGGCTGTTGAGAGCCACCATGTCATGTAGTGTGGCAGTGTCTTTACGTAGATTAACTTCTTGCTGTTGCTATATGAAAGTATCTTAAACTTTCACAGAATAAATAAAAACTAAGCTACGATGACTAGAACTGAGACTAACTATATTGACAATTTTGTCAACAGATAAAAAGTAGAGTAAAATGTTAGGAGGGACTAGTGGACATGGACAAGAGATCCAGTTTATGTTCGGTTGCGCTCGGTTACGCCCTCTAAAATAGTCGATCTACAAGCTCACAACGCGGCACGCTGAGATGTGTTGTCACTGTCAGCTTGTAGATCAGCAACCAAGTGTAATAATGGGTCATCAGCCATTACGACCCCATCAAGGCCTGCCAAAATACATTCTTGTCGACTAAAACGAAAACATTTCAGATGATTAAAATACGACCAAAACTAAAAAAAAAAATCATTCAAAAGATGACTATGACTAAATTGAATCCGAACTACCTGTGCAGCGTTTGGGGGTTGGTGGTGGTGGTGGTAGTAGGGGGGGTGGGCGTGCGGATTGGGGCCGGCGTATGGGCGAGAGGAGGCGTCATGCAGCGCGTGGGCGTCAGGA
The DNA here is from genome assembly GCF_963924005.1 of Protomyctophum bolini. Lineage (NCBI taxonomy): Eukaryota > Metazoa > Chordata > Actinopteri > Myctophiformes > Myctophidae > Protomyctophum > Protomyctophum bolini. The sequence continues at coordinate 17,499,200 of NC_137873.1, read as the reverse complement.
CGGGGGTGGAGGGGCCCGGCCTGCGTGGCGTGGCGGGGGACGAGCCCTGCAGCGGGCTGCAGCTGTCCAGCAGCAGGTGCTTGTAGCGAGCGTTGTGGCTGATCCAGCGGTGCAGCGCCTCGCAGGCCTCCTGCTCCATGCCGCCGTTGGTGAAGCTCACCGCCAGCGCCATGAGCGCCCCCAGGTTGTTGGGGTGGAGCTCCAGACACCTGCCACGGGAGGAGAGAAACGTTAGTCTTTTATTGATAGATTACAGGAGTAGACTGACAGGAATTGGGGGGAGAGAGAGAGAGAGAGAGAGAGAGAAGGGGAGTGACCATAGAGTTAGGCTATAAGCTAGAGAGCGGACATTTCATTGGAAGTTGCGAAGTGGCGTTTGAAGGACCGGGAAGAACACTCTATACTTCCACATTTTTTTAATTTGGACACCAACATTTGGTGATCAAAATGCGGAAGTGCTAACGGGCACTCGGAGTTAAACCCCAGCTGCGCAGGGTTTACTCGTACTACGAAAACCGCCCACCTGCAGTTGTTCCAGCTTTGGCCAGTAGAGTTTTGCGGCTTCAACGCTGGCCAGCCACTCTGGGGGCTTGGGAGTATCACGCAGTGGAGATTGTCGGGATCGGGAGTCGAACCCGCGACACACTGCCAGGTTAGGAGCCCGGACCGCTATACCCTATTTACCCGGGCCAAAGTCTTTTAAAACTGCCTTAATTGCCTTGCCTTACAGTGGTTTTCAAACTTTTGCATGTCAAGGACCACCCACAATCAACATGTATTTGGATGTGGACTCCCCCCCCCCCCCCATCTCAAAATATTTTGTGCTAGGGACCCCCAGAAGTGACGATTTTTGTTTAAAAAATATATATTCAAAATGTACCAAAATGTTTGATTTGAATGATTTACAAAAAAACAAGCCCACAGCTCAGAGCTTGTATATCTGCTATTTTTGAATAACCATTTAAAACACTTCAAAATCTGATTAAAGTGGTTACATGCTATATTAATCCATGCTGGGGCTCCCCAGACCCCACATTTGAGAACCACTGGTTTAATTATATTACACATTTAACCACATCAACTACTGTGGGGCGAACAACGAGACGTGAGCTTGTACGTACATCTGCTACTTTCCCAAAAGACATTTAGTGTTGAGCAGAAAATGGGAGAAGGCGTAGTTCACGTAGAGCCCTGGGGAACTCCTGTCTTTAAGTGGATAATAATTGATGCTGTCCTCCAGAATGACAGCCAATCACTTTCTAGTTCACTAAACTAAAACCAATCAAATCCTCTCTGACTGATGAGCACCAGCTTAGACTGCTCTCACTACTCAGTCTGGATAATGACAATGGGTTCACCTCATTTCGCATTAACATTTTAGAAGTGTAGTTAACAGTAACCTAGAACTTGGGCGATGCCTGCTTCGAGTGCGTGCCCTTCCGGTTAAGCAATGGCCGTTGACCGTGTTCGAGTATTTAGTCCTGACACAACATTCCGCTGCATTAGAGCCAGGCCGGGACTCGTCAAAATGTCCAAGAAGCGTACTACGTACTACGTACTGCAAATGTCTATCTAACGTCCTGTAAGTAGTCTTATAAATAAAACTACCGGTAGTGTTGACTAATCATGACAAGCCGTTTGAAGCGCTAGTCTAACCTAGTAAACAATAATTTTACCAAGCAACACCTCCAGGTGCTCCTCTGAGAACTATATAGCCTCAAAAAGGTATCTGCACCCCTGACTATCTGCACCCCTGACTATGACATTACAGTATATGGATGAACCACCACATATGGGCATAAAAGGGACACGACAGACAGATAGGCCTACAGAGATTTGTGGATTTATAGTTAGTTATTATTTGTGGACAACCCCTGATTCGCTATGGACTTCCCACTGTCTTGGCCCGGCTCCAATACATACACACGCCAAGTTTACCTTGAAGTCGATCTGCCAGACAGTTCTCAAGATATCCGGGGAACACACAGACGCACACACAGATTCTGCCCATATACCAATAGAGGAGTGTACCTTACATTTCCAAAGCAAACATTTGATTTAGATGTATTATGTAACTTTAAGGGTTTAAGAGACTTAAGGGTCTCATTGCAGATGGCCCGGGACATGCAGTCATTTCAAGGCTGACAATACAGTTTACGATTATACAAACACATTATCATTTTGGGTCAAAAATGTCAAGGTAACAATCCTGCTGAAATTCAAAACTCGAGTCCGGTCTCGGTCTTACCTCTGTAGCGATACGATGGCACCCTGTTCATTCTCATTCTCCGCTTGTGTCATGCCCAGCACCTGCCACGCCTACCACACAATACAAGGAAATACAAGATAAACACTTTTATTGTAGTATAAGCCTAGTAGTAGTAGTAACTTAAGTAGCATTCCTAGTACTAGCAGCTTTACTAGTTTTTAGTGTTGATTTAACCCCCAAAAAAGAAAGAAAATAAGTTTTCACCTCAAATGACATGCCCATAATAGGATTCATTATCAATCTACTATTTTATTATTATTTATTTTATAGTTGGATAGTATTTATTTTATTTTTTAGTTGGATAGTATAGTAGTAGTATTAGTGTTGACCTCAGAGTCGTGTGGGTCTTGTAGGATGGCAGCCTCCAGAAGGAGGACAGCTGTGTTGAGGTCTCCGTGCTTGGCTCTCTCCTGGCCCTCAGAGAAGGCGTTGGGCCAGTCTCTGTACGGGTTGTTGCTGTGGAAGTAGTAGCCCTGGAACCAAAGAGCAAAATAACAACCGTTTACACAAACAACAACAACAACAACCGTCCCTTGTTCAGCTTCACTTTGCTCTCCAACAGATCTATAGAAGTCAACATGGGCCTACATCCTCCACACCAACTAGAACCTATGGCAGAATCCTGTTTCTGGACTTTTTAACGCCATCGTCCCGGACTTGCTCCAGAAAAAGCTCACCCAGATTGCTTACCATGAAGGTGGACAACTGATTTCAGGTAGCATCCGGGGCGCATACGTACAAACAGTCCCATACATGCGTGGCTGGTTTAGACTCACCCGTGACTAGATTTCCTGTTTTGCACACCATTATAATGTTCTTATTTTGATCATTAGATCTAATTACCCAGCGTAATGCAACCAACCTCATAAAGAAGAGAGATACAAAATAAAAATTAGATTCAGGTGGATTGGAGAGTGTAATGTTTGCAGGAAGTTTATCTGTGACGGACTCATCACACGTCCAAGGTTAACCTGCCTTCTGCCCAAATGCATGCGGGGATACTGTATGCTCTGGTGCCCTGCATCCCCACATGGGACTAAGGTGGACACAGAAAAGTAATGAATGAATGAGTGATAATAATGGCTGCCTTTCTGTGGGGTGCTGGAGGACAAATAACTTACTCAGTAATCACTCACTTTATTCCATGATGAGTGTGTGTGTGTGTGTGTGTGTGTGTGTGTGTGTGTGTGTGTGTGTGTGTGTGTGTTGGTTTTGTGTATCTTATTTTGTATTATGGTCCCTAGTGTTTCCTGTCTGGCTAGTTACTGTTCCCTACCTTATCTCACCTACCTTGTGATGTGTCAGTGTTTTCACCTGTGTCCTCTTAGTTCTGTTTGATTGTATTTTGAGTTCACCTGTGTCTTGTTAGTCTTTGTCTATTTATATACCCCAGTTTGTTCAGTTCTTTGTCAGATCGTCATTTAATGTCAGCGTGTATACGTTGTCCTTATTTTGCCTGCCCCATTTTATGGGAAGTTTAAGTCATAGTTTAATTATTAAACATCCTGAACTGTGAATCCTGCCTTTTGGTCGTACTGCTTTTGGGTCCTCTGAACGCACCCTGACAAGAAATTGTACTCTCTGTCAAATGAACACTGAGGATTTTACAGCATAAATTGGGGTCCCAGAAATAAAAGCATCATATCAAAATGTAGGTTCTGTGGCCTAATTCATATCAAACTGGGGGCCCTTGAGATTAAAAAGAGGTTGAGAATCATTGCTAAAAAAAAGCATTATTCAGCTATATGTAAAAATACATTATACTGTATCATATCCAGGTGGCTGGCCTTAATTGTTAAGATTAATGCGGTGGTTATGTGATGCGCCGCAGTATCTCCCAGCTCCATTTGTCAGTGTGTGTCTGTGGGGTGGGGGGTGTGGCGCTATGCTGAGGACCGTTGACAGAGGCCATATGTTCAATCCACTGCCTCAAGGACATGCAGGCCCTAAACCACAGAGGTTACACTAGACACATTGAAACACTGGCACAGTGTGGGGGACAAATGCAAGAGATGACACTGAACCAGTGGTGGAAAAGTTACTCGCATGTTTTACTTCAGTAAAAGTATCAATGCTGCAATGTAGAAATACTCTGTTACAACTAAGTAAAAGTCCATAATGCAAAATGTGCTTGAGTAAAAGTACAAAAGTAGTCACCATGCTCTTGTACAAATACTTTTAATTGGTTGAATATTCATAAAAGCTCACATAAACCGCTTTTCAACCCCGGAGTCCCTACTGTGGTTATGTCGGAAATGTCTAATTCTCTTAAAAAGTTTTTTTCCCAAACTGTTTAAAACGGTTTCTCCTGTGGATCTGATATTTTTTACACTTCGGTGCACAACTCATACATAGTTTGAAACGCAGAGGAAGGCCAACGTGCCAAACCGCGTCCGTTTCTCTAGACAGAAGGCTGCTGCCGCCGTTCATGCATACCTTTAATTAATTGGTTGAAAGTGCCACACAATTTTGCTTAAATGTGAATCTCGATTTTCACGATTCTCATTTCCATGGAAATATTTATTGCCTATAGTCTGTAGTTGCTGAGCATTTCTACATTCAAAATGTGGCTTCAAACAGACAACTCAAATTCACCTAGAAAGAAAGAAAGAAAGTGTGGATATGTCGTATACAACTCATACAACAAAGGGGCAGTAATTTATAGAAAAATAAAAACATGAAATACAGTACAGAGATGCAAGACTTCTGCTAACCCATCTATAATATTCTATTCTATTGTCCCTACTGATATAAAACACACTAAATCTCAGTTGGCTGACAGAGGTGCATTTCACAGTTATGAGAAATATCTTTTCCATTGCGCCCCAACATTCCCCAGCACACGTGTAGCACTGCAGTCAGAGAGGCGGTTGGGATGGGATGGTGGGCAGTTTATAGCCCCTTTTAGAATAATTTAATCTGGATTAAATTACGCCTCTTTTGCCTCCAGAGACCGACAGACAACCAGCCTATAGATCGCACAGATGTCAACAACCGCCATGTAGACAGTTTGAACGGATGAACAAAGTATTGTTGGAGCTTGTGTGATGAGTGTGTATTGTCTTATGTTACGCAATATGGGAACCCATCGACAAAAAAAAGGAAAAACAGCACCCTCTGCTGTTTGTTTCTTTTGAATTTGCCTCTGGGGGCAGGCTTCAATAGAATGTTAACACGTTGGCTCGTTTGGCCCGCCCTCAGCCCACCAATTCCTGTGGTGCGCCTGTGTTTTCATTCCCACTATCAACAATGTATGTACACATTCTGAATGGCCTTGCTGACAGATTCGGTAGCGCAGCTCAGAATCTGTTCTTGAGAGATTATTTTCATTCATTTTTAATTAAAATAAATAAATGTCAAAATAAATGGCCCAAAATATTGTCTATAGGCCTATACATACATTCATGAATCCACTTGCTGACCGGCTGTCGGTATATTGAGCATTTTTATAATAGAGGTTTCTTGTGACTCTAACATTAACATCCTATGTAAGGCAAAAACGTTCCTTATGCTTTAAGTAGCATGTGACATGTCCATTCCAAGCATTAGTTCCACAAAAAACACTTATTGGGCTAAAAACAGCCATAGCCATTGGGTGTTAATGGTAGGGTCACAACACCCCTATAAAAGTGGATTCATGAATATATATAGACAATATTTTGGGCCAATAAAAAAAGACTATATACCAAATTTCCCACCCCACTATGTACAGGCATAATTTATTGAACCAGAGATGCCCCTGTAAATGTGGCAGTGACATTAACGTATGTGACGCAGTATATTAGTACATCTATGGTAATATCAACTCTGTTCTGCCTTTGCAGTCGCATAAATAACTCCTACTGGTGTGTGTGTGTGTGTGTGTGTGTGTGTGTGTGTGTGTGTGTGTGTGTGTGTGTGTGTGTGTGTGCGTGCGTGTGTGCGTGCGTGCGGCGCAGCATGCAGTGAGTCAGCCTCACCTTGTCGTTGGGGGACACAGCAGGAGGCAGAGCCGCGTCGTTCTCTGACTCCTCCAACCAGTTCCTCCTGGCAAGCTCCTCCCACTCCGCCTGCATCTTGTCCCAGAATACCGTGTCGGACTGAAGAAGAAGAAGAAGAAGAAGAAGAAGATATTAAAGTCTTATTTATTAAAACGTATTTATTAAAACTCCCATGTACCTCCACATTGTGATAAATAATCACACCCGTGTGAACTGAGTGTTGCAACTCCGTGTGGGGGTCCCCGGTGGGTCCCCGGAACTTCCAGACCCATAGGAACGTGCCCAGGTTGCCAGCCTGGTTCCGGCGAGCCACCCCGCGTCCAAAATGGTCGAGAAATGATAGAGACACTGACACTTCTGCCGATATAGCGTCTCTGCCTTAGGTTGTGAGGCTTTTCTCTTCGCAGATGAGTAAGGCTGGGGCCAAGGCTATACATTGATATGTGTGTGTGTGTGTGTGTGTGTGTGTGTGTGTGTGTGTGTGTGTGTGTGTGTGTGTGTGTGTGTGTGTTAGGCTGTGCAACAGTCACACTTGGTGGTGAAAGCCAACCAACCAAATCGACCCAGCCAGCCAACCAGCCAGTGACCCACGAACACGCAATGAAGTGGTTGCACCACTCAAAAACACATTTAAATTGTTCAACTGTCATATACTGTAGTTTAGTAGCATATGTATAAGCTTTTTTTATTTTTTTTAATAGTCAAAGTTTAAAATATGGTCAAAAATGGTACAAATGATTGTGATGAATATATTAATATACCGGTATCTTGTAACAGTCTGTTACAAGAGGCTAGCACACTGACCAAAAAGATGTTGATGCTCTTCAGGATTCAACAACAGTGACACGGTGAGAAAGAAAAAGTCCTCCGGCCATCCATCAGCACTGATTTCATGTTGCAATGTGCAATTAATAAGCTGATGGAGGAGTGTCATCATCAATTAACACTGATGAAGCCAGGAGAAGGCCTATTAGGACATATATAGTGCACACATTTTATTACACAGACATGTGTGGAGAGAGAGAGAGAGAGAGAGAGAGAGAGAGAGAGAGAGAGAGAGAGAGAGAGAGAGAGAGATAGAGAAGGAGGTAGAGAGTGAGAGAGCGCAACACAGCAAATCTGCAGTTAGCCAATCAGAAAGCTGCTCACATCCAGATAACCTTGCATGGTAACATAGTGACATACTGTGTCTATCAGAGCCTACACTGCCTTTCATACAATCCCAATCTTATTTGCGTTATGCTAAACACATTTAATTTCAAACATTTCATACTGTACGTATACATTTACACTAACAACAGGTGGTGCAATAATGCCACAGTGGTCGCTATCACTGCTATTCTGACTATAAAATGTAGACCATTTTATTTACCCAGGGAAATATAGGCGCATGCTCACTAGGAACCCTAGACTCTAAGCCCCAACCCTAAACCCTAACCCCTAACCCTAACGCTCACCAGTGAAAACGTTGAGGGTGCGGCCTGAGCGTGCTATGGAGGCACCAGAAGACTGCTTTGAGTGTACAGACTGGGATGTTTAAGGAGGGATGTCAGCACACTGATGTGGAGGAGTATGCTGGGACTGCATACTCAAGTGTATGGAGGACATTAGTGTTGTCATGAGCCAATGAGACACCTCTGATGATGACCAGGCATCTATCCATCTATCCTTATGCTGCGTTCACAGGGGCAGATGCAAAGATACATACAGTCTACCATTCATTGTCAATGGAAGCCGGCGACATGAAGATGCAAAGATACATCCGACGTTTGTAGCTGCTGCAAAAGCCACAAAGCTACAAATTGAAGCTGATCTGGGTTCAACTTCCAGATGCAAAGCTACAAAGCTACATGCTGGATTGTTGTTGTTTTTTCTCAAGTTCTTAGAGAACTCTTTAATCATATTATGTAGATAATTTATAATATTATGTGACACTAAAATATGTTATGAATTGTGATGTCTCTGGACATTGGGAATGCACTGGTATACTGGTATGATTGTGGAATCAATTGCACTGGTATGATTGTGGAATCAATCCAGGGTTGGTTTGGTCCATGGGAGGGGCCTAGCCTTTATAAGGAGCACCTGCCACTACCCGGGCAATCAATGTAGGATTGCACAGGGTGCAGAGCAGACCTAGATAGAGCCAACCTGGCCAGTGGGCTGTATATATACTTCTTTTTTTGTATGCTGTTTGTTGGAACGACTCTTTCATGTGAACTCTGCAAGGTGAATAAAAACAAATTGATTGTTCATCAAAAGACTTGTTTTCAGTACCTTTCACTATTTTTGAGCTGGTTCAGTGCCATTTTTGGGCCCACACTACCTAAGTTCACACTAGGACAAAGTGTGACAACGTCAACGGCCGCGTGAGCAACAGATTTTAGTGACAACGTGACAAATATGTTGTGATCTTTGCATCTCTGCATATGCCTCATGTGAACGCAACATTATCCTTTTGCCAGATTTTTTTAACATCACAACACAACAATAAAATCAATCAGAAACGAACGACATACATCTGTGTATCATGCGTTCCGTCTCCTCCTAGTGGGCCCTTTCCTCACACCAAGCTGTTCTAACAGAAATAAATTAGAAATAAAAATCTATAACTCTAATTAGTCTACTGGACCACATCACCTGGGGAAATGTGGGGCTTGTCAGTTTGCATTAGCCTGTGTTAAGAGTGAATTTGGAGAGAAACCAATAATTACTGCAGCTGGATGAGGTAGGCACAGTTCAGGCGTGTGTGTGTGTGTGTGTGTGTGTGTGTGTGTGTGTGTGTGTGTGTGTGTGTGTGTGTGTGTGTGTGTGTGTGTGTGTGTGTGCGCGCACGCGCGCGCATGCATGCATGCATGCGTGATGCTGTGAAACTAACAGACCCACATCTAACCTGGGGAGTGTCTTAAACACATTTCTTCAATGTAGCCCATATTTGTTATTGCATCATCATGCTATTATTATATCCATTGCCCATTTGACAGTATAATGTAGAAATACATTTCTACATTATTCCTATAGACAATAAACATCAACCTCTCCACTTAATTAACTAACTTCATTAACTAACCCTGCTGATTAACCTGATAGGCACTTGGAGAATAGTGGAAGTACAGAGTGAACTCAATAATACTTTTGTATAAGTAATCACACTATACCAAAAGGACTTCTGTTTCCTTGAGACTGTACTAAAATAACACTAAACAGTTATAAATATAATGCTGGACCCAGTTAAACCCAACATGAACCAACTGGAGAGAGTCTTAAAGCTAAGAATATTTCAAGTCGAAATTAAGATTTCAGATATGGGCTCATAATGGTTACCAAGGATTAAATGACAAAGTACTAACTTATCCAAACTGTTATTGCGCCCTCATCAGCTGTTATTCTAGTCTGACGTACTAAAAATAGAAATGATTTCTAAAGTGATTAGGAACAAAAAGCCTCTTTAAATCAATCCCTGAGAAGATTTGATTGGTCTGAGTCCGGTGAAGTGGAAGGGGATTGGTCAGTACAGGAAGTGATTTCAAATGAGATGGGACTTAACGGGCCGAGCGGTTCTGATACTTACAGGAGTATTAGCAGCGATACTAATGCCTGGATGGAGCGGTTCTGATACTTACAGGATTATTAGCAGCGATACTAATGCCTGGATGTTATTTACCAATAAGGCAGCATCCAGACAGGTGTCAGATGTCTGACTTATGGCATGCACAAACGCACACTCAAACACGCACACACACATGCACGTACAGTCGTACACCTCACTTCACAGTTAAATTAACAATCGTGATTCTACCATGTGCCAGTGTGACAGCTGCGTATGTCACCTCAGAATAAAGGGCTTGGTTATACTTTGTCGTCAACAAAAAATATCAGATCTGTCTCAGGCACACAACGTGACCTTGTGACCTTGTATATCTGCTACTTCCTGGCGTGCGACACAGGCGGGCAAGAAAGTGTAAACCTGGGCGTAAACATCACAGTGGTGAGATGGGACGAGCAGATTGAATATCGTAACACAATATGAGCACGTTATCATTTGAGCCACTGCAGTGGAAGGAGAGAGGCAGGAGGTGTGTGTGTGTGTGTGTGTGTGTGTGTGTGTGTGTGTGTGTGTGTGTGTGTGCGTGCGTGCGTGCGTGCAGGGGGGGGGGGGGGGGTATGAGGACTCGGCTGGAGGCAGTTAGGAGGGTGGAGGAGAGCTAGGTGACGGATGGATGGATTTAGGGAGGAGAGGACCGGAGGGGGCGGGAGGGAGTGAAGAGATGAAAAGGAGAGGATGGGATGGGCGTGGACCATCACGTGAAGGATGACAGGGGAGGTGGAGAAGAGAAAATGGATGGTGTGTGTGTGTGTGTGTGTGTGTGTGTGTGTGTGTGTGTGTGTGTGTGCGTGTACTGATGGCCGCCCATCGTGGTGTCACTCCATGGATCACTTTCCCTCTGTGTCCTCAAATCATCCCTCCGTTTCCTCTCTCTCTCTCTCATCATTTTTCCTTCGCCCTGTTCTTTTGTACAAAGGAGAATGGCATTCATCGTTGTTCAGGCCATATTTATTTATGGACTGTACTAATAGTGCGTCTCTTATCTGACTACTACAGTGTACTATAATGTTTGTGGTGCTGCAGTACTATATCTTATCTGACAAGTACTATAATGTTTGTAGTACTACTGCACTAGTGAATCTTATACTACTGCAGTAAAACTACAAACATTATAGTCCATAAGTACCAGGTCTTATTCCCTAACTTGAGTAAACTAAAGACCTGGAGGCGTGATCAATGCTCTTTGGCCACTCAGAATAGCCAAATGGCATTGATCACGCCTCCAGGTTTACTCAAGTTAGGGAATAAGACCTGGTTAAGACACGCAAAATACAGCCCCATATCTCACATAGATAAGATAGTTCCTGTATGAACCTCAATAAATAAATGTCCCCATCTAGAGGTGCAATTCCCCTGAATTATTATACCTGAATGTGGAATAGCAATACGTCAGAAAACAACCAAATCTTTGGAAAATACATCTCTGGAAAATGTACCACTTTTAGGTAACATGACTACAGTGTACAGAAGTACAAACAGATTTTAATCATGTTCACTGGAAATGGTCTTTATCAACGTTAACGTTTCCCCCCGAAGCAAACAGTCGCTTTAAAATCAAAATCAAATGATGTTGTTTCTATTTATAAACCATACACCATGGGAAGGCTTGTGTCTATTTTCCTCATTTGTGGTTTTTCTTCTCTTCACAAAACACTATTTCCTATCACTTACGCCAGTGGTTCTCAAAGCGGGGCCCAGGGACCCTCGGGGTTCGTTGGTTGGGGTTCCTCATGCAGGGACCCTCGAAGAGGGTTCCAAATGGACCCTCACAGGTCTGTAACCTGAGGAGGCTTCCAAATGGACCCTTATAGGTCTGTAACTCTGACAGTGTACAAATGGCTGTAATTGGTTCCATTTGTAGGCTACGCTTTCAGAGTTATGGGAGTGGTCACTGAAACGTTTGAGAACCACTCACTTATACACCTCTGACCAGAGGAACCAAAGACAGACTCTCCGTCCATCACCTCACCTGCACCTGTTTCTCTCTCTCCATCCCTCCACCTCATGCAGTCTGTCTATAGTATAACTCTGTTTTAGGCATCTGAAATGTCTGATCCATCTCTCTATCTCAGTCCACCTCTCTGATTCTCTATAGCATATCTCTTTACATCTCCACTTGTCTCTCTCTGTCACTCAGTGTACCTCTCTACCTATCACCCCCTCTCTCTCATGCAGAAGACTCTCCCTCCGGTCCTATGTGTGCTGTTGTGACTGTGATGTATGGGAGTGTCTCTGCAGGCTGATTCATTATAGGTGCAGCAGCGAGCTGATAGATGATATTGCAGGTGATACCCTGCACCCCGCTCGGCTACATATCGCCGGTCCATATTTCTGTAACTCTACATGCAGGTGATACCCTGCACCCCGCTCGGCTCCATATCGCCGGTCCAAAACACAAGCACCTGGATCCGGTTGCATATATATGCTGTGCCTACTGTATTTACTGTACATCATTCACATACATACTGCACTGAACGGCATTAGTTCCACAACACCGTCGCTCCTGACATGCACTGCCGGTTACACTGCGGGTTACACTGCGGGTTAAAACTCACCTGTTTAGGGTTGGGTTTTGGGTAGGGTTGTGGGGCCTGGATTCTTGAAATGAATACGTGCGTGTGCGTGCATGTGCGTGCATCTGTGCGTGTGCAAGTGTGTGCCCGTGTACCTCTACGGCAGCTTTGGCTCTGACATACTCCTCCTCCGTAGTCAAGTTCCCACGCAGCACCTGCGACCTGGTTCTCCTCCTCTCCCTGGTCACACAACACTCCTAACACACACACACACACACACACGCACGCAAGCAAGCACACGCACACGCACGCACGCACGCATGCAAGCACACACACACACACACACACACACACACACACACACACGCAAGCAAGCACACGCACACACGCACGCACGCAAGCACACACACACACACACACACACACACACACACACACACACACACAATCCTCAATACAACCTCCGGTAGATTTGATCTGTTGCTCTTAAAGAGCAAATGACAAACCCTGCTAATATTACTACAAACACAATGAAAACAGACTAAAGAGTATCAGGGCCTCAAGGCAACCTTTTAATATACTGGCAGATTATTACATGTCATGATGATAGTATATCATATTGTTTCTTTCGGGCAGAAACATCTTTGTGTTTTGTGTTATTTATTTATTTTATTTATTTATTTATTTTAAATTTAACGCCCTACTTGATCATACTGGATTCACACAAAAGCATCAAAAGTAGCAGATCCACAAGGGACGTGTTTTAACTCGAGCTTGTAGATCGGTTTGTAACTTTAGCTTTTTACTAAAAAGTAACAGTTTTTGGATATAATATGATGATAATATGTTTCCACCCAACAGAGACGATATACTATGTATATAGTATATTATACTATATAGATGAATCAGTGCCTGATGATGGTTACCGAGGGCAACGATGCAAAACGGCCGTGTCGGGTGAAAATCTCTTTATGACATACCTCCACCTCCGCCTTAAATATATAAAAAAAAAAGAAAAAAAACATGAGAACAATTAACCAAATATCTGCATCATAAACTAGCATCTATGGGACAACGAGAGAGGAATGCTAGAGTGAGGTACAGTTTGGAGAGAACACAAAGACAGAGGAATGCTAGGGTGAGGTACAGTCTGGAGAGAACACAAGGACAGAGGAATGCTAGGGTGAGGTACAGTAAGGAGAGAACACAAAGACAGAGGAATGCTAGGGTGAGGTGCAGTAAGGAGAGAACACAAGGACAGAGGAATTCTAGGGTGAGGTGCAGTAAGGAGAGAACACAAAGACAGAGGAATGCTAGGGTGAGGTGCAGTAAGGAGAGAACACAAGGACAGAGGAATGCTAGGGTGAGGTGCAGTAAGGAGAGAACACAAAGACAGAGGAATGCTAGGGTGAGGTGCAGTAAGGAGAGAACAAGGACAGAGGAATGCTAGGGTGAGGTGCAGTAAGGAGAGAACACAAAGACAGAGGAATGCTAGGGTGAGGTGCAGTAAGGAGAGAACACAAGGACAGAGGAATTCTAGGGTGAGGTGCAGTCTGGAGAGAACACAAGGACAGAGGAATTCTAGGGTGAGGTGCAGTCTGGAGAGAACACAAGGACAGAGGAATGCTAGGGTGAGGTGCAGTAAGGAGAGAACACAAGGACAGAGGAAATCTAGGGTGAGGTGCAGTCTGGAGAGAACACAAGGACAGAGGAATGCTAGTATAACTGCCGGGGACACTTAACTTTAATTGTTATTTTTTGTTGCTTATGTGGTTAACCTTTATTTTGACATTTCCTGTAATTTGGTTCACCTTTTACTTTGGAACTTCCTGTCACCGCACTGACACGAACATAAGTCTACTCACTTCACTCACCTGATCATCCACACGCAAACAGTGACATAGGGACAGGGGAGAGAGCAGCGTATGTCTCAAAGTAGCAGCGCCAGACGGTATGTTTTGTTTTGGTTGCAGCATCCATGTTCACACTAATTATGCAATGTTAAAAACCTGCTAGATGATGTGTAGCGTTGGTCGACTGTTAAGTGAATCTGTCCATAATGTCCACAGTGTCTGCTTTGCTGGGACAGTGATCGATGTGCCAAATACCTGCATCTAATGTTCCCCTAATCGTTTGGTGATGTTTGAAGTCTACGGTGGCTGTCTACTCAGCCTTTAGCCCCTCAGTTAGCGGAGTGAGGTACAGACTTACTTTTTGATTTGTTTGTTTGGATTTCTTTCATGATTTACTTTGGGTTTAGTTGCTTTTTGTTTTGTTTATTTTCATTGTTTGTGGTGCCTTTGCTTCATGATCTGCTTGTTTGTTTATTGAAATGACCTGAGGTATATTGAATCACTGATTAGGATCAACTGTAAATTAAGTATTTTATTGTTGACTTGTACAAAAGTGATTAACTCAAATGCACTGATTTTATTGAAAACTATGAAATGTTTGGTATGATTCTTAAAGTATTTATTCTGTTTTATAGTTTTCACGGTGTTCCAAGATCTTCACATGTACCTGAAGAGAAATAAACAACACCCGTTGAGACCATCCACATTCTAATTCTTTCACAAAACCGAGGGCGCTAACAGCTAGGGTGAGGTACAGTCTGGAGAGAACACAAAGACAGAGGAATGCTAGGGTGAGGTACAGTCTGGAGAGAACACAAGGACAGAGGAATGCTAGGGTGAGGTGCAGTCTGGAGAGAACACAAGGACAGAGGAATGCTAGGGTGAGGTACAGTCTGGAGAGAACACAAGGACAGAGGAATGCTAGGGTGAGGTACAGTCTGGAGAGAACACAAGGACAGAGGAATGCTAGGGTGAGGTGCAGTCTGGAGAGAACACAAGGACAGAGGAATGCTAGGGTGAGGTACAGTCTGGAGAGAACACAAGGACAGAGGAATGCTAGGGTGAGGTGCAGTCTGGAGAGGTGAGACTATGGAAAAAAGTACAATTTTGAGGTATTTGTACTTCCAGTATTTCCAATTTCCAATACTTTTACTTCTACAAAGTTCTGTAAGAGAAGTTTCGAAATGAGAATACTATCCACCTGTTGGCTGTCCGTCAGAGGACCTATTCTTACAGGAGGCCAATGTCTGACCATGTTTGACCACTACTGACCACACCTTCAATGTATTTTCTGCTCTCATGTGTGTATAAAGGAGAGCAATGTATAGGGCTCGTGAGGCTTGCATGCGTGCAGTCTCCCTGGGCTCGTGATCCCTTGTATTAAATAGTATCATTGTTTCATGCCACTCTCTGCCCTGTGTATTTCTTAATGACTCTGATTTGAGTTCTAAAAATATCTTTGACAATTATGGCGCTGTGTGAGCACGGTTTTTCCACTGTCCGTCAGCATTCTCTTTTTCAGGATATAGCGCTGTACATATGAATCTGAGTTGCTGATCGACAGGGATAACACCAAAACGGACTTTGGGGTAAGAGTGGTTTGACTCAATGTTTAATTTAGGGTTTCGTATTTTAAAGCTGTGTCATTACAGATACAACCGTACAAGATACTAGCACTCTAAGGTGACATTTCCGTTATCAATTTATTTGGTACACATGTCTTGGCTATAAGGCCATGTGGTAGTAGTAATCCACTCTAAGGTGACATTTCCGTTATCAAGTTATTTGGTACACATGTCTGGCTCAAGGCCGTATGGTATTAATAGTCCATACTAAAAGGGTGACATTTCCCTTATCAATTATATTGGTAAATATGTTTGGTGACATTTCCTTTATCAAAGTATTTTGATAATATATGTCTTGGCGATAAGGCCATGTGGTAGTAGTAGTCCACTCCAAGGGTGACATTTCCCTTATCAATTGTATTGGTAAATATGTTTTTGGCTATAAGGCCATGTGGTATTAATAATCCACTCTAGGTTAGAAGTCCTTTATCAGTATATAACTGGCATAAATAAATAGGCTAGAAGTCCTTTATCAGTATATCACTGGCATAAATAAATAGGCTAGAAGTCCTTTATCAGTATATCACTGGCATAAATAAATAGGCTAGAAGTCCTTTATCAGCATATCACTGGGATAAGTAAGCAGGTTATAATCCTTTATCGGTATATGGCTGGTATAAATCAACTGAAGTCCATAGTTATGTTGCGCATATAATCGATATGCCGATGTAACATCTCGATCATTAAAACAGGGACAAAGGAAAATAGGCGTGATATTGAACTACACGTTTAAATAATTATCTTCACATTACAGACGATATAATTAATACGTTAGCAGTAATGTAAAGTGAATATAATTGCAGATGTCGGAGCCCGTAAAATAGAACAGGATCAAAAACGTTGTCCAGTGGCAAGCGAAAAATGAAGCCCGTATAGTTAGGCATTTATATAAAAGAAAACTAGATAAAATGTCAATGGGATGGAGCAAGTATAGGAATATCATACAAATAGCGTCCACTGAAATTCTCTTTCATTTCTCTCCGTGTGGGACCGACAAGCTCACCGGGGAGGTCAAAGGAGACTTGTGAGACAGCAAATTGTATGAGATTAATTCATAGGTTCTGTGCGTAAGACTCGAGCAGCTGAGTATGAATGTGCAATGTAGAATGTACACCTACATATGGATGAACGGAAATACTATTTTGTAAAAATCAATCATGATCCTATAGTATTGGTTGTGGCATTTTGAACAAAATAGTATAAAGAATGTATTCCTGGTAGTCGGCCAGGAATAGCACTGTCCATGGTGTCACCACAAAGAGTGAAGGGACACCAGTGTAACCTTGTTGGCATGTGTCAAACAGGATAGCAGAGCAGTAGGTAGGAAATGGTTAAAATTCGAGTATTCAAAGTAATTAACTAACAGCAACATGATTAACTAATTATTTTGGCCATATAGTATGCTATTAGTCTTATCATAAATGAAATGACAGTATAGCAATGTTCCAGTGTTATGGCTGGTTAGGAAAGGTGAAATAAGGGGAAAAGAAAAATATACATGTGTATATATATATGTATGTATATATAGAGTAATTGTGCTTTGTCGCTTCTTATATTTGGACTAAATCGATAGGCAAGATTATACTCGAAGCATAAAAAAAAAATATATATATAGGTAGATTATAGTATTCCATATAGAATAAGGTAATGTGTGTAACTATCATCATATTTTTACCTAGTCAAGACAGGAACCCCTGTGTGTTTTTCCTGGGAGATTTCCCGTTTTGTTTTGTTACTATACAGAATATATCATTGTGCATTTTTGAGAAATACTAGAAGGTCCTTAGGGAACCTAAAGTCAGATTTAGCTAAATGGACATTTGTCAGGATAGGCAGTGTAGAGATTCCTTCACCCCCATCCTCCATAGCAGCTGTCCTGAGTGGCCACACACCAGATGAGATGAGGCAAGCAAGGAGGATTTTTGGGTGAGTGTTAATGAGTCTAGTATTAAGTTCAGTGTTTTACAGCATTACAGGAGAAAGTTTCTAAGATGTATTACGTAATCGCTATAAGTATACTCTGTAACAAGTAATTGTAGAATTCAAACATAGGCTTACTTGAGTAAATTGATATTAGTTGTGGCTATATTTAAGAAACCCTTTCAATTTAGCAGATCAACAAGCTCACAAAAGTGTGCCCATGGAGAACAGATATTTCGACATGGCTAAAATGTATGAAGGACTGGAGTATGTGGGTTGGGACTATTTAATTGAGCGCGAGACGCAGTCCCACCTAAATATACTAATAGGTCCATCCGTTAGGGATAATGAAATTGGAATTATGTTGGTCATATATGAACAAGCAGAAACTTGAGTTACCACATTGGAGTATTGAGTAATGGTATTATATGAACTTAAAGTGAAACGTGCGGAACTCTTACATGAGTCTTATCAGCAGAGTTGATTTACCAGACATAGAAATGAATAGTACTGTGTTTTTGCGTAACCTGGTTATTGTTCGACCACTGATTGCACCATTGATCACATCGCACAGTTGCTAAAGAGAGGACAATACAAGCCACATGCACAGTGGTTTGTCAGTAGACTGTTCTGCACTTGGATTTCTGAACAATATTTGCATGTGTTGGTTTGGGGCCCAACACGGCAGGAAATGGCAGGAAATGACATTTTGGGAACAAGGACATGTGAGTGACAGCGTGCACTCGGACAGATGAACAATGGACCATGGGCTTGATGAACTAATGATTGTCTTTTTCTTTTCATGTGATTGAACACTGAGCGTCTTGGGGGCGATGTGCGGTTGTGGTGGTGGTGTGTCGGTGATCTCACAATGAGTGGGTGAGTAAAAGTGGCTTATGAGCCAAGTGTGCTATTTCCGCTACGATACATGCCTAAATTAAGCAGTTTCGAGACACAGGTAACAAGACACTCTCCTTCAAAGGGGGGGGTCATTGAGCTTGTGAGCTGAGGTGACCGTATAGTTTTATATACTGGTACTTCTGGTAGTAGGCCTACACTAGGTGACATTTGACATTTTTAGGGAATATACTTTTGATTCAATGTGGAGTATGTAGTGCTGGCTTGTAAATATGACCATACCATTTTCCTATAGTCAATAATCTAATCAGACAATGGAATTAAAGTTTTAGGACTCACTACTCTCATAGTGAATTGATCCTGATGTGAATAAATATCAAGGAACAGATAGTTTTAAAAGGCATAATGATTTCTTGAGAGGAACCAAAAATGTAGGGGCCTATATAAGATTACGCTCAAATCAGAAACCCCTACAGCCCAAAAAGGGGATGTAATTTTGTGTAGTGGTCAATTGCCACTCAGATATAACATGCAAATAGTGGTCTGTAGTCAGAGGCAAGTTCGACTCTACAGATTGACTTAAGTATAGGTAGATTAGAAATGCGTAAACGATATTGTACCCTTAAATAAAATAGATAATGTACAACGGTATAGAACATTAAGAGATATGTCATTTGTGGGATACGAAAGATTTAAAATCGTCTGCAGACTAGAGTATTCCTATTTAAGTGGCCTTGCCGAGCCATGAGGCCCATAGAGAAGAGCCCATCTCCTGTTTCTGTAGCGTGAGGCAACTTGATGTATAAGTACACCCCCTGGACATGACACTAGTATGTCGCAGGGATTGAACCCCAGTCCAGCCCTTGATGCTGAGTGTCAAGCAGGGCGGCACTGGGTCCCATTTTTAGAATCTTTGATTGACCTGGCCGGGGGTCGACGAGCTGCGACCTCCCAGTCTCAGGGCGGTCAGCCGGACACTTTGTCCACAAGGCCACTGAGCTGGTCATTGTTTTAGTTTTTAGGTAACTGGTTTTAAATTACGTGAGAGGCTCATAGCATGACATCATGTCACTTAAGTAACAGGTGTCCGTGCTGGACACCCCGGTGATTCAGTCTGTAAGATGCGACTCCTTATAAGTCAAAGGGATTTATGAGTCCCACTTCAACAACAAGGCGTTCTAGAAGTCACCTCAGGTGTTAGATTTAACAGTCGATGTTGCATTGCAAACAGTCTGTGACTGTCATGTTTCCCTATGGGAGAAACAATGGTCAGAATATTTTAATCTGATTTGTCTGTATTACTTGTAGCAACAAATGCCAGTAACGTCAATTTTGAAAGTGAGAGCTTCGTCCTTGTAAGTAGAGTAAACTTGCAAAATATCCCAAGAAGGGGCGTAAACAGTTGTCATTTCCAGCTTGCATCCTTGTGTTAGACAGGGATTTTTCTATGCCATAACAGAAGGCAGCAAGCATGCTGATCAGTTCATTAAGACACATACACATTTGTAGGATAAGCTATGAGGCTCAATTTGAATTGGGTGTCTAGCTGATCATATAATTTGTCCCAGGAGGCCAAAGGTTTAGTTATGGATAATATCACTTATATTATCTATATAGAAAGCAGTAAATGGCCATTTATGATGATGTACAATAGAACACCCCTCATTTCGCAGGTGTGGTTTTTGTATTCTCTACTTGCCAGTTGAACGTTATGTTTTTGTGCAAGTTACAAGTCATGTAAATACTAGCGTTATTATTTTATCAATGAGAACATTAGAGGTGCCAACTTTCACAACCCACATGAGTGTGTGCAAAGTCTCTTGGTGTCATTAACGGTGTCAATTTTATAACTTTCGTTGTGACATTGTGACAGCATTGACCAGGTTGTTGACCATGGCTCCCTGTAGGCCCGGGGCCAAATTAGGCCCATGAAGGAATTATCGTAGCCCGTAGGATGATATTTAATTGGTATTAGAACTGGCCCTCTGGTATATTGCACGGACCACCATAATATTACAAGTCCCACAATGCACGGCGAGTGCATTGTCACGTATCGAGGGCCCACAAGAGCAATCATGCGTCTTCTCTCCACTATTGATCGGCAGTGAAAGTATATCACTTGTGGTCAACTTTCAGCTACCCCTCTCCCCAAAGATGGGCCGTGTGTTGAAACACAGTCCGGCCCTCGACTTGTACCAATTTTACCAATTTTGGGCCCACTGTGTCAAGCTGTGAGGTTTCAATCTTGTAGATTTGTAAAGTCTTGTAAAGTTGATGATCTTAAGTGAGTTGATGATTTACGCAAATGAGGGGGGTGGAGGCAATCCGGTTTTAGTAAGTATTTTGTATTTTGGCCTGCAGGTCTGATCTACGGGAGGGGACTTGCAGATCAGCTATTTTCAATAAGCGAGATTTAACAGTTAAAAAACCACCAAATCTACATTGTATTATATTTTGTTGATTTTTCTGAATGTATTCCTAGATGTTATCTTTCCGATTTGTTGTTTTCTAGTTAATGTGAGATAAAGTTTATTTGAAGTTAGGGAAATAATTATGTAAATTAACAGTATCGGCTTAACGGTAGTCCTAAATATGTTTTGACATCCCATTAAGGTGGGATGACCAGATCCTGGGCATGCCATTAGAGGCGGATAAGGCCGTAACTTTCCAGCATGATGTATAATCTAGGAATGGCCCATTTTAGCTTATTAAAACTCGCTCAGAATTGAGTGCGTCGGTAGAAAGGACAGGATTTTTAGAAAAAGCAGATCCCAACTACAGGGCCAGATACGTTTATGCTTTATTGTGTATATATTATATATCCATTGAAAGAACAGGATTTTTAGAAATAGCAGATCCCAACTACAGGGCCAGATACGTATATGTATTATTGTGTATATATCCATGGAGGGTCTTTCCTCACCAATGTGCTCAGTCTGAGTCATGCAGCTGTCAATCAAACAGCTGACTTGACTCCTTCACACTGTCATGTCAACTGACACTTTGAGGGCATTCCCAGAGTGGAAAATAAGGAGAAAGTCACAGTTAGTGGTAATAGGTTGGTGGTGTTTTAAATAGCTTGATAATATTATCCCTAGCGATTGTGAGCAGTTCTCTCTGTCTGAATCAGAAATAAATGCTCACAGGGGGGGAACGCATAGGCTAATTTAATTCATTGCATAGGCTAGGTAATTTGATTAATTTGATAGGTATTGGAACATATAGGTAATTTAATTAATTTGATAGGCAGTGGAACATTTAGATTTAATTCATTTTAAGTATTTGTAAATATTTTAATTATTTGTAAGTAAATTGGAGTGATTAGTGAAATTATTCATCATGTTTGATTTATTTGTAGCTTTGTACATGAGTAATTAGTAAACAGCAACATTAACTTGTCTCCATGGGGAGTTAGGTTTTGTTGGTGTCAATGGCACCTGGCCATTTATGCAGGCAACTTCAGTAAAAAGTAAGCTGAGTCTAGTGACTCAAGTACTGTCCTATTGGTTAGGCCACAGCTATGAGTGTGATCAAGGATGAATGACCCGGGTATGTTTGTGTGGTGTGTGATGTTTATTGAATAGGCTTATAAGGGTTAAAATGTAAAATGTATCACTATGTATATTGTATAACATGTTATCTTTAGGTAAAATTATTGTAATATAATGAAGATTGTTCTTTCCTACTTTCCAGGATGGAAGTCACTGTTAATTCAATTGTTCCAGGTGGCGAGGATGGCTGATGTACCGATCAGAGAGCCTATCCAAATGTGTGACAATTTTAATGACAATTATCTTTTTCCCATTGTGCACGGCATGGTTAATATGGTAATATTGACTAACTCACTAAAATCTTAGATTAACGTGTCTAGGAAGAGTGTTGTGGTATTGTGATAAATAAATAAAAATGCAATTGCAGGAGGAAAGTACAAGGGAAAAATTAGTATCTGTCTATAACACACTACGTCAACAAGGTAAGAAACCAATCCCACAAAAGAGACACGAATGTATTACAGATCTCAGACATTATTGAAATATTCGGATTGGCATACTGAACTAGAAGTATAGTGTAATAGTCTGATGAAATACTGTGTAAAGATTCAACAATGTGCAACATGTCTATAAAGTTAATAACTATAAAAGAGTTTTAACCAGAAATTAGACAACCATGATCAAGATAGGTCTTAAAT
Organism: Protomyctophum bolini; assembly: GCF_963924005.1. Lineage (NCBI taxonomy): Eukaryota > Metazoa > Chordata > Actinopteri > Myctophiformes > Myctophidae > Protomyctophum > Protomyctophum bolini. The sequence continues at coordinate 17,476,386 of NC_137873.1, read as the reverse complement.
AATTAGGTATTACCATCCAAGAAATTTATAGAACAAATGTTTTAGTGTAGGGTGTAGTGTTTGTTTTGTTTTTTCCAGCTCTGAAATCCAAAATATTAAGAGAAACATATCAGGAGATGTGTTTAAAAAAGGGGAAAACCCAAATGGAAACAAGGAGAAAGCAATCTGGGTTTGTATGTTGGGTAAATATACACATACATTGACATTAGTCTACTGTTTTATGAAAACAATTAATGTAAAATAAATAATAATAATGAAATGAATTCTGTATAACCACCTTTTTAATCATGGTGGAAATATTTCAAGTGAACAAATAATGTGCACAAGGTGTTTTTTTCCTCTATAGTTCTGAGAAACATGACAGATATAAATATGTCACATGGGCTAGTGACACCCATGCAAAGAAGTGAAGTCACATCATCATGTCCATCCAGACTCCCTACAAGGCCCACTCACATTCAACCCCGGTCACCCCCCAGTGACAGATGTGACGAGAGCCAGATAAAGAAGGAATGCTGTGCCCACCATGGGGAAAAAAGACTAGATGCCATGAAGCTACAACTTGTGACACAACGAACATTTGTGTGGAGAACAACCACGCAACCACTATACACCTGAAGTGCTGGCTTATGAAGTGATCGCTCACAAAAGACAAATCGAGGATCGTAGGATTGGAATTTTCACCCAATAGAATGGGTTTTCGCCCCTACCAGCCATCAGAAGTGTCTTGAGTGTAATTAAAAATACAAATGATCGTGTGACATTGGATACACTTGAATGTAAACCTTGCTCATTCCAGGATATAGTCCATATATGAAAGTCATCTTTTTGTAGTAAATTTGCATAGAGTATAGTATTTCATGTTCTTTGGTGTCAATTAATATTCATATTCATATAAATTAATATTTAGATTCATTGACAAAAAACTAAAAGGATGGAATGTAAGAGAAGTTTCGAAATGAGAATACTATCCACCTGTTGGCTGTCCGTCAGAGGACCTATTCTTACAGGAGGCCAATGTCTGACCATGTTTGACCACTACTGACCACACCTTCAATGTATTTTCTGCTCTCATGTGTGTATAAAGGAGAGCAATGTATAGGGCTCGTGAGGCTTGCATGCGTGCAGTCTCCCTGGGCTCGTGATCCCTTGTATTAAATAGTATCATTGTTTCATGCCACTCTCTGCCCTGTGTATTTCTTAATGACTCTGATTTGAGTTCTAAAAATATCTTTGACAGTTCTACTCCACTACAACTCGGATCCAGATGTTGTACTTTATTTTTAAACTTTAGGTACTTGTTACTTTGTAGATTTTGATTACTTTTACAAAACACTTCAGCCCTATATAGCCTACATTGAAAATCGCCGATCTACAAACTTGAAAAGTTGAAAAGGGACATTCTGCATAATGAGTATACTTTCACTTTTGGTACTTAAAGTACATTTCGATACGAATACCTTTGTACTTTTACTCAAGTAAATTTGAATTCCAGCCACTTACTTGTAACAGAGTATTTCTACATTGCAGTATAGGCTATCGATACTTAAATATATAATTGTGAATACTTTTTCCACCACTGGAAAAAAGAAGAGTGAGTCTGCAGTTCTGCCTGCAATGGGGACTTTATTCCACAGTTTGTGAGTCAGAAGGGAGAAGAGGATGTGTGGCGGGTGTTGCAGGGAGAAGGCTCCAGTGTTAGCTGATCTCGCTGAGCAGGAACGGCCGTATAGGGTTGGATGGTTTGGTTGTATCGTGAGCCATCCCCAGAGAGGTTTGTACTGAACGGCCGTATAGGGTTGGATGGTTTGGTTGTATCGTGAGCCATCCCCAGAGAGGTTTGAACTATCAGGGTTCCAACACATTTTTACCAATGAATTTCCCAAACTTTTCCAGAATGTTGAACCCAATTTCCAGACCTATATAACAATCATTCAGCGCAATAATGAGTGTCTTTACTCCTATGTGCACATGCCCAAAGACAGGCAGTGTAGCAAAAACGAAGCATAGAAGACATAAGGTATATAAGGACGCATTTAGCGTCTGCTAAATGCCTAAATTGTAAATTGTAATTCCATTCCAAATCTAGGGCATAGGATCACGCTGTGGAGCTTGAAGATCTGTTCTTTTTGTCACGCCCAGTACACATTAGGCTGCAATCATGCAGCCGGTTTGGCAAAAAATGACTTTACCGTATATATTATGTTACATATTTCGTGTAATGTTATACATGTTTTGGAAAAATGTATGTATGTTTTCCAGGACATTGGATACTTTCCAGGACCCTTAATGAATAATGAAAGCTTTCTTTTCTTTTCTTTCTTTTCTTTTGCCTACTATAGATAAGGACAGCAATCTGGAAGCCAATGAAGGGAATGGGAAAGTGGGAGACAATTTTAGGTGGTTGAAATCCAGGCGTGCTGCAGCATTTCTGGATCGTTTGGGAGGTTTTGCTTCGGTTAGCATGCCAAGAGGCCATCCACGAGGAGAGTTACAGTAGTCGAGCTCGGATGACTGAGGCCTGCCATGGATTACTGTTTTGGAGTTGGGCAGATGTGTGCCTTGAAGCATCGGCCCTCAAAGTGAGGTCCGGGGAACCCCAGGAGTTCTTGGGGAGATTCCAAGGGTTCCCCAGATGGGCCACCGTGGCCAAATATATTTTGACGTGGGGGTCCTTGGCACGAAAAAGTTTGAGAACCACGGCCATGAAGGACTCAAGGAATGCTCTTGGCAGTCGGAAGAGAAGGCCCCAGGGAGTTGGCGACGGAAAGGATGCGACGCTGCAGGTGGTTAGAACTCACCTCCTATGAGACTACACGCCCACACTGAGTCTCATTCTCCTTCCCCGGGGTCCCTCGCCTCTGCATTCCATCCACGTGTTTATGAATCATCACTCTACTGGTGAAGTGAAAACCTGCAACTTCACTCTAGATCCAAAGTAATGTTTCTGTCATCTGAGATGTCTGCTGGTCATCTACCACAGGAAACTGCTGTCTGAAGACCAGCTGTCTACTACTTTAAGTACCATCCACCAACTGGGCGTGCGTGCGTGCGTGAGAGGCAGAAATATGAAATAAGAAACACATGCAGAGGTCACTGTCACCCAAGGACAGATGACTCATACAGAACTGCAGGGGGGGCGATGAAGATGAGTTGGACTGACTTTGTGTGTGTGTGTGTGTGTGTGTGTGTGTGTGTGTGTGTGTGTGTGTGGGGGGGGAGGGGGGCTGACAAAGTCGAGTTGTACTCACCTGTGGGGAACTGATGAAGTCCATGTCGTCCAGACTGTGGACCTCAAAGCTGTTCTTAGAGGTAGCAGCTGTTTTAAACTCTGCAGACCTGCAAGGAGACAGGAAGACATTCATTTAAACCTCTCATTAAGTTAAGATTTATCTCCATTTGTGAACAATAAATGTTTTAATCCACAATATACCACATTTCATCATATATTATTCAGCTCATCATCTGAACTGGTTCAAATTAAATTCATCTGTATAGTACTGAAGTTCTTGTTTTAACCATGGTTTTGCTCAGGGACAGGGACACAAACATTTAAGAAACACATGAAAGCAAAACAATAATGTATTTCTTAAGTTGTGATTTGTCACGACAATAATAAAAATAATTGAATTTCAGGGCTGTATGTGAGCTTACTAACAATGTAAAACCTTAACCTAATATGGATGTGTTTGTGTGCTTGGCTAGATTTCTTGCAGTCAGAGCAGGCTATCTTGCATATTTTCTTGCATATTTGCATAATGGACATTAGAGCAAAGCATAAATTAAAGTCCCAGATGGACCAAAACAGAAAAGTAAAAGTCTGGAATAGATCCCAAATGGGGGTTTGTGGCATAATGAATGCCCTTGATCACACAAAAGCATCATAAGTAGCAGATCTACAAGCACGTTTCAAGCTTGTAGATCTGCAAACTTTTCACGCTTTTGAATTTGAGTAACTGTTTTGGTTTCCACCCGACAGAGATTATATCATCAAACTGGTGGTCCTTGAATAAGGCTGATGAGAACCACTGGTCTGGATGCTGCTGGACTAAAACATGCCAGGTGTTGGCTGACCACAGCAGTTCACTGGAGCGGTGATGGGACTAAAACAAACATGGCAGGTGTTGGCTTACCACAGCAGCTCACTGGAGGAGTGATGGGAGGTGCACCTCTTTTCATATCTCCTCCTCCTGCCTTCCAGCTGAAGACTCACCTCCTCCCATTTCTCCATCGGAGGAGACGACATGCCCACTGCAGAGGGACAGAGCAGAAACGTGTTTGACATTTTATTTGATTATACTTTATTTTTCAAAAGGTCCCAGGAGGCTATGGGACAGGAACTATAGCATGCCAAGTACAATGCTACAGTACTGCCCCTCTTGTGGCTCATGAGTGTCATGGTACGAGTTCACTTCACTTCCATTCCATTCACTGGTTCTAAATATACATGTTGACAACGTCCAACGAGTAAAGAAAATGTGAGAAATGTTGTTTAACCAATAATTTCCTCTTTTAGCTGGGGAAATGATTGCTCTGTGATTATCTATTCACAAAAATGACACAGTTGTCATTCACTGAAAGCAAACACTAAAGCATTTGGTAATCTAGGTTCTTGGCTTGATGGCAGCCTGCACAAGAAATAGAGATGCTGGTAATTTGCGAGATAAGCTGTGGACAGAGGACACACACACGCACGCACGCACTCACGCACGCACGCACGCACGCACGCACGCACTAAATGCAAGATTCTCATGCCAGAGATTAATAAAACGTATACATATTAAGATGACAGTACTATTGTATATAAATTATGAAGACTTACAGTGAACAGTGTATATCTAAATATGCAGGTTTTCAGTGACATCCAACTCCAGTATTATTCTTCATCTATCATTTACTGTAAATATATATATATATATATATATATATATATATATATATATATATATATCTGTAGCTGATCTGTGACCCTATACTGTCCTATAGGATCGATGTCTCAGCTCATCTTACTTTCTCAAGTTTTAGAAATGAGACGTTTAAACTTCACATGCAGTGTCACTGTTGAATTATGCTATCTCATCGCTTGGCCATGTAACAATAAATGTAGCAAACACTGCAAGTACATTCTGTTTTGATGTACGTTATGTGCCTTTCTGATTTAAATATGTTGGGCTTTTATATGCCTATATTGATAGACTGAAATGGGGAGAGAGAGATGGGGAGTGACACGCAGCAAAGGTCTAATGCATATCAAACTGGTGGTCTATGAAATTCAAAAGGTTGAGAATTACTGTAATGTAACTGTTCAAAACTGTATTGTAGTACCACTAGACTTTTGAACAATGTTTACTTGTCAGCAATTAGACGAGGAGTGACAAGTCTGACACTGCACAGACTGAACTCATTTATGTTTTAATAGGGACCTTTTCTTTATATTCATACATGTCATGCACTGTATCATTAGTGATTTAGTGCACTTTATGCGCTTCTCTTTCTCTATCCTTTATTCCTTTCTAACTGCATTGATGAGCCTGTACAACCAAGTTTATGACCCACCTTACTTGTAATGTGACGTGACAATAAGTTTGATTCTGATTCTGGTATCTGAATCTGCATCTGCTGCCGCGCACTACAGCACATTTTGGGTGTGCAACGTGTTCCGTTCATTTTTCCAAAGTCTGTAGCAGGTCATCTGTGACTGTAGGTAGGGGGATAAAGATCAGTCAGAATATAGCTCGGAACGCTTTGTCAGTCGTGAAGTGAGTGACAACCTCATTATGTTAACAGCAGGGATTAACTCCAGAGCCTGCACTCTGCACAAAGCACTCTCGACCAAATGAAGTGCACCGCCACCAACCCAGAGAGAATTCATTTTGTCTGAATAATTAATATACAAGCAGGAAGGGTGCACGGCGGTATTGCGAAGGTGCAGCGGATTGAAGCTGAAGGGAGAGGTCACGCAACCTCGACCAAACAAAGGTCATCTTCAGGGATTCAGAGGAACACAGTCTGTCTATGTACAGTATCCTTGCTGTCGGGGGGAGAGATCTCCTATCTGCAGCTTCCAACTTTTTGTGTTTTGTTTTGGTAAATTAACGCCCTGCTTGATCATACTACAGAGACCAGTTGACTAAGTCACGCACGCACACACACACACACACACACACACACACACACACACACACACACACACACACACTGTACCCGAGTCTATGGAGCGTTCGGGGGGCGTCCGTGGGCTGGGTGTCCGATGTTCCATGTCCACCTGGATCAGCTCGGGGTCCTCCACTCTCTTCCTGCGCAGGGGGCTGCCCCGGATGCTGCTGGCCCTGCTGCCCAGGCCATCCGGGCTGCCCCGGATGCTGCTGGCCCTGCTGCCCAGGCCAGGAGGACACCTCTTCTCCTTGCTACTCCCCTTCCTCCTGATGCCCACTGGCGCCGCACACTCCCCCGGTCCCACCGGCTCGCTCAGATCCACCAGGTCTAGAGCTGTGGACAGGACTGCAGAACGAATGCACGGATGTTGGTCTGCTCCATTGTGTGCTGCCTACAACACTAAACATGGGTGATTTTCACCCGGACGATTATATTTTTACAATTTTCATAATGTTGCTGATGTCTGAGGTGGGTGGGTCTTTCAGTACCTTCATGATGCTCAGAGACATCATACATAGAAGGCAGGTTTGTTTCCCTGCCCACATTGCTGGTTTTTCCTACGGGTAAATTTCACCCATGTTTAGTGGGTTTTCTCTTCACTGGACCATTCTCACATGTCTTAGGAAAGGAGAAATTCCCAACTTAATTTCTCATTTTTTTAGGAATATAAAAAAATATATATGCACGTCTTTCACAGATTTTGACCCCCCTATGATAGCCCCCCCATGTTTAGTTTTTTTGTACCTCAAGTTGCCATGTATACTTTGAGAAATATTTTTGATGGAATATTTTATATTGGGTAAAATATACCTGTGTTTAGTGTAACAAAAAATATGTTTAGTGTTCTAACGGCCTGGTTGCTGTTGCTATAATTAATATTGCTAGCAAAACTATGCTAGCAGGCTGAGAGCAGTCTTTGTTCATCATAAGTACTTGAGTCTTTTTGCGTGTACAGGGACCTATGCTTGCAGTGCGCTAGTTTACAATTAATAAGCCCTAATCTAATTCATTGTATATATCTATGCCCCTTTTTTTGGTCTGTGACATTTTTGCTATTTTTGGGGGGATGTATTAATTTATTATAATTTAAATGTATAGAGCACGGAAGTCCTGACATCACTGACGTCAGTAGAGGGCGCCAGTCCACAGGTTTGTGTACTTTTTATTTGCATTGACTCACTCATATGGTTATGAAGCATCGACTGAAGGTTGAAATGTACAAATATACCCAAAGAGTAACACAATAAGCGCTAGAAACGAGTCAAACAACCCAGAGACTACAGTACATTTCCGGGTAGGCGGGGTGGCTGCAGCTGCCCGTTGCACAACAGAAACTGACATGTTAATTAAGTTGTTTAAAAAAAAAAATATTGTTAATGTTTCGAGGTTATTACGAGTCGAATCACTGCCAGCTAAGCTTACGTCAACGAGGAATCTCAGGAACGCAGTGTGTTGACAGCTGGGCAACGTATATCAGCAGCGACATTGCTTTCATACCCTTGTAGTTTCAAGGCTTTTGTGGCCACATTAATTCCATTTTCTCCAGAAACTGGCTGTATCAAATATTAATGGACATCATTAACGACGCACAGCCACCCCCCTGACAGAAAGGCCGGGATGATCGGTTTATTTTTCAAGAGAAATACCACAGAAACCTGGCTGGAGCAAAAAATGTGTGGGGGGAATAGCTGCAGATTGCAGACTCTCAACATACAGGAGACAGAATAGTGTCCTTGATGCAGTGAACGAGCACTGTTGTCATTTGTCAATCTGCAATATAACGGGCCGGGTGCGTACATTTAAATGTGACACCTGAATTTACCCACGTCTGTCTAGAGGAGAGGAGAGGAGAGGAGAGGAGAGGAGAGGAGAGGAGAGGAGAGGAGAGGGTGTACCTGCTGTGTTGGAGGTGACGGGCCGGGGGGCGGGACCATCAACACGACTCTCAGACTGGAAGTCATCGATGGACGGACTCAACAGGGGACGACTCTCCTGCTGCTCTCTCTGAGAGAGAGAGAGAGAGAGAGAGAGAGAGAGAGAGAGAGATAGAGAGAGAGAGAGAGGGGGGGGAGAGAGAGAGAGGGGGAGAGAGGGAGAGGGGGGGGGGGGATAGGGGGAGAGAGGGAGAGCGGGAGAGAGGGGGGGGAGGGAGAGAGAGAGTCTCAAAGCCCGGTTTGTTCAGACTGACTGGATGTAAATATGACACTTTATCTGTGTCTGGTAGCTCTGCCTCCTCGTCCTAACACATACATGCGCGCGCGCACACACACACACACACACACACACACACACACACACACACACACACACACACACACACACACCAGGGGCGTATCCACACCTGGTCCTACTTGGGCCTAGGCCCAGGTATTTCCGAACTCGGCCCAGCAAAAAATAAAATAAAATCTTTTTTCATAATGTGAATGCATTCAATTTAGCAAAATATGGCAGTGGGTGTATTATTATTATTATTCATTTTCCTGGATCCGTAGCCACTGGCATTGCCTAGTTTGTCCATCTGTACCTTGCATGGATTGATTGGTCATGCCTGCCTGATGCCTGACATCATGTGCTTGTTTCTAGAATATGGCAGATTTGTTTGTCTTCACCCCAGAAATCTTCGTTTATGATTAAATATTAATGAGAAGCTTCTCTGAGAGTATCCTAAATGTTAGCCTCACAATGCCAAACGTCTATTGCAAAGTTTTTGGAAAGAAAGGAAGTGAGCAGTCCCTAGAGGAGCTAGCCTACTATAGGCCTACAACAGTTGTATCCTGAGGACTTCAGCTTTACTGGGCAACTCCACAACAGCGTCCGCCCTTGCTTATGGATTACTACATGTTCGAAGACATCAAAGGTCAGAATTGAATTGTAATTTATGCTGAATGGATTTCCATTGATTGTGCCCATGTTGTCTGCTGCTATGCTATGGGGTGCTGGTGCTATCTTGCTAATTTGTAATTTGGAAGTGAGTTGAAAGAAACTAGCTGTTAATTGTTACACTCTGCAGTCTTCATTCAATACTCTACAGTACACTAATACTTCAATACTAGTAGGCTGCTTGGGAGAGTGTGCATGTTGTTGTTTTATGGTTTTTGAGGAGCGCTCCTATGTCCAGCTTTGAGGGTTTGTGTGAACACAAACATTGTGTAAACAGTAAACACAAACATTGAATGCCATTGACAATGGATGGCCAGCTTTGAATGTTTGTGTAAACACAAACATTGTGTAAACACAAACATTGAAGACGAAGGTGCGATTTTTTGTTTACATTTGGGAATGTGATGGGATGAAGTGTCTTGTAGCAGCCTGACATTACACCTGTCAATCTCTAAGACACCTGACTTAATATTTTTAGGAAATTGAAGGCAAACATTAGCTGCAATTTGCAACTCTAGATTTTTTTACAATGGGCTGAATCCAGAGTTGCAATAACCTCCATCAACTTCCTATGCATGTTTTTTGGTTTGTGATCTCCTGGTCTTAAATGACGTTAAACTTACCAACTTTTCAGCTGCAGTCCAAGCTTGAATTATCCTCTTTCAATCTGGTGTCGCTTGTTTATCATAAAAGTCCCCCGTAGAGATGTTATGAGCTACTTTCTGTCCAAAATATTCCAAGAGTGACAATATCGAGCCGCCATTTTGATTTTTGCAACGTGCCGAAAAACAAGATTTTCCCAGGCCAAGGTAATAATTAATTCCTGCATACGCCACTGACACACACACACACACACACACACACACACACACACACACACAGACTGCAGAGTCCTGACCTGTCAAATAACAGTGGGATATAGAACAGCAGCACAAACAGACAGTCACATGATCATGTTCTGATTGGTTGAAGGAGAACACAAATAGTAGAGTTGAGTTCAAATGGAAAGTGACATTTTATTACAACAATGAACTGTTGGATGCGAAGAGACGCACACACGCACACGCACACGCACGTACACACATGCACACACAGACGCACACAGTGTGTCACACACACACACACACACTCATTAACTCACGATCACATCCGACCAAAATAATGTGCCTTGGATTAATTTAATACTAAATATAATCCAATGCAGTTTCAGATACATTAAACTGGAGAGAGACAGACAGACAGACAGACAGACAGACAGACAGACAGACAGACGGTGGAATTGATCAGTGTAAATGACTGATCGGATGCTGATAGCAGGATCATTTACGTCCTCGGTTGACAAACTGATCCTCGCACAGACACAACAGTCACGGTGTTTACTAGGGCCAGGCAATGAACCCAAACATCTAAACGTTTTCCCCTTACATAATTATGAAATAATCGATATTCTTTTTTTCATTTTCTTTTTTTATATATATAATTGACAAAAACAATTAGTCTGACTAACCACTGGGGTCCCATATTCTGGGAAAACCTTCGCTGAAAATAGCCGCTCAACAAGCTCACAGCGTGTTTGCTTGTGGATTTACTTGGCGATCTGCAAGGTCACGACTTATCGCCTCGATTGTAACGGAGGCAAAAGATTGAAAACAACCGTGATTTTGAAGTCACACCGCCCAGCCCTAGTGTGTACAGCACCACTATACCAACCCAAACAGGAAGTGTTGGCCACGCCCCCACACGGCCAGCCACTTCCTGGCGGGTGGCGGTCTCGTCATGCCCACCTTGGTTGTCACGGTGAGGAGGCTATTCCCTTCAGAGGAGGCCTTTTTACCAGGAAGCTCCTTCATCACCATGGCAACGACCCTTTCACCTTTTCCCTAATGCAACAGGGAGATCGACAAAGTGAGGGGAAGGGTCGTCAGTGGTCGTCAGTTGTTCCCACATGCTGTCTATGAAAGCATTGTTACAACAACATAGACAAACCTACCAAAACTTCCAAACTTTAGTTTGACGTTTAGAAGGACCAGAATAACACAATGAAATCACCATTTGCTTTGTAAATAGTACAAGGCCTGATTTATGCTTGGTGGCGTGCCAGTGTCAACACAGCGGAACTAGTGAATGCTCATTCACTATTTTCACCGTGCAACAAATGGCGCACAACCAACCACGAATCAGGTTCAAGGATTCTGACTGCTCAAGGGTCACTGTTTTGTCAACCAAGGACACAATTTACCTGCAATCCTTCAGTTCAAATGTTCAAATGTGGGACAAATAAACAAATTCACCAAATGTTTTTTTCTTGTAGTGGTTGTTGTTGAAGATACTATCCCTGAGATTAAACATCCTTCCGGGAATTTGAACCTACGTCTCCCCCGGCAGTGTAAATTAAATCTCTACCCAGTGATCTAAGACAGCCTGCCCGCTTGGCCTGAGGAGCTTTTGTGCTTTGAGCTTCAGCCTATACCACTTGTCAACCACTAGTGTTCCCACTAGAAATCATAGTATATTGTATCAACACACTCTACCATACAGATGATCAAAATAACATTTTAGTAGTTCTATAGTTCTAAAAGTTCTAGATTGCGGCTTTGAGGGAATGGAAATCCTAGTCTGATTGTGTGGTATGTTTTCCTGTACCAACGGGCAAAAACATGGCAGCCTTAGCTGTATTAGCCCCTACACCATGATTTAACAATGTGATATTGCCTAACCTAAACCTAACACACCTCTTATGAATTCTTTAAGACACGCATGCGGTATATATTTGGGAGCATATATGGCCTAATCGGCCATTGTTATGGAGGTGTAAAGAGCACATGCTTTAACTGTTTTGGCATTCTTTACTTTTTTGATGAGTTCAAATACCTCACAAGCTCACAACTTGTCAATGTGGAATTGGCTATTTTCACAATTTTAAAATGTTTTTTTCGAAATTGTATAAAATGCCCCCAAGTTTAGGCATAAGTGGCATAAGATGGCTAACAAGATAGGGCCCGAAAACTTAAATGCCCTTGTGGAATTACTTAAGAAGGGGGTGCTCTAGAGACGAAATGGATGGTACGTACTGATTTAGGTCCAGTTGTATATTTACAGCATGTGGCACCAGGTGAATGCCATTCATTTGCTGGTAGGTTACGCGCAAATGTTTCGGACAAACAGGACAATGATGATAATGTCCTGACCAAGGTCCTTCTTTGACCTTGAAACAATGATAAATAAAGCAGAGGCAGTGTAGGGGGGAGGGAATGCAGTATGTTTGAAAGGTTTTATCTAGGGGATTTACTCACAGCAACAAAAAACCTTTTTGAGAGAGTGCACCTTGATCTCCTCGGATATACTTTCACTGTTTCGCAACAGTTAGTCAGGACCCATTTGTGAGTCACGGACAAATTTATGGCTTATTTATGGCTCGAGTAAAAATCCCTTTTCCTTTTCCTACAAAAAGAACAATGTATATATATATATTATATATATATATATATATATAATCAAAGGTTTTTGTTTTTGGTTATTTAAAACAAATCTAAGAAATTCCATGATATAGTGAAAAGAGCCGATCTACTACAACGGCATTGAACCAAAGTGTTGAGTACTCGGTAAACAAACTGAGTAAAATACTACACTAAAATAATAGGACTAGTATGTCTTGCACGCACGCACTGAGTATCCAGTGTATATTGACACTTATAGCAGGGAGCACTCAACAGAGAGGAGTGATCATCCTGGGTACAGCATAAGATGTAGGCAATTTGACAGCCATGTTGATTTATAGGCAACAAGTGAAGAGTGTGTGTGTGTGTGTGCGCACACACACACACACACACACACACACACACACCCAGGTTCGTGTACTTTTTATTTGCATTGTAATCTGCATAGGGGGAATTTAGATCGCCTCATATAAGAACTGTGTTTGAAAAATAAACCGATCACCCCGGCCTTTTCAATCATATGGATATGAAGCATCGACTGAAGGTGGAAATGTACAACTACAAATATACCCAAAGAGTAACAAAATAAGCGAAATAAACGAGTCAAACAACCCAGAGACTACATTTCCGGGTTGGAATGTTAATTACGTTTTTTTTTTAATTGATATTTAATCGTGGTTAGTACGAGTCGAGTCACCACCAGCTGAGCTTACGTCAACGAGGAATCTCAGGAACGCAATGTGTTGACAGCTGGGCGTGACGTATATTAGCAGCGACATTGCCTTCATATGTATTTTCAAGGCATTTGCAGCCACATTAATCTAAATGTGTTTCTCCAGAAACTGTCTGTATCAAATATGAATGGACATCATTAACGACGCACAGCCACTCCCCTGACAGAAAGGCCGGGGTGGTCGGTTTCTTTTTCAAACACAGTTCTTATATGAAGCGACCTAAAATCGCCCCATGGAGATTTCACTGCAAATAAAAAAACACATGAACCTGTGTATTGGCGCCCTCTACAGCTGCTCTATAGCAGTGGTTCCCAAACTGGTGGTGCGTGCACCCCTTGTGGTGAGCGAGCGCCTTCTAGGGGGTGTGTGACATGAAATATCTAATGGTGGTGCTATGGTTTTATTTTAAATATAGTAACATATTATGCCAATATATGGCAAGTAATGCAGCATATACTGTAGCCTATGCCTATATGCCTATGCCTATATGCCTATGACATATTCAGGTTCATATATGTGCATATATGTGGATAAAAAGGAAATATAATATATATCTCTAGCTAGGTCGGGAGGTAACGGGGGGTGCATGGCCAAAAAGGTTTGGGAACCGCTGCTCTATAGGAAGGTTGTGGGGCAGTTAAAATGAATATAAAATATCTACATTAAATACTGAATCAAGCAACTTAAAAACTTTCTGGGGTGTTCACAATTCACATAAGCCTGAGACGATAACATTACCAAAAGTTTTTTTTAAAGTGAAATATACCTTTTAATGAAATAAAATAACTGGCTTGACTTAATTAGAAGGAAACCAAAACACGCACGCACACAGACATCTGTTTCACCTCCAGAGCACAGCAAACTGCACAGCAAACTGACACGAAAGGTGAAACAGATCATTAGCATTACCGTTGTACCGTAAAGTGTATTTATTTATTTTGTCAGTGAGCATCTGACAAGAAAGTTGCTCGTTTTTTTGGGGCGTAGTGATATGGACACAAAAAACATAGTTCCGTGTGATAGAGGAGTAAAAAATGAACGAAAGTTGCACAATATAGTAGAAATAGATCAACAATACAAATGTGGGTAGTTTTGTGAATTAATTAACTTTTAATGCGTGGCCCCCTGTGCCCTGCACATTAATATTTCACCAAAAATAGAGCAAAACTCCCACCACAGTGCCTTGCTCGGGAGGGGGGTGGTGGTCATTTACTTCCCCACCCAGATTATTCGTGCCACTACAGGGAATCGAACCGAGAACCTTGCGGTAACAAGTGTGCTCCCCTAACCTGCTCCCGATATGAACATACGCACGCACGCACGTGTGCGCACACACACACACACACACACACACACACACACACACACACACACAAACACACACAAACACGTTTATATATACCGGTATACAACTACATGATCGAAACCAGCACATGTGCGTGTGTTTCAATGCAAAGAGAGTGTACGTACAGGCATGGCTGGTTTCTACACATACCGTAACCATATATTATTATTATGTACATATTATGTAAAATTCGACCCATAAAGCCTGGCTGTGACGCAAGTGTGAAGTGATTAAATCATGTAAATGACTGAACCATAAGTGAGCTGTGATCACAGAGAATAGAAACCTGTGAATGGTTGAATGAAGCCAGCAGGGTTCTGACTCTGTCAGCCTCCAGACCAGATGGTCATCACTTTAAATCCATCCCTCAACTAATGGGGATTTTGACATTATTGTATTTTGTATTTTTAAGGGGGGTAGGGGGGGGGGGGGGGGTGAAAGGAAGTGGAGAGAATAACCAAGAGAGAGAGAGAGAGAGAGATGTACAGTATGGAAAGAAAGAAAGTCATGCTGAGAAAGAGAGAGAGGCTAACAAAGTGCAAGGAGTGTGAGAAAGTGAAAGAAAGAGTGTGTGTGTGTGTGTGTGTGTGTGTGTGTGTGTGTGCGCGTGTGTGTGTGTGTGTGTGTGTGTGTGTGTGAGCCTGTGTGTGCACCAGCCTGTGTGCTGGGGAAAGAGTAGGGGGAGTAAAAGAAGAATGGTCATCGGTTTAAATCCCTAAACTCAATTCTTTGGGGGGAGACATGTAGTGGAAGTGGAGAGAAAACAGGAAAGGTGGTAGGTATGGGGAATGACGTACAGAAAATGGTTCTAGCCTTCAGGGGAATTGAACCGGGGACCCACACGCCCTCTAACAGCCCTTGAGCGAGACATCCATTGTGCTCGGAAGTGCAACTGCACATGTGGTATGAACCAGTGGTTGTCAAAGCACCTTGATGAGGTGCCGGGTTGGTCCCATGCAGCAAAAACATTTTGATACAGCATCACAATCATTTTAACCCGTACTCTATTTATCTTAAGCCATTTATCCATATTCCATATCACGGCATGAAAAGGTTTGTACAGCATTAGGCTGCTGTGTGGACTGGACACTGAGGATGGTTCCAGAGACCAGTGGTTCACAAAGTGGGGTCCTTTGGGGGGGGGTCCTTCCAGGTAAATGATTGATGCCGCTAGTTAGGAACCAAATGGTTCCTTCCAGGTCTGTAACTTTGAGAGTTATGGGGGGGCAGTGGCCCTTAATGCAATCCAACCTGGTGGTCCTTGAAATTAAAAGGTTTGAGAAGGACTGACACACCTCAGTCTCCAATCACACACCGCTGGTCTAGGACCTCATCCACCACAGCCTTTTCTCCTGTCGCTCCTACACGGTCTGTCTCTCAGCTGTCCTACTGTCCGTCTCTCCTATATACTGTCTCCATCTCAACTTTCCTACTGCCTGTCTCTCCTACACCGTTCATAGCTCTCAGCTCTCCTACACTGTCTGTCTATCCTATGCTGTCTCCATATCAGCTTTCCGTACTGTCAGGTCTCTCTTACATGGGGCGGCAGTGGCTCAGGATTAGTGTAGAAGTGTCCTTGATCAAGACTCTGAACTGAACCCCTAATTGCTCCCGATGAGCAGGTTGGTGCCTTGCATGGTTTCCTCTGCCATCGGTGTATGAATGTGAGAATGTGTGAATGTAATCTATGTAAAGTGCTTTGGATTCAATATATATATATTTACCAGTTACCCCGTATCCCTCTTAGCTTCATTCATGGTCGGCTGCACAACGGTGTCACTTGTAGAAAACAGCATACCTACAAGCCTTCAATGTGTCACGGATGCGACGAAGTATGAATCGGCTTTTACTCGTGCAATATCTTGTCTCACGTGAGTGAGTGGACTCATGTACCAGGTGGGAGGTAATTGGCTCTAATTAGATGCCGTGGGAGTGTTTTTTCAGAACAGCTCAGCTCAGCCACGGAACGGTCCAGCTCAGCACTGCTGGGGGTCTCCAAGGAGCTGACTGTACACTGTCTGCTCAGCACAAGCCAGGGCCAGGGTTATTTATAGGCTCCAAATACACAACCACACTGAAAGATTCCAGAGTCTGGCAACCGACACTGTGTGTGTGTGTGTGTGTGTGTGTGTGTGTGTGTGTGTGTGTGTGTGTGTGTGTGTGTGTGTGTGTGTGTGTGAGACAGACAGAGAGAGAGAGTTGTAGGGGAGAAAGAAAGTCATGTTGAGAAAGACAGAGTGTGAGAAAAACTGCGTGCGTGCGTGCTTGTGTAAGAAAGAGTGGGCGAGGGAGGGAGTAGGATAAGTATGAAAGAAATGTACAGAAATACATTGTGATTTTGTTTTAAAGATTATGCAAATTTATATAAAGTATGCCGTGACCGGCCCGCTTTCATGCACTACTGTACTGGGACATGATTGATGAGTCATTTTGGAGAAAAAAAGCTATACAGTATCAGGTTTCTTAGTGTTTCTTTGGTTGTCATGGATATTTCTTTAGAGGACCAGATGTTCTTCAGGAAGTTGATTAAGGCTTCTCTAGCTTTACCTAGCGGTACATTTACTGGCTGTGACGTCGCCGTCTGTGCCGTCCTGTTTATCTATAATGCTGCCGAGGTAAGTGAGGGAGTCAACTTCCTGAATGGGTTCGTCACCTAGGCCTGCTGTTACTGCATTATTGGTCAGGATCAAAGTTCATCTTCATTAGTGTATGTTTGCTCTTCTTCCTGTTTATTTTAACCCTATCCCCGGGGCCGTCGTTGCCAGCTTGGTTGTCTCATCCTGCATCTGATGGTGATTGTGTGACGGGAGAGCTATAGATCCTCCGCAAAGTCGAGGTCATCGAGTTGTGTCCATCCCCCCAAGGCCAGAGCAGTGTTGGGGGCTTTTTAGTGTGTTTTTAGTAAGTGTTGCTTTTTAAGTGTAGTGGCTTATTTGGGCTTCCTTACTGATGTTGTTTAAACCAGTGTTCTCAAACATTTTCATGTCAAGGACCCCCAAAAATGTTGTCCCCGTCCATCTGAAAATGTGTTGTGCCAGGGACCAGGGGTGATTTGTTTGGACATTTATTTATTTATTTTAAATAGCAGATCTACAAGCTCACGACACGTCGCATTGTGGACATTTGTGAGCTTATAATATACACATTGGCAACAAGCTCACAAATGATGCAGAGAAAAACCCAGAGGCCAACCGGGTGCTCACTGTGCTCACAGGAGATAAAAATGTCTTAAAAGATTAAAGTCTATTGAAGGTGCTTCTAGGATCAGTGGGAATGTAGAGAATCGAGGAGATCCGAGCACTTCAAAAATATGGAGTGGAAGTAAAGTTAAAACAAATGTTATTCTATAGAAATGTCAAGATGTTTCAACAGGTTAAGGTCTTCATCAGGGCGAGAACTGGCTTTAACCTGTGTATTTTTATTTTTTTTTATGTTTGAGTGCTCTGATCTCCTCTTCCCTTTTGTGTTTTACGTGCTCGTGTACAGTCGCTTCTTTTGGGCTTGTTTTCATGGACTTTCATGGACTACTTGTTTCTCTCTTAAAACCTGGCGACACTGGGCCAGAGCTTACAGAGAGTCTTAAGGACATGTGATGAGTGCAGCACGGTCTGTCTGGAACGATGTGTTGACTGAGGAGGATTTATGTATTTATATCGTCCAATGATCTGCCAGCTCTCCATCTAATTAATCTTGGATGAGAGGGTCCATCCCCCCCCTGTGGTCGCCTCTGTCTGACTCACCCCACACTGTAACTACTGTACACTGCACATGCACCTACGGGAGCCCAGATGGGTCATTCCTCTTTTCAGTAGGATACACTACAGTGATACAAATGGAAGGGATAATGTCACAAAAGCACCAACAATGAACAGCATACAACTGTATACAAATACAAGCCTGTGCTATGCTGAACAAACACATAGTGTCATCATTACAGTATCCCGTTCAAGTACAATCCAGTATGTAAGCAAAAAGTATACACACAGTATACTGTACCTCAACACTGTAGCCTGAATTGCATTACGAAAAAACTAAACGCAGTCTACTCTAGTCCATATAACGTGTTTCGCCCCTGAGTTTATAGGCAACACACGTGTCCGTGTCACCAATGTATCAATGTAATCAGTAGGCTATACGATGATCACACCTATACTGAAACATGGGTGATATTACAATGTGGCCTCCCTGCTAGAAGGTCAGAGTTCGTGTGGAGTTCCACTGGTATCACTTCGAGTTATTTGACCGTCAGTTGACCTGGCAGAGCGACCATGGCTTTCCTCATTGTATGTAATCCATCTATCCAATCATTGCAGCCATGCAATTGGGACACTAACGGTTGCCTGACTGCCCCTGGCAAGTAAATAAAACATTCAGCCAAGTGGAGTTTGCTTTCATGTTGCCCGACGGGCAAGTGCATTCCATCTTCATTGCGTAGTATTGGCTATTCATGACGAACAATGCTACCTAGCTTTTCACAAGTATAGCAGTTGTACTCACTCTGTTGCAAGCAGTTGCCACTCGGCGGTTGGATCGATTGGATGTAACATTAATTTGTTCTACAAGCGCAAATATCATTCATTTTATATCCATATAGTCATTTTATATTGTCGATTTACTTTTCGGGCAAGCAGGCATGACCTTTGGTCAAGTAGAACTTGTACTTGTACTTGTACTTGTACTTGTACTTGTACTTGTACTTGCCTGACGAGGAAGTGCCTCTGAGAAATTAGTGTCAACCGCAATCTATCAATCTATCCATATATCCATCTATCTGTAAACAAATGTATTGTTTAACACAGTAGTTCTCAAACTTTTTTGATATGTATTTGGTCGCGGACCCCCCATCTATAAAGGTTTTGTGGCAGGAACCCCCGGAAGAGAACATTCCAGGAATTCAAAATTATTCAAAATATTCCCATTTTTTTTCAAAAATAGCAGATGCACAAACGCTGATGCGCTGTGAGTGTGTAGATCTGCTATTTTTTAATAGCCAACATAAATGGGGATTTCTTTTATTTATTTTTGCTGGGAACCCCCAAGGTCCCCAGACTTCACTTTGAGAACCACTCTTTGACTTGACCTCTTTCACTCACTCTCGAGTTGTATTAATAATTAAATAATAGAATTCCATCCATACGGACTTCATACAGCTCTGATTATACAGAGCCAGATGTAGGCTATTTCAGGCTTATAGGCTATTAGCTCTAATGGACTGACAACTACTATTCCAATCCCAGGGGGGAGGTGGGGGTATTTGTGTGTGTGTGTGTGTGTGTGTGTGTGGTGTGTGTGTGTGTGTGTGTGTGTGTGTGTGTGTGTGCGACGCGTGTGCGTGCGATAGTAATATAAAGACCATGTCAATGTCAGCCACATACCGAATAAGCCCTGTTTCCACATTATGATAGGATGATGAAAAATAATATTACGCTGCTATATTACCTCCTGACAGTGCATCATAAACAATGTGACGTGTGCATACAAACTAAAATGTATTCAGTTTTATAGTGAGCTACAGTGATTTTCAATCTAGTTTGTATCCATTTATAATTGTATCCTTCAAATGTATACATACTGTACGGGTCATCGCTCTCACAAGGGCATATATGGACATATGATCATGAGTCTTTCATCATGCACCTAAAGTATAGTCATTATCCAGAATGTCACCTTTCAATGCCGTTTCTGCATGCCCTGCATTGTTGTGGTATAGAATAATGATGCTGACTGGCTGAGTAGCTCTCAGCTGCACACCTGGTCAATACCCTGACGCCCTCCTGTTGTGGCGCCTGTAGAGCTGCAAGATGTGCAAGCACCAAACGGCCGCACGGACCGACGACATGTGCTGGCCCAGAGGGAAATGTATTGGATATGTACACACTCAATACTATGACACCCATTGGACTGAATGATGATTAGAGCTAAAATGCTTTTTGTTATGTGATACTGTATGTCCCTGCATTGTCATTTGGATACATGCCTCATATTATCTGTAATTAATGTGATTAATTAATTAACCAAATCGGTGTTTGTCCTTGCATTTAGAAACATGTCATACAGGTGATTGGTCCATGGTGATTGACTTCAGATTTCAGCTAGGTTATTGTGTATTGAGTTGAGTCTACACTCTACAGTATGTGATGTTAATGCTCTAGCCTCTGATAAAGGCTCTTTGTTGAATGCGTTATAAAAAACGCATTCAACGAAATGTGAGTACTTTGTCCTCCAGCATGGGTTGTAAGAGCTGTACTGTAACTGAACTGAACTGGTCACGGTTGATAAAATCGCAATGAAAGTGATCTCGAAGGTCAACCAGTGAGTATCACTCGTTAAGTATCACTTTACTATGGTTGTACTTCATGGTACAGAGGTATCTCTAAAGGTGCCTCCAGACCAAGCAAACCTTTTTTTCTTTAACAGTTTTTTTGTGGCTTTCGCCGTTTTTGTTGTTGTTGAGTTGATCAATTGGTATATGAATTGAGATTGAGAATAATTATGGTATCTAGTTCACACTGCATGAGTAGTCAGCACTGAAACATGACGAGCGGACCACTCTACAGTGGAGTATTTACCATTTTCCCCCCTTATCACTACAACACGGATAACGTCGGCTACCGAGGGTTGCCAGCCAACCGAACATGTTCGGTTCTTCATCAATGGCTTCCGATGCGTCAGCAAGGCAAGCGACGGGAGCTTGTCGTCGAGAGTCTCCTGCCGACAAGCTGCCGACGCATAATCGTGAAGGAATCTGTGCAATGTGGAGTAGGCTTAAGCCACTGAAGACCAAGCTGCAGACCTCCCAAAACAAGCTTGTGAGGTTAATTACTACTAGGTCTTATCTT
Organism: Protomyctophum bolini; assembly: GCF_963924005.1. NCBI lineage: Eukaryota > Metazoa > Chordata > Actinopteri > Myctophiformes > Myctophidae > Protomyctophum > Protomyctophum bolini. Next base: position 17,454,995 of record NC_137873.1, on the reverse strand, counting down.
ACCTCCGCCCACTTTAGAAGCCTGGGATGGCTAGGAGTGGAGGAGAGAGTATCTCAGCTCTCACTGTGTCTGGTCTCTCTGTTCCCAAGTACCTGCTAAAATACCTTTTACTATGCAGCCACTACTCTGTGGAATGCCCTCCCTTCAGCCCTGAAATCCCTAAATTCTCTTGAAAGAAGAATGACCTTCAGACTAACTGGTCATAGTTAGATCCCAAACCCGGATAGCTCTGGATTCTGGCACCTCTTGTCCTTTACGTATAGCTCCCAGCCTAATTGCGACCACAGGTCGCATTTACTATATATGAAAACGTGCATTTCCCTTTGGGTCGTCACGCCTCCATATATGGTCATGCCCCGTGACATCACGTGACATGACATCTCCACGTCTCTCTCCATACTGTATATGGTCACGCCTCGTGACATCTCGTGATGTCACGTGATATCATGGAGACCCTTAGATCTCCATGACATAACGCCTCGTGACATGTCATGCCACCATATACGGCCATCTCCATATGAATTATGAAGACCACGAGACTGACCTCATCTAACCCTGGATAACCATACATAGACTGGATCATCATCTAGATCTGCATATATGGAGCCGGCCAGCAACTCTACATCTGACCTCTAACCCTTCGATCTCCATATATGGAGCTGACATGTCAGAACAGGATGTGTGCACGTGACTTCACGATGCCTGGCGTATGCCATATTCTGGAAAATCTTGAAAGTGTTTGAAAAATGTTGAATCATTTGAAATTCTTTGGGGTGCTAGCCCCTCCTATGCCCAGCTTTCCGGGTTTGTGTAAAATTGTTAACAAACATTGGCTTGTGACCCCATAGCGATGATTTGATTGGCTGAACAAAGTATGCATATGAAGATATAGGCCTAAGTGAGGGCCGAAAAGTGAAGATGGAAATGTGAGGACGCAAATTGTGATTGTCCAAAATTAGATGATGTATGATGATAAGAGCGCCCCTCACTTCACACGGGTGTGATTTCTTTTAACACAAAATGCTCTCTTCTACACAAAACATTTTCAGATGGGGGGGTCCGCTGCCAGATACATACCGTACATCAATTTGGTTTTGGCACAAACAAGGTTTGAGAACTATACTGCTATAGCTACCAGGTCCAGGTGATAGGAATCTTCCATGCAAACGAGGCCATCGTTTATCAATTATCAGTGAGCCTCTCAGCCTACACATAATCTTCTACAACAGAAAGTTGCTCCTCACGCCTTGGGATGATTTAGGAGTTGGATGGAGCAATTACAATGTAGAAATCACCATCAGCCGCTCGGAGTGCAGTGGACCAAATGTGTTGCTAACTGACTGGATGACACCAGTCACACCTGGTGTGCCTGGTGTGTCGGCTTCCTCCTCAAGGTGCCAGTGTTGGGAGCAGCATGACCAAGCAGAACGGGCTCTTCTGGTGTTATCTCATGTAGGGCTCCAACAGCTAATCAACTTAATCAAATATAATACCACACACACACACACACACACACACACACGTATGTAACTTTCCTACTGGCATATTTTAACCCGGTGCTGACATTTTAACCATTGAGCTAATAGAGCCGGCCTGCTTGCTCAGGGGACAAATCGAATCTTGTGTGTCTAGGTGAGAAATGACACAATCTAAATGTCTCAATGGAAGAGCAGGGAGACAAAATACAACCGCCCCGATTACGTACGTTATATACTGTATTAACATACGAGTCTACCATACAGTTTGGAATGACATTTTATTCATTAAAAATAGTGCCGCTTTAATGAAATATTTTTAATTCGTTTTATTGTTGAAAATAAATGAGCGAAAATATCAGCAGTGTTGTGAGCTCGTAGGTCAGCTATTTCAATTAAAACCTGCTTCTCGATTATTTGACAAAGTAATATATCAGCCGCCGTACTACTGGCTGTAGAATGCAGTAGGCTTGGTTTGCTCCTCAAGAAGCCAGTGCTCGGGTGCAGCATGATGACACTGACAGTCTGACAGCTGGTGTAACTGTGAGTTTTCGGCTTATCTCACGAGAGAAAGGAGTTCATTTTGTAAGGCTGTCTTCCGGTTGTCTGAACCATGCAGCTCACTGCCTCTGGTAACAACAAAGAACAGCTTGCTAAAAGTCATTTCGTAAGACTCTGCCTCATAGGCCGTCGCTGTCGTCGTAGGGAATGGGGGAAAAAGAACCTGAAAAAATGTGAACCTGAGTTCCAATGGACCCAATGTACTATTTACAGTGTAGTCACAATCTCTTAATACCATTCATTCACCAAGTATTTATGAAACCCAAAGTAACACTGTCCATTACCTTTTAGAGCTCAAAGAGATAAGAGGTTTGATATGAAATATGGAGAGATGCAAGGTTTCTGCCCAACAGTGATGATTATGAAAGTAAAGTACAGTACAGTACAGTACAGTAGAGGATGAGGCTTTAGCGGGGGAATTGGCAGCCATTGTGGTGAAACAGCTGAAAGGTTTGCAAGACAGACAGACAGACATGAATAATGCTCACCCTCAATTTTCTCTTTGACAAAATGAGTGAAGGCAGACATCAGGGAGCACTCATGGGCGGAGAAGCAGCTTGGGAATTATTACAAGGTCACAAAGTTCCAGAGGTGATTTATTTTTTTCACAATCACAATTATTTTGTATAATCGTAAATGTTTATACCGGTATTCAAAGATTTTCAAAAAATAGTGGAAATAGCAGATCCACTATGAATGTGCAAAGGTATCAAAGTAAACATTTCATTGTATCTTTAGGTTATTTGTCATATCTGCCCTGTACAACTTCAAAGCCTAAAAGCCAAACAGATGTTCACTTGTTCCAGTGTTCAATGACAAAAACCGCAGGGGGTCCTTGAGGGGTCCCCAGCAAAAACTGAGCTTTTAAAAAATGTAAATCAACGTTTTTACTCAAATATTTGCTTCTGCAGGAGGTTCCTGGCACAATAAACCCCCCAAAGACACATCGTTTTGGGGGTCCTTGTCATGAAAAAGAATTGAGAACCACTGCTTTACACCACTGCAAAGTTACAATCCATCTACCAACTGTGAATATCTGAAAGAGATCACCATGGACACCACTCAGTCAAAGTTAATGTCAGAACAGGTCAGCTCCATATATGGAGATCTAAGGGTGGCAGCGGGGCGGTGTCTTGAGTGTAGGGCCGGGCCTTAACTCTCGGGCCTGTTGTTCGCCGGTTGCACTAATAGCTTTGGGATGGGCCCTTCTATAGTTTGACTGGACAGGTATCAGTGAAAAGGGAGAACAGGTCAGCTCCATACTGTAATTGGTTTGAGGTCAGATGTGGAGTTGCCGGGTTTGATGAAGGTTCCAGGTAGGTCCGGGCCTGTTGAGAACTCTTCGCCGGCTGCCGGGTGCGGCTGCACTAATAACTTAGGGACGGGCCCGTCTAGAGTTTGAATGGACAGGTATCAGTCAAAAGGGAGACATCGAAGAGGAAGGACATGGGGGGGAGGGAGGATCAACATATGGAATGCCAGAACAGGTCAGCTACATATATGGGTTCAAAGTTTGACGTCAGATGTAGAGTTGCTGGCCCTCTCCATGTATGGTTATCCAGGGTTTGATGAGGTCAGTTTCGTGATATTCATAGAGAAGGCCATATATGGAGGGTATCATGAGGCGTGATGGACTGACGACCATATATGGTGGTGTGACGTGTCACGAGGTGTGACGGATTGATGGCCATATATGGTGGTGTGTCAGAGTCACTGACAGGTTTTGCAGGTTTTCATAGTAATCTGCGACATACAGTCGCAATAAACCTTTACTGATCCCTGCGGGGATATGAAGGTGTTGTTGGCGCAGTACACAGCAGTACAGCTGTAAGCATGAAACACATGGGTTGATATATCTGCACATGGTCAGACTGAATTAGCATGTCGTTGCTGTCTTGCAGAAACCTCCTATAGCTCCGTATTCCGTTTCTTTGTAAATGAATACCCAAGCTGATGATCACACTACAGCGTCACACAAAAGCATCAAAAGTGCAGATCCAGAAGCTCAAAATGCGGCGTGAAGGGACACAAACTTCCAGCTTGTATAATATGCTATACCTTTGCTACTTGAATCCTGTGAATGCACACGTATGCACACATGACTGCACAGATCTATCACCAGTGAATATAAACAGCAGTTAATATATGGATGAATCCGAAGTATAACCATATATTACCGTATATAAATACCTCACACACGCAACTGATTCACCCCCAAGTTCTATTTGGCTCGAATAATCGAGCCACGTTCACGGTCACATTCAGTATCACAATCAATATTCAAGATAGATGTATTGTTTTTGCCAATAGCGTGCAAACCATACAGTCGAAAAACCAACGATCTGTATGGAGATAATAAGGACTCCGAAGAACTACGACGCCTCAAGTCAGTAATTAAACATGATATTCCGCAGTACTAAAGCGCCAGAGGGGACAGCTCTTCACTAATCCGCCCTCTTGAGAGAGTCCTCCGTATCAACAACAAGGTCAGCAAGGCCCTTTGCTCCTTGCACGCTCCAGCCACGTGAAATGTTAAACGTAGTGAAGACGTCTGAAATGTTAAACCGCCGTCCTCTCCCCTCCTTCCTGCTACAGGAAGGAGGCGTTAAGACGCCTCATGGCACGCTTGCTGTGGTTACACAGGGATTTGTGTCCACATGAGCACTGTTGTATGAAGGACACCCGCACACACGCACCCACACAGCATGCAATGCAACCACCAGGGAACCCACTGTCAGGAGAGTACATCACACCACACAACATGTTTTCATTATTGAGAAGACTAGAAAGCTAAGAGGGAGGCAGACAGTGTAGGAGAGACACGCGTTAGGAAAGCTGAGAGACAGACAGTGGGTAGAAAAGCTGAGAGGGAGTGTTGGAGAGACAGACAGTAAGAATACAAAGCGGGAGACAGTGTAGGAGAGACAGACAGTAAGAATACAAAGAGGGAGACAGTGTAGGAGAGACAGACGTATAGCAGAGCTGAGAGGGAGACAGACAGTGTAGGAGAGTTGGAGAGAAACAGGAGATGTGTATGTTTTAGATGGTAAAAAGACAAACAGCTTGTATGTGTTCATATATTCAGCCGCTGTACAGGAGGTTTGTGGTGGTGAAATGAGAGCGCCGGCAGAGCTATAAATTGCATGTTTGGGTTTATGCGGGTGTATTTTAGGGTGCTCCAATGCTAAAATATGGGATGAATGTATTCATATGGCCTTCTAAAAGCTGATTCATGCTCTGCTGCTGTGGAGCCAAATGCGTCTCTGATTTAACGTCTGGTAAAAGCAGAAGTTGTACACTAGATCATATGGATCATCATATAGATTTCAGGGTCCATTAGCTGCAGCATTAATCAACTTGGGTGAACTAAAACCTCTGATTAACGATCTAATTTAATCGAATAATCGTTGCTGTCGGACAGAAACCTCTTATCTCCATCTCTTTGCGTTTTTTCTTAAATGAATGCCCTATACTTCGTACAACATCACACAAAAGTAACAGATCCACAAGCTCGCAACGTGGCGAGGAAGTGACATGTTTCGAGCTTGTAGATCTGCTACTTTTGCTACTTTTGAAATCCTGAAAAGTAAAAGTTTTGGACATGAGACGACATGCCAGTCAGTTGTGGGTTTCTTTTGCATGTAAACACAATACACCTGCAGCCTGCAACTCACGTTCTGTATTTTGTAATTCATGAACTTTATAATGTATCATGTATCACACATTTTACTCGTCTTCCGTCTTCTGACTGAAATGATAATGATAATGATAAAAATTATACAAATATTTAATTTGAACGATAATTAATTCAAAATAAAAGATTAGGCATGACTTTATGTTTGCATCAAATATATAGAATTTTATAGGGATGCACCGATAAATCAGCCACAAATCGGTATCGGATGATATTTGCCGATATCGGCATGATATTGCGCCGTTCAACCCTTATTTTGAAGATCCAAAACACCGTGACCGGATGTTGTCAGCTTAATGGTGTGTTGACTCTCGACCGGTTGTTATTGTCTGCCTGGAGCATGATCAATACTGGCCGGCGCCATTACTACGACCGCCAGGCTCCGTGCAATAAGCGTTGTTTTGTTTTTTTGCGTAATGGTATTAGTAAGTAAAAAATTATAAGTGGAATCTTTCACAGTAGTGACTGTAGTTATAATTCTTACCAGTTGTATTAAGTATTAAGTGCAATAAACAAGCATTAAACTAAGTAACACACACACACACACACACACACACTCGCGCACACAAGAAAAGAAAAGAAAAAGCAGACATCAAAGCCAGGTTGTGCTGTCTCATCTCCACTTTGTTCTGATTTCAGAAGCAGTGGCTGTGGGATCAAAGCTGTGTGTTCTCTGTCATGTTGTATCACGGCAAAAAAACATAATATGCAAGGTCATTTTCATTCTACTCCATGTTATCATTTATTTACCATTACATGATGGTTTGTTTCATATGCAGTTTTGGCACAGGCTTTTTCATTCATTCCAGCTCTGTTGGAAAGGGAGACATATTTGTAGCTCAAATATGTCCACACTGATGTCATTGGCACATCAGTGCACGCACACGCACACACACACACACACACACACACACACACACACACACGCACACACACACACACACACACACACACACACACACACACACACACGCCGCATACACAGTAGAGAAAGAGACGGAGAGAGAGATTGAGACCCTTTTAACACAATTGCAAAAATCATATTTTGCTGTTACGTTTCAGTAGGCCTATTAAAATTCAAAAACAGCAAAAGTATCAGATCTACAAGCAAAAAATGCTGTAGTATGGTCAAGTAGGGCGTTCATTTATGGAAAAAGATTAAAAAGAAAACAGTTTAAATATGGGGATATAGGGTCTCTGACCAACAGCAACTCTTGGCTCTTGACCGGCTAACCAATAAAATGTCCGCTATAGCAGACGATCTGAAGTGAAGTGCCTTGTTGAGGCAAGGTCAAGTGAAATGGAGTTTGAGACCACCAATATGGTCAATAATTCTGCTGACCGCCAACAGCGTGGGGTCACTGCTGTGTCACTGCTGTGCTGCCACACGACCCCTACAAAATAATTACAATTCACACTAGTGCCCACGAGTCGCATTCATATGATCCACTCCTCATTTGCAGAACAGACAGATTAGATCTGTGTGTGTGTGTGTGTGTGTGTGTGTGTGTGTGTGTGTGTGTGTGTGTGTGTGTGTGTGTGTGCGCGTAAAATACTGCCGCCCTCAAGTACCTTCTATTACTCAGCTGTACGCTGATTGGCTGAAACGAGATTGACTGCAGATGAAGGCCAAGGGCCCCCGGCTGAGCCCTTCTGATGCACCCACTGTAACACACACTGTATATCACACAGCCCATGGGATGGGTTCACCGCCAGGGACAGCTGACATAAACAACAAACTAAAATAGTAGGAAATCTATATGGATCGCTTTCTAGTGCACCTCTCTCTCTCTCTCGCGCACGCACGCTCTGTTGAGCTGTAGAGGTGATATTATATGAGCTCTTCATTCATTGTAGCTGCATTTACTTTCGGCCTATTTGTGGCCTGTCTACGTCGTTTCTTTTTTTTTTTTTAGATTATTTAGTTTTTTGCCTTTATTAGATAGAGAACAGTAAGCTGCCAGGAAATGGGGGGATAGAGATGGAGAGTGACATGCAGCAAAGGTCGTTGGGATCGGGGGTCGAACCCGTGACACGCTGTCAGGCCGACCGCTGGGCCGGCCCGGGCTGTGGCCTGTCTATTTTGAGTAGTTGCAGTATTACTGCAGATTTGCGTAATATTGAGTTATATAAATACAATGTCTAGTTGCTATTCCTGATTTTGCATCACTTTCTACAGGAGATGTATTTTAAGTTGCACATACTGTTGCCTGTTCTTACTGAAAGTGCACTTTTATATTAACCCGCAGGACAGCCATATAACACCATCATTTTCTTATTGTTCACATATATTGTGTTGTGGTTGCCAGTGGCCAAGCCATAATTGTCTGCAGTCTATATACTGCAGACTCGGTCCGCATTTTCCACTGGTGTCAGTGGAAAACACTGCTATTGCAACACTTAGAGTAACAAGCTGTTTCAATTATTTACCTCAACTGCTTTGTCATTGTTACCGTGATCTCCAGGAGTTAAGGGAGCCAAAGTTCTGAGGTTTCATGACAACACTGCCATGTTTCTTCACATACATTAACAGCAATAATGGGTTGAACCACGAGATACAGTTTAAAAGTCTTTTATGTTCCAGTGCAAATTCAATCACAGGTAACATGCATTGACGTATCACCTACACCTACAGTATTAACTGCTTGAGTAATTGAGTTTATGTGCTGAAGTACTAGTTCTTTTTGCAAAGCAGCCACAAAAAATATCAATATGTTGTTTTTCCTTTTTCATACTGTAGCAATGCATGCACACAAATATAAATAATAGGGAAAATATCAAAATAGCCAATCTGCAAGCTCACAATGTGTTAAACTGTGCTCACTTGTATTTTAAGGTCAGGCCATTATTTTAGTTGAATTGTTTTATAAAATAAAATCTAGTAATTTGCATGCTGGTGTCGTGCCTGGTGCCTCGTTGTTTTTGTGTGAAAATAGCAGAACCATTGCACAGCAAAGTATTAAACAACATTAGAATGTTTTCGATTCGTTGTTGTCTTTCTCCATATAGCCTTGTTCAATTCATAGTGCACACTGCACACTGTCAATATTTGACTTTAATAACGTCCACATGGACATCTCCACTCCTGTACACAGAAGATAAAGACTGTAAAAGGGAGGGCAAATACGTTGACGCATTGTGCTAGGAGTGGACTGTCATATGGTTGTGACTGTACGGCTGGCCAATTAACCCAAAAACTGCCAGAATGCAGGGCTGGACAGAGATAAAAATTCGGCCCTGACATTTTCGCTGAATTTGGCCCAGACTGGCACACCACAACCAGCATGCACACACTCTACCAACGTGTTGGTAGAATGTCTGTCTCTTCTACACTGTCCCCCGGTCCGTTTTCCTACTGTCTGCCTCTCTTACAAAGTCTCCCTCTCAGCTTTACTTGTCTACCTCTAATGAATTTGTGTTCAACGCAGATTCGGAGTAGAGAACGCCCACTGCTCAACCTGATCACTCCCCTTCCCTATCTGCTTATCAAGTTCATAAGTTCATCCCTAGTCTCATAGCCAATCACGTAACATTCCCCACAGCATAAATACACCTCTTACGTCATCTCTTACCTGTTTGATACTGCCTCGTGCCCCTCCTCCCCAAATAACCCCCTTCATTTCATCCTCAGCCTTGCCCCACTAACACTTCTTTATCTCTCCTTCTCCTAGTCCTAGGAGCTCAGAGGGGGGCATCGTCCGAGCCGAGGCGACTGACCGCTCCCGAGCAGAGCACGGCAGTCGTCAGGCTCCCGAGACTACGCCCCCACCCTGAGTCTCGCCCTCCTCAGGCTCCTCATCAATACATCTACATCTCACTTGTGCAATAACTACTCCTAAACTTGAGCAGTTGGTGTGGTCTCTTACTAGTGAAAGCTTTGCTATACTGTCTGTCTCTCAGCTTTCTTACTGAATTTCTCATACACCGTCTCTCTCTCAGCTTTCTGAGCTCTCTCAGCTTTTGTCTCAGTGTAGAAATAACGATAGGTGTGTGTGTGTGTGTGTGTGTGTGTGTGTGTGCCTCCTTCAATGAACAGTACTGAGACTTCAAGGTCCCCCACATAACACTTCCAAACTGAACCTGTCACTGTGCACTTAACATGTCATCGCAGCTGTCCGATGTTTCTCTATTTACTACAGAGGATCACTTCTCCCTGACGCCCTGCCCTCTGGGCACACCAGCGTTGTCATTTCCAATTTCACATTTTTCATGACGGGACGTTTACTTGGCATGCTCCTCCAGAGTGACAGTCACATGGCCGAGTGAGCAGCAAGGGCAAAGTCGTACAATAAACGTTGTTCTCTAAATCAACATTATACAAGCAGGGTCAGGACCCTTTGGGATTTTGCCTCTTAATGGTCCGATTCTTTAACGATTCCATATAAAACTAGATTTAATTTTTGATTAACATAAATCAATCATACTTGTACAATGTACAGCATTGGATGCATAGTATTGTAGTGTTTCTTGAAAATGGGGTGCCATAGTTTTGTACTTTTTCTGTTTTGTATGAGTTAACATTACAAATATGTCTCACCTGTGTATTTGTTTCTTCCTGAAAGCTGAAAGCCTTTGATTGAAAAGGCCCAATCGAAATACACCACTTTAGTGGCACACTAAAATCATCTGCTTATTTTTTCTTTTTTAAGACAGCCCCTTAAAATCACTCAGATCTGTAACTCTCAGAGCTTAAATTCCAATACCCCAAATCTCTGCCACTCACTCATTCCCACTCGATCAGACGTGGTGGTGTTACGGTGAAATTGGTGACCTGCCCGAAATGTGACCATCTTGTGGACTTCACACAACTTATATGGAGGTCTTTAAATATACGTGGCCTAAATACTGCTAGGTTGAACGCTTCTAATAAACAAACTGCAACGATTTACATTTGAACACTGACATTATGTGATTGTCCACACGATTGTCACATATTTCAGTGTTTGTACACTCTCAGAGTTATGGTGGTGCTTGAAATTAAAATGTTTGAGAACCAACAGCATGGTTGCCCACATGCCCCTGGCAGGTAAATGCAGCTTTCGGGCAGGTGAAGTTTGCTTTCAGGTTGTCCGACTGGGCAAGTGCTCGTTTGAGAGGGGACACAAACACCTGAACGTGGCCAGAGCACTCTGTCTGCTCGCTGGTCTGTAAAATAAGAGCACTGTTTACCTATAATGTGTCGTTTTCACTGCTACACAATGAACCCATAGTCATATTCATATATACTGTAGCTATATAGGTATTTGGCATAAAAAAATCCAACCCGATCCGGTCTAATGTTATAGGATTTCTTCATAACATTTCTGTTTCGAGACAGCGTTTTTGGCGAGAATACATGCAGCGGAATATCACGGTGACACACTTTTTTCCCAATGAAAGTAGAGACTCTCATCTTTCTTTTGAGATATTTGATGTTTACATGTCAACATAACAAAATATTCTTTGGGTATTCTTTGGGGTGTTAGCCTGCATCAGGGCCCGCTGTTATGTTATGCCACTGTCAGACACACCCCCTCTTGTACAGTATATGCCCATTGAACTTCAAACTCCATGTTACTCATTGAAAACACACGCTGCTGGCGACTGATCTGGTCCTTCTAATGAATGGGGGGAGCAAGTGAGTTAGTTCGTTAATGAAAGGTCTTCATCTTCATGGACTTCTAGATCTGCTATTTTTGGCTAATGTATGAATATGGATGCTGGGTTCTAGTTGAATTGCACTTGCAAAGGAGCCAACTACGAGCGTCTCCATTTAGGGATGTCCTTGGTGCACGTCCCACTGGGAGGAGAGGAGAGGAGACCCCTTGGCAGACCAAGGACCAGATGGGGGGATTATATCTCCCTGGCCTTGGAACGGAAGTGGCTAAATTGCTCGGGAAGGGATGTCTGGAGCTCTCTCCTGGAACTGTTCATTGCCCCCGCGACCCGATGGAACATTAGTCTTGTACCACACTGTGCCACAGCAACACGATACTGTACATAATATTGGTGCTAAATTCAAAGTAACTTGAAACGTACTTCCCGTGGTATCTAATTACTTTCTCTTTTTTTACTGTTTACTGTACTGTTAATTATCATGTTAAAGTACTCAATCATTCAATCAATCAATCAATCAAAACTAGTAACCTGCCCAGCCTAACAGACTCAGTACAAGTCTTCTTGTTCCATTCGTACACTCTCTGAGTTAAATTAACACTCAGGGTAACACAGGTAACACTCAGCGTATTTCAACATCTTTTTTTATTCACAGCCAGGTCATCACCTTGACCTGGCTGTGAAACGCCTGTCAAAACACACACGCGCACACACACACACACACACACACACACACACACACACACACACACACACACACACACGTTTGTATTACAATACTTGTAAGGACATCAACATTTTAGAATGCCATTTTATTTTTTAAAACATCCATTTTTAACTGCAGGCCTAATGCGGAAAAATACAGATCTACAAGCCCACAACAAGTTGCGAATTTTGCGATGCGTTGCATTTTCAATTTATTTTATTTTATATTATTTTGTAATACTTTTGGGGACATTTGGGCCTCACAAGTATAGAAATACAAACGGATGCATGCATGAATGCAGCACATGCACAGTGTGTGAGTGCGCGTGTGTATCCACACGGCATATAAACTATCACAGACGCACACCAAACCCGTCAAGGGAAGTATGGAATTTATAAATCCAATCTGGCAAAATTCATTACCAGTAGTTGATAAATGAGGTCCAGCGGCCTGACATTTTCCTTTTTTAGGTATTATGTCGCAGCTCATTGAGCAAACTTCCAATAAGTGAGCAGTGAGCAGGTGGAGGGTTTAGGATGTTGCTCAAGGGCATGTGGGCGGGACATGTGGCTCCTGATGCGCAAAATGTCCCCTGCATGCATGCAGACGGACTCGGGATTGAACCTATCATGTTTTGGTTTGCACAACACAGTCTAACCCAGGGGTCTTCAATACAGCTGTCCTCACGGGTGTTTGGTCCGACAACCTAGTCATGAGTCCGACACCCTACCCAAAACCCAACCCTTAAACCTAAACTCGCAGCAAGCCACGGGTTAGTTTTAACCTGCCACGTGTTAGAAGTACCTCGGACTGTTATGTCTAACCAACGTACAGTAACTATGCAGTATATTACTACAGGACACGTGATGTTTGTTTTTTTCTTAACTACTTAAGTTCAAACCTACTGTATAGCATCCCTATTCTGAGGGGAACATTAGGCATTGTGGGCTTGTAGATCGGTTATTTTCAGTAAAGAGGATTGGTTCAGGGGAACCAAAAGTACAAAGTCAAGTTTACTACTTGAGGGTTTCAGTGGTTACATGTTAAATGAATCCAACATATTTAATAGAAAACATAATGTGTAAACAAACATGTGCACACAGCACTGATGATAAAGCTGTCAAACAAGCCTATAAGGCTATCTATGTAGTGGAGGTCCCTGCTTCATTTCTCTCTCTCTCTCTCTCTCAGCTTCCATGCCCTGAAGACCTCTGGCCTAACCAGTGAGTCTGTCGTTAAGCCTAAATCATAATTTATTGACCAGTCCCATCCTTTTCTCCACCTCTACATCAAATTAGCACCCTGCATATTAGTGCATAGGGATTGGGATCCCGTGCATGGGGATCCAATGCAACCGTTGCTTGAGCATGTCTTTTATAAATAGCTGTGGGGCCCCCAGATGTATAAAAAAAGAAAACCCTGCATCTATATACTGTACAGTTAGGTCCTGCAAAATCCTGTACCACAAAAAACTGAAATAGCACACCTAAAGAATGTGTGGTTTACTATAGATATGAAGTAACACATTTATCTCATGGCTAAACAAGGAGAACATAATTTGGGGGAAAATGTCTGTGGTTCTGAAATATCAAACTCTCTCTCTCTCTCTCGCTCGCATTCTGTGCTTCTGCTTGTAATGTTTTTGGGTCCCATATTGTGGGATTATGTAAAACTATGCAGTAATGTTGCGGGATTATGCAGGGCTAAACGGTTCTTACATTTTGGTGGTCGGTCAGAAATTAACTGTGAGTGGCCAGAAATGAAAACACTGTGGGGAATGGTCAGAAATCCAACGGGAGCGGGCGGGCAGGAGTGGAACTAAGAAAACAGTCCCACGCAGGGCTCTGCACCAATGTTTTCGCTGTAAATATCTACAAGATCACAATGCGTCTCGATGCGTTGCGAGTTTGTAAATGTACTATTTGTGCAGAAATGTTTGCCTGTTATACAGTAACATGCCAGTAATAGGGAGTGTCTTGAGACACCTTATGATTGGGTACTACAGTATATAAATATCAGTATAAATAGTACATTGACTGACTGACTGACTCATTAACTTAGTGAGCTACCTTTAGTGTGTGAGGCTGACACCAACCATGCATGTTGTAAAATGGCACTGAAAGGGTACCCAGTGTGTTAAAAAGTGACATTAAAGTGGCACTATATGTCCGTATGGTAGAGTATAATGTAAATACAATATACCTTATCCATTGGTTCCCAAACTGTGGTGCGTGCACGAGCGCCTTCTAGGGGGTGCGCGACATGGTGGTGCTATGGTTTTATTTTAAATATATTAACATATTATGCCAATATATGGCAAGTATATGCATAATATATGCTGCATATACTATTATATTCAGGTTCATATATGTGGATAAAAAGGAAAAATATGTCTGCATATAAGCTTATGCAATTTATATTTCCATGTGTCCATCTGTCCTGACCAAGCGGCCGCATGTGACAAGTTTTAGTACTAGGAAATAAGAATGCATTCATTTCAAAGTACTGGTTTCAAATCCAGGACCTGAGTATCAGATCAGTTCCACTGTCTCTCATCACTGTTCCCCACACCATTTGTAATTTTTGTTTTATCTTTATGAACACTTTCCATTTTATACTCCTATACTGTATGTCATCAAGAAGAAAGATAGTTTCAGTTAAATTCCAGAGGGAAAGGTGTTTGTTCACTTTGCTCTCCTGTAGCAAAATAGTGTTTCTTTGCATTGATTTTCCGAATGGACTAACTCAAATGCCATCCATCATCCTCTCATAGAGCATTAGCTGGACATACAGATAGTAATGTGTATCATCCTAAATCTTGGCTTTGTTCCTGGCCATTCCTGGCCAAGAAACTCAGAGTCAGCAATGATGACTTGGTTTTAAAAGTGTTATGTTGAGTGGAATTGCATGGAAAATGTATCTTGGGTGATTAAAAGTTAAAACTCAAAAAATGAACTTAATCACAAGGTGCGTGAGATGAAATAGGGTATGTTGCCATTTCAAAAGGATAAAAAATTATAATAATTATACTACAACACACAAGAGAAAAGCACTACTGTCCCAGGACGTACAGGCTGTAAATGTAATTTATTGTCCATCGTACGAGGGGTGTCTCTTGCCAATAGCCTAAGATTTAGACTATCGTAGATGTATTTTATTGACTCTGACATTTTCAAATGTCAGAATCGATAAAACACATATACGAGAGTCTAAATCGTCGGCTAGCTTGTCAAGACAATCAGTTACAGTATTTTTGGCAAGAGTCAATGTCCTATGAATCAGGTTGTATATAGCCTACTCCATTTCAAGTCATAACTAGTTTATCAACCATGCATTCAAAATGATATAAATTGTTATTGATCAAAGCTTATTTGGATCTGGCCAAAACAAAAAAACATAGTGTTTCCTAAAAAAAACCTATAGCTGCTCGTTGTTCAACATATATCATCAGATTTGGGACATTTATTTTTATATTTTGTTTTATTTTTCCCTTTTTTATGAGTGCAGTATTATTTAAAACCTTACCTGTACCTGGTACATGCCGCTGTAGAGTGTAGCGTCACGGGGCTGACCAGGCAGCTGTCCGGTAACAACCGGTGGTGAAGTCAAGTCGGGACTTCAGGCGATGCAAGCCGTCACTCTTTATATCTGCTGCAAATCGAACCACCGAACCGGTCCGGGTTCTTTCTTACACACCCAACCCGCGAAACCTGACGTGGTGGTGGTTACACTCTTTGGGGTTTTATCTATCCCAAAACACCATGCAGCTTTAAACCGGATCCTGTCATAAATGTTACTCTCAACTAAAACACGGTCCCGTTTGACAGCCAGCCACTTATCAAGTCCAACCCGAAAACAAACGAGGAGGAGGAGGTCCCGTTCGCAACCGAGAGCATCGGCGCTTCCCTTTCAGCGTTTATGAACGGATGTTATTTCATATCCCCCGACAAGTCAAATGGTGGTGTTGTCCGTTCCGTGTTTCAATGACAACATCGTGTGTGTCTGCTGTCTTCTGTCGACGGACGGGGAGGACGGACAGGAACCGACTGAGCCCCAAACGTCCCGTCTCGT
Organism: Protomyctophum bolini; assembly: GCF_963924005.1. Classification (NCBI taxonomy): domain Eukaryota; kingdom Metazoa; phylum Chordata; class Actinopteri; order Myctophiformes; family Myctophidae; genus Protomyctophum; species Protomyctophum bolini. The sequence continues at coordinate 17,438,893 of NC_137873.1, read as the reverse complement.
GCATCCCATTCCCATCCATCCCCTAGCCTCACGTGCCCACTTCCAGGCGTAGGCGTTACGTACAAACTGGTGGCATGAGGAATTCTGTGATTTGATTGGAAGGAGAATGAATGAATGAATTAAACTTGATTGATTGTATAGGCCCTGCTAGTCCGAACCAGGACTCTCTTGAGAAACATAACTCAGGTTTCAGAGTCCTGAATTAATTAATTAATTAATGGACATGACACATGACTTCATTATTTTAATTTATGAAGAGCATGCTTAACATCAGGTCAATGTTGAAGAAATGTCCAATTTACTGTGCTTGTAAGTCTAAACATGATGGTAGGCTACTTATGTGGCATCTGGCTGGACTGTCTGTAACTCACAAATAAAAACCTAAAGCAAAACACCAACAAATTATTTGTTGACTTGACGCCATCCTCTCCTTTTTATTAGTGCAACTCAACTTTTGCCGAAGGTGTAAAACAGCGGCCTCTGACGTCAACGAATAATATAGGTCACCATTTTCGTCCTAACTCACTGGTTTGAGTGCGAGAGGCTGACCCTAAGCAACGTGAGAAACACTATCTGGTCTTCAGAAGATGCTACAGTATACTATGATCGAGTCAAAGACTTTTGCTAATTATTGATTAAATAATAATTAAAATACATATGAAAATAATAATAATAATAATAATACAAAACTTGAAACTTGCTGTTTATATTTCCTTGGTGAGACGAAATGCAGTGAGATGAACATTTTTGTAGAATTTATTTTTGAGTGGTGCAGCCACTCAAGCAAAACTGCAAAAGTCTGGTATTCAACATTTGCTTGAGTAAAAGTACTGGCATTACAATGTATTTAAAGTAGCTAAAGTAAAAGTAGGCTACTCATTACTAAATGTAATAAATGTATTTTTCTAAATGTATAAAATGTAATAAACGTATTTTTCTAAAAATCTTTTGAAAATACCAGATCTACAAGCATCGTGCCAAATGAGCAAAATAAATAAAAAACGAGATGTTAAAGCGCTTCACAGTCCCTAACCCAGAGGAGATGGGTCAATCGTGTTGCTAATTTGTTCAAACAAGAGGAAGAACCAGCTTGATTAAGACCAGTGAACTGAGAAATTAACTTTCTCTACTCTGACAAATCACCTGGGGATTCCAGCGCACTGATTTACAACATCTGTCTGACTCTCTGTGTGTGCTGGTGAGAACTCGATCCCTCTATCAGCATAATCAGCCTACCTGCCCGTCAATGAATGGGTCTATCTAGGCATCTATCTATGTTTAAATTAAATAGATCATGCTCTGGACAGAGACAGAGTTTAAACTTAAAGCTCTATATTCTGATTCTGAGCAATAATTTGAGCTATAATTTCTTATACTCTTGAGAGCGTAAAATGAAACCAAATGGACCGATAAGGGGTCATTGGGTTTCATTTTACGCTCTCAAGAGTTAAAGCTTACCAAATAACTGCTGAAACACTAAGATTTATTACATAACATAACATTTATTCTTTGTGTTTTTTTTGTGTGTTTTTTCAGTAACAGGAGTCTCCTGTATTGGATACAGGATAAAGAAGTTATACAGTGTAACCTTTGTGAGTTCTCTCTTCTGATTGGATAAAATTGGTCTCCCTATACCAGGAAATGAATGTTCTGTTTACTAAGGAGGACTGCAGGGGGTCTCCTCTTACTGAACAAACACAAAAACTTTAGTACCGGTAATCAGAATATATTAGAGCTATTTAAGTCTTCTGACCACTTAACACAGCAGCCATTCGGCTGTACCTAAACCTATTTACTCCGTATAAAGCATGCTTGCTGCCTGCAGAAACATGCATACATGTATGTTATGTATGTGGTCCCACTGCCAAAAGGTAAGCTTAAATATCTATTTTTTTTACTTAAAAGTGTGAGAGTGTCACGTGAAAATAGCAGCATAGCTAGTTCCTATGTGAATTTGCTGAAACTGAAATAGGTCCCACGACGTTGCTGAACAGAAATGACTTGCGTGTGTGACGTTTTACTGGCTGCTGTGGGCATACGACAAGAAAGACAAGCACTTATTTTATGTTTTATGAAGTCGTTTTCATAAAGAAAGTAGTAATTTTATTAGGCCTACATCATATTTGGAGAACAATGAAAAAGAGACATGGCTGCATACAAAGCCACATTGCCCCTCTTTTGGACAATTTGCTTACTGTGCATTGAATTTGAAATACAGATCATTTTAGATGCTGGCATTCTTAAACAATAATATGTTGAGTCTAGTTTTGTTTTGTCTAGTGTAGAAGAAGTCCCCCACTCGCATGAATTCACATTTGTGTGTCTTGTCTCTATATCTGGCCCCAAGCGCTGCTGGGTGGGCATTTTTCAGAACAGCCAATGCAACTCTGTGCTTACTGCTTAGGGCCCTGTGATTGGCAGATGCTGATTGGCTCTTCCACTTTTTGGTTTCTGCAAAACAACCACCCAGCACGACTTTTGCCTATATATGACATTGCCTTGGTTAATTAAAAGTGGTTAAACTTGGGGTTCTAAATTGAAACTGGACTGGCTGGCAGCCTGGCCCTCTAAGATGTTTCAAAGTCAAAGAAGACCAGCTTCTATCTCTTGGTTCTACCGCTGGTCTGGGCATCTCCCTCTAGATCAAAGAATATTATAATTATAATCAGGGCATTGTAAGCCGTAACGGGGTGGTGGTGGGTAAAAAATGACAGCTCTATACAACCTCACAATGTGAGCTAGATCTACTGTACTGAGCTTGAGGGTATTGGTTATTTTTGGAGCACGACACTGTCATGCCGTCATGCGACGTCTTGACTCGGACCCTCGCATTAATTCCTTCGTTGTTTTGTCGTGGTAATGAAGCATATTGTAGAATAGAATAAGTGGACAGCTCAATGCCTGCGGATGTAAATGTGAAGGTGTTATCTGCATGCCTTCATGGAGAAAGAAAGCGCCGTCAGGAATGGACTGCCCACATTCTCCTATTTAAAACAAATGAGACCGTTTAGTTCTTCCCAAGCATGCGGGGCAATCATCTCTGACAAAGCGAGGCACCTTTATTCATATAAACACATTGTCATGCACAAAGGCAATTCAAAGATCAAAAAGAAATAGATAGAACACATCATTAGTTTGAACAAAGGGCATGTGGGGTAGAAAGCTCGAGTGAACAATTTGCTGGTGTTTTCAATGTATTGTTTTGTGACGAGCAACACCGATTTATTCTTTTTTTTTTCACGATTTTGTAACCCATTTTTTCACCCAGTGTCAATTATCTAATGTAATCCTAGGCGCTACACTTCCTCTGCCAACCTGGGGGAGCAGCAGACTGACCTCATGCTTCCTTCTATGCATGAGTAGTCCAAGCTGCTTCTTTTCACCTGACAGGGGAGAGTTTCCCCGGCCGGACGTACCGCGTGGAAGGAACACGATATTCCGATCAGTTCCTTTCCCCTCCATCAGGCTGGCCAGGGGGAGGTAGTTTTAGAGACCAGGAATACTGCATGTTTTTTGTGAGGGTACCTATAAGCCTGGGGACACGGGGAGAACATGAAAACTCCACACAGAAAGGCCCTTTCGCCAACTCCGCCTCGGGTATGGGCACTGATGACGCGGAGGAGGACACACCCCCAGCGCCCACAGCGTCCCCAGTGGGAATCGAACCGAGGACCTTCTAGCTGTGATGCGACAGCACTACCGACTATGCCACCGTGTCCCTTGATTATTCTTTTCAAAGGAAAGGAAACACATGAGTGATCAGACACAGGAGTCAGACACAACATGTCAACATCATTGAGAACTTTAGTGGTGGATAATTTTGTTCAAGATTGTGACCTTTATATTGTGTATCGGTTTCTGTCACCGATCAGAAACCCAACGAGCGAGTCCATTAAAAAAGCAATGGAATTCAGCAGCACCGTTAGATATGTAGATATATGTAATCTCTCAAGAAACCCATATTGAGATATATGTGACCATCTCCAACCTGCTTTTCCTATTTATATTATATATATATATATATATATATCTATATCGTATAAGTAGGCCTATAGGCTATATGTATGTAATAAAATAGCAGATCTGCAAATATGCGTGCGTGCATATTTGCATATTTGCAAAAAAACACCTTGTCAACGACTGGAACAGCTGACACAGTGATTTCAAGTAGGTGGGTTAAGTTTTTACATTAGTTGTTGCAGAGATTTATGGTGACCAAAGCACTTCTGCGCAGGTGTGCCATTAATGACAGAACGTATACCCTCTTGTGTAATATTGAGGCTACCCACCAGAAGGAACAGTGGTTCTCAAAGTGGCGTGTGTTTGGTTCTGCGTCCTACAATATGATGCTAAATAATGTTCTAAACATCATACATACCACATATCGTTACTGGCAGAAGCCTATTATTTCAACATTTTAACTTTTTTCTTTTTCTTTTTTTTCCCTTCTTTTTTTTCTTCGTAAATCAAAGACCCTAGTTTATCATTATACTCGGTCACACAATAGGGGAAAATAAAATAAAATCACACCCGTGTGAAGTGAGTGGTGCAACTCCGTGTGGGGGTCTCCGGCGGGTCCCCGGAGGTGCCAGACACACTGGAACGCGCCCAGGGTACCGGCCCGGTTCTGGCAAGCCGCCCTGCGTCCGAAATGGTAGAGAAATGACAGAGTTACCGTGTGTGTACTGTACTGTACTGTACTGTACTGTACTGTACTGTACTGTACTGTACTGTACTGTACTGTACTGTACTGTCACACCCGAAATCATCATATATGATACACATACAGTTAATAGGAGTCTATAGGAGTGCAGGTTGCACCACTCAAAAAGTGACAATCTCATATACAGGCTGGAACATTCCACACTCGCTTTTTTAGTTCCATATATGAATTTGCTGAGCCCAGTTGTAACAGTACTGATGAACTACTTTAAACGCAAAGTTTATTGAAACAAAAATGCACACTTTGCGTGCGTGCATGCGTGCCTGCCTGCGGTGTGTGTGTGTATGTGTGTGCGTGCGTGCATCGGTCTGCTTTGCTTTAGGACTACCAGAACAGCTGGTCACACAGCTTAGTGAAGCATTCCTGATCTCTATATCTATGTTAGAATTCTGTTATCAATATAGAGTCTAACCACCGATCCAACACAGGGGTAAGGGGTTGACACTATATGGCAGGTGCTTTGGAGTTGCCCAAACTGCAAGTGCACATTTGAGTGAGGAGTCTGCTATAAACACAACACGAGATACTGTATAGATAGCTATAAACACAACATGAGATCACGACATGGTATCGGTATTCGGTATCGGTATCGGCTAACACAGAAATTGAGGTATCGGGATAAGATCGGAAGCGAAAAAAGTGGGGGGAAAATCGGGACATCCCTAATAATAATAATAATAATAATAATAGCAGAAGATCAATGTTGTGTTGTGTTGTTGTTTCAGGTCTTAAGACAAGAGAAAATGATGTAATAAAAATGCACCACGCAATGCACCTGGGGGTGCACAGCCTGCCCAGCCTGCTCTTGTTCTAGGTCAGTGCTTCTCAGACATATTCATGTCAAGGACCCCTTGACATGATATTTATTTGGCCACTGACCCCCCCTTTGAAAAGGTTTTGAGCCACGGGTGACCCATATGATTTGTGTTAAGCTTTGTCAAGGTCAATAGACATGCTTCAAAACTTTTCGAAAGTGCCATGCGGCGCGTTGTAAGCTTGTACTCCGGCTAATTTCGAATATCCGAAATATTGTCAGTGGACGAGGCTCGGTAGTGCTGCCGCCTCACAGCTAGAAGGTCCTGGGTTCGTCCCGCTGGGGACGCTGTGGGCGCTGGGGCGTGTTCTCTCCTCCACGTCATCAGTGCCCATACCCGAGGCAGGGTTGGCGAAAGGGCCTTTCTGTGTGGAGTTTGCATGTTCTCCCCGTGTCCCCTAGGGTACGTACCCTCACAAAAAACATGCGCCTGATGGAGGAGAGTGGAACTGGTAGGAATTATGTGTTCCTTCCACGTGCTACGTCAGGCTGGGGAAACCCCCCCCCCCCCCTGTCAGGTTAAAAGAAGCAGTTTGGAGTTGGACTCCTCATGCATAGAAGGAAGCATGAGGTTGGGTCCTGGGGAGTCATCAAGTTTCTCTTTTGGGTCTCGGGGGGGAAAAAAGTTTGGGAACCACTGCTAAACCTCTCTCTGCTTTTGGATACAGGTGTGTGTTTTTGTCCTCTCACACTGTGACCGGTGTCAGAGGTGACTTCATACTTTGTCACTTGTACTATACTGTATACTGTGGCCCGGTGTCCTCTCGGCTGACAGCCTGTACTGTACTATACTGTATACTGTGGCCCGGTGTCCTCTCGGCTGACAGCCTGTCCTGCAGACGGTTCTTCCCCTTCATTCAGGCCCAAATCCTTAGTATCATAGGGTATAGAATGCTCGCCTCATAACACCCTCACCCTCATTGTTTAAATATTCTTAAACTGGCAGATATACAAGCTTGCAGCGCATCACTTTGTGCTGCACTATGAGCTTGTAGATCTTCTATTTTTTTTAATGTTTAGATTTTTTAAACAAATCTTTGAATACAGGTATATACCGTATATATACATTTAATAAATAATAAATCCTAAATTAGAAATGAAATGTTTAAGATGTTTAAAATAGCCAATTTACAAGCTCACGACGCGTTGCTGCTATTTTCATCAGTTTCAGTCACAAGGAGCTAAAACCACTGGGTTAAATTAATATTTCTTAAGGATGGCAATATAGAGAGTACAGAGTTCAGTTCACGATATCATGTAAGTTTGAAGGACTAAGGGTCGATTCATACTCCTATTTTAGAGCCGAATAAAAGTCGGTTCGGCGCTGTAGAGCCTACAATTTGACGTCATTTGAGGTTCGGGGGGGCGGGTACCGTCCTAAAGTCGGCTCTTCGGTGCTACTGAAATTTTCTGACGAGCCGAAATCATTTCGGCACTACAGCGCCGAAACAGGAGTATGAATCGGCCCTAAACCTGCAGGACTTCTGCAGCAACTGCTGCCTCCACCTCTCTGTCTGTTTACTGAGGCCAAGGTTTACTGAGGACAACACATTATACAATTAAATGAAAAAACATAAATCGATCACACAATCCACTACTGCAATGTTCACATTTAGCATCAAAGGGTCGATAGTGGTGGAAAATGTACTCCCATTTCTTACTTAAGTAAAGTATAAACATACAATACAAGAACTGTTACAAGTAAAAGTCTTGATGCACTTGAGTAAAAGTACATTGGTATTGGTATCAAAATGTACTTAAACTGCCAAAAGTAGAAAATAGTCATTATGCAGAATGTCCCATTTCACAAGTTTTCAAACAATTGCAGTATTGAGTAAAAGTACAATATTTGCCTCTCAAAGATGTAGTGGAGTAGAAATAAAAGTAAAAAAAATTAATAAAAATGGAATACTCCCAGTAAAATAAAGTAAAAAATAAGCTCAACATTGTACTTAAGTACAGCTACTCGAGTAAATGTATTAGAATACTTTCCACCACTGCAAATCGATCACACAATCCTCTACAAATGTTTACATTCTGCATCAACGGCCAACCTAGTGGATCAGAAAGATGCCTGAATCAATACACTAACCCTAGGCCTTTCCAAATCCCTTCTTCAAATCCGAATATAAATGCGGCACGTCTCTGCGTACGTGCGCTCGTGCGTGCTTGTGTGCGTACGGTTGTAATGCGCGTAACTTGAGAACCGTTTGACCCACCGACTTCACATTCAACCCACGTGTTCCACACCCCCACGGTTCTCCAGAACCAAAACAAAAGGCTCTGGTCAGGCTCTGCCAGTGGGCCTAATGACTTGAGGCCAACCCCCTTTCACCTGGGCCAGGCTCTGCCAGTGGGCCTAATGAGGCCAACTCCTTTCACCTGTGCAATTTCCAGCCTCTGCCTCAGCCAATTGAGGCTCAACCAATCAGGCTCTGCCAATGGGCCGAATTGATTGCCAAGTACACTTTTCAGTTTGCAGTCTTCACACTCAGGCACACACAGATCTCCACGTGGGACACCGGCTGACAGGTAAAACGGGTGCTATGACAACGTATATCATTAGGTTCCCAAGTTGCATACGTTGCAACGTACAGGTCTAGTCGAAATTAATGTTGAGTTCAATTTGACAATACTTGATCAATACCATTCTTGAAGGAACATAGATTATGTGACCGTTAATTGTTTGTTGACTAATGTGACATTTTGCACTTGTTGCCTAAAGGTTGCTGTATTATGGGGTCTGCTGCCCAACATGTACGTTGAATTGTTAGCCAAAAAAGAAAATTGTCATTATTTCATCAGAAACTATTAATGCAGCAATGTTCTCCAGTTGGTGACCAGACCTTTACGGGATGCATGAAGTGCAATTGACAAGGAAGTGATTATAAAATTACCCCATACAGAGAGCAGAATAATCTAAACAATTTTAAAGCACTCCAAATGCAAATGTCAACAAGAATATTGTTTCACAACATGCCCTTGTGTTAAAACGACTTTCAAACTATATGTGTCCCTATTTGGGGCATGTCATTATGGGATAACATTTCAATCAAGTTTCACAATAGCAAAAGTATAGCAGATCCACAGTACAAGCTGACCGCACGTCACAAAACACTTCACCCTGAGCTTGTAGATCTGCTTCCTATTTCTGACACTTGACAAAGTATAAAATATAAGACTAAAGTGGTTGAAAACATTTTCACAGCTAGGGGGCAGCTGTGATGGCCTAGTTGCGCTGTTTTCCATTTTATTCCCAGATTGGTGGTGGCCTAAAGGTTAGAGGAGCAAGTTTGTGACCGTCTGACCGACAGGTTCCTCGTTAAGAAAAATGGGCCCACAGAGCTGACAAACTGCTTTTGTGTTGTGTGGATGAATAAACATTATATGTATGAAGTTGAGTAATTATTTTGGACGTGAATTATGCCGTCAAGAGCAATGGCTGTCAGGAGACACAATATGACACAATTATGGTCAGTATAATAGAGAATAATTGATGGAATAAATCAATAACATCAGTGAGTGTGTTGTTCGTACAACAGACTACAACGCACAGACAGGGTGCATGAATCATTAATTAAACTGCTGAAAGTGCTGATAACAGAGCAGCAACAGAACAATTGCTATAAAGCCTGTGGATGTTGAAGTGTATTTTTGGAGGTCATGAATATTATTTCATTCCATTTTCCAAAGCATACTTTTATTATTTTATTTTTCACATTTTGGAAACAACTGCCAGTGTCAAACTGCAAAACATACATTTTGCCCAAGTTGCAGTAATCATCACAAACAAGAATCCTTTCAGCCAGGGTTTAATTTCAGATTGTGCGATATCTCTATAGGAGCAGCAGGCCAGCAGCTACTATGTGGACACTACACATCCTCCTGCAGACTGTACTAATACTAAATACTATACCTGCTCTCATCAAATTTCAATGGACCTGGTGTTGAAACCTTTTGGGCATGGTGAAAATGTTTGTAGATTGTCTTGTAACACCAAAAACAAGAATGAAAAGCTTGACATAATCGTACTAGCCTGCATAGTCTAGTTTGTGTTGCATTAATGGTGCTATCGTCATAAGAGTGCACTAGAGATCGACACCTTGTCTTTGACATTCACTGATTCCATTCCACCAGGCTGGATCCCAATAAGCTTTTTTTTATTCCAGCAGACAAATGCTGTAAAGTAAACCAATCATTTTGAATGAAACGTTTTCCATCTTCAAATTCCCAATCCCTATATAGCGTCATCATCACCAGAAGAGTTGCATTGGTGTGGTTGACCTTAAGAACCGTTTTGTCCCGACCCGACGCTTTGGTGTGGTTTGTGCGAATTGCTTCTTACACTAACTTGACAAAATTTGACCACTATAACAATTTTTCATCTAGATAAAAATTGCTAATTCTTTCTGTAGTGTTGCAGCTTCATGATTGAGTGCCGCTATCCTGCAGGTATAGCTAATTGGGCCGGAATAGGTGTCCCTTATTTTAATTTCTGGCAAACGAAATTTGAAGTTACAAGTTACTGTCGCGTATTGCCATTCTCTTGTACTTGTATTATTTCCCACCACGGAGTACCCTTGCATCTCGGAGGACAGGCAAGACATTGGCAGTGTCGATAGGCCAATCAGAGGCAGGCGGGGCGTTACCATGTCTATGCTCGGACGTAGAAAGAAATCACGCTGTTGGCATACCCCATTGAAACACTATAGCTGAGTAGGTCTACGTACAGGCCAAGAAGGCCTAGACCTAGACACACAGAGGTAAAGGGACACAGTGAGAGACACAGAGAGAGAGACATAGAGACAGTGCTTTGCCTGTTGGCACTGTTTTAATGTAGACTAAACCTCTCTCTGCTTTTGACAGATAAGCCGCTGAGTGCCCCAGACTGGGAAGAATCTGTGTTGCTTTTTCTTCCATTCCCCACCATTCTGAATAAAAATAGTCTTTCTGTTGACTGGCAATGTGCTTTATTTTTTACACCCAGGTGTAATGCCTCTTGCATCCAGACTTCTTTCTCTCTCTCTCTCTCTCTCTCTCTCTCTCTCTCTCTCTCTCTCTCTGTCTCTCTCTCTCTCTCTCATACATGATGGACTGACCGTATGTAGAAAGGTTAATTTCCCCAGTGAGATTTCTAATTGGGGTTGATGGTCTTTGTCCAGACTCCAGAGCCACTTCCAATTAGTTACTCATGGTTGTTTCTCTTATAATGTGGTGGCTGTCGGGTGGAAACCTTGTATGTCCAGATACCATTACTGCTCAGTTAATGAAAAATAGAACCCAGTGGTGGAAAAGTACTCACATTTTGTACTTAAAAGTATCAATACTGAAATGTAGTGCTGCTGTTACAAGTAAAAGTCCGGAACACAACTTTTCATTGAGTAAAAAGAACAAAAGTATTGGTATAAAATTTACTTAAAATACCCATTGTGCAGAATGTATGAAACTAAAGATTATCCATGTGCTCGTTCCAAGTTAGCAGACATTACATTTTTATTTTAGTCATAGCTCGCTGCGCTCGTAACTGTTTATTCAAAGGAAAAGTTAACATATGCTTACCGCATGGTTTCTGGTTATACTAAGACATTCTCTCTCTCACACACACACACACACACACACACACACACACACACACACACAAACACTAATTTAGCTGCATTCGCATTTTATCATATCCCGAGCAACATCAAGTGAAGCTATAAATAGCCTATGAGGATGAATATAATACTGCACATTTTGCTGTACAGCCTCATGCATACAGTATGCCTGTACATGCATGGAAACTGCTGCAGACATCAGGACTCACAAATGCACAGGACAGGAGTTAAAGAAACTCTACTTGGTCTAGTAAATATTTAATGTAGAGCAAAAACAGAAAATGGCATGGCATGGGATGGCATGGGGCCAAATGACATTTGGGGCGCTGCCAGCTGGCATGATCATCTAAGGTCATCACCACACGCAAGTGTGTATAGTGTGCGGGAGCACAGGACATGGATGGCAGTGTGATTAAAGGGGGTTCTGGGGGTCGTACTTTGGCTTAGGGGTCAAGGTGTGTGCCTGTGTGGAGATATAGAAGACCCCTCTGGAACCTGGAGAGAAGATAGAGGTAGAAGAGAAGAGGGAGGGAGGGTTACTGGAAACTATGCACACCACCATTTTTTAAACCTGTGTTTAAACACCCCAGTGAATTGTTATATGGGAGGAGTGGTCAGCCTGATTGAAGGTTGGTGAGTGGTTGGCACGGTTGGCACAGGGTGGAGTTGCCATGAGTGGCTAGTTCAGTTGTGTTTTGGTTGTCTTCTGCTTGGTCCAACCTCCTGCACCTTAGTTGTTCCAACTCCATTTTAAGTGGTTCAATCCGGGGTGTGTGAGTGGGCGTACAGAGATAACCACAACAGAGCCCTCAGGGCATCCTTTTAGACAGTGGTTGTACCGGATTTTTTTTACACTATGCAATAGGTTTTATCACCATATTTTTCCTGCATAACAATTCAATTCAATTCAATTCAAACTTTATTCAAGACACTCACAGGGGGGTCCATAGGGCAGAACACATAAAACATAAAAACACAAAAGTAAACAAACTATAAATAAAATAAACAAAGCATAAACAAGCAAACAGGGGGGACTTATCTCTGTACATACAGGCTAGAACGCCAGTGGCTCCACAGCTTAGATGATAGTCTGACAGAGCTCTTAGCCGGGTTAGAGAGTGATGCAATGATGCTGTTCTCAGAGTCTGTTAACCTGCACATAAATCTGTACATCAGGTTTCGTAGCACAGCAGGGCAAGTGGGTACATTTATTTCAACAAACATTTGACTGGCACTACAGCATCTTGGGGCTTTGAGCAGCAGTCTCATGCAGTCATTATATGCCACTGTCATTTTTTGCAGGCTGCCCTTTTTGTAGTGTCGCCACAAGTGGGCAGTGTACAGCGGAGTACAATAAGCTTTAAACAGTGATATTTTCACATAGTCCTGGCTATACATATTTGTACATGCATAGTGAGAAGAAAAATCTAATCCACATACATTGTTGGTGTATGTGAGAAGAGTTTTTGACGGGTAAAAATAGAAGATTAAAACATACTACAACAAAAACATTATAATGGTGTCACACGCCTGGCCTCCCTAACTTTTCCCTTCATTCGTCTCTGTGCTTCGTCTGTTATTTAAAAGACTCCATAAGTTGAACCTGGGTCGGTTGTTTAAAGTTTGTGGCCCTCTGCTCATGCTGCTTCGTGACTGTTCTCTGCCTGGGCCTTGTATTATGTGCATATTTAAGCGTATAGTTACTCGTGAGGCGAAACCTTGTTTGTACTGTTAATTACTTATTGCACAGTAAAGGTTTGTCTGCTTCATCTGGGTCTCGCTCTCCGCATTCTTGGTTCCACAGTTTATTCCCGGGCCGACTCCTGACATATCGTCTTTAGTTTCTTTCTCTCCAGAGTCCAGACTGATGCAGTAGCTCAGGTGTCACTCATATAGTCGAGAGACCTCCATAGATCCCGCCAAAGTAAAATCCTAAATGTAAATTAATCCAACTGTATCTCAGACAGTGTGCACTCTCTTAATTAAAAGAACACTGACATCATGCAAAGCAACGGGATACGGATTAGCCCAAAGTGCAGTCTAAATGCGAGAGACTGCACCCATGGTCGCTAAATCGGCCCACAAAAAAATCAAAAGCATGACCTCTGTATCCTCATGGAGCACGTCCCACGCTACAAAATCCCCAGTTGAGTATAAACAAGACCTCTTCCCTGCTGTGATAAACAAGCATTAATGATAAAAGTTACTAAACTAAATCTGAGGCTTTCACACAGATTTGAGGGCACCGTCCTTTTCACTTAGTAATCGCTTTACAAAAACGAAATCTCATTTTACACGTCACAGCAGCCCTGTGAGCAGGCTGCTCTCATTTCGTCCCTGCTTGTCATCACATTTTCAGCCAGTACGTGCTGTGCCGGGGGGTCCACAAAACAAAATGTACGATACAGGGCCCTCTGTTGTGGTGGGAAACGACCCTCAACCCCCAGACAGCAATATTTTCACCAATTTAGATTAATACAAAGGTAGCTTGTATATCTGGTATTTTGTGTTTGAAATGTGTTGAAACGTCTTCCCTATAATGTGTCTCTCTCTGTCTCACTCTCTGGCAAGCCTGTGTGGTGAAGGTCAGGTCAGCAAACAAACAGGAGAAGGGCGCACAGCAGTATTGGTGAGGTGCTGCTGACCTTGGCAAATAAGTAAAAGTACAGAAAAAAGCTGCACTGCACGCACTCATAGCCAAGGATTTATTTAAATGAAAACCAACATTTCTACCCGAAAAGGTCAGGGAGTGATGAGATCAGGTCAAGTGTGTGTGTGTGTGTGTGTGTGTGTGTGTGTGTGTGTTTGTGTGTGTGTGTGTGTGTGTGTGTGTGTGTGTGTGTGTGTGTGTGTGTGTGTGTGTGTGCACGCACGCGCACAGTCGCACACACACACACACACACACACACACACACACACACACACACACACACACACACACACACACATGGCTCTCTCTTTCTCTCTGTCTGATGATTGCAGGGAGGTTTTCTTTAATGACCTCTCCGGTTTTCTTTTCTCTCTCTCTCTCTTTGACATGATTCTTGCTCTTAGTGTGCGTGCGTGCGTGCGTGCGTGCGTGCCTTCCTGCGTGTTTGTGTGTGTGTCCTTCCCTGTCAGTCGTATGGGTCAGAGTTCCATCTGTTCCTGTGCTGACTGTGTGACAGCAACATCTCTCTGCAGGTTAGAAGCAGTCACATGGTGCCGTGGTGGAAAAAGTATACTCACAGTTTTTACTTACGTCAAAGTTTCAGTAGCAATGGAGAAATACTCTGTTACAAGCAAATGGCTGGAATTAAAAATTTACTTGAGTAAAAGTACAAAAGTGTTGGCATCGAAATGCAGTACCAGTTAAGCAGGATGTCCAATTTCAAGTTTTCAATTGTATAAAAATCTTTTGAAAATAGCAGATCTACAAGCTATGCGTCGCATTGTGACTGCTATTTTCAAATGGCCAAAGTGTAAATAGGGCTGAAGTGGTTGAAATGTACTCAAATGTACTTAGTTACTTCACACCACAGGTCAGAAGCAGTCACATGGTGCAGTGAAGGTCAGGGAGGCCCGCCTCGTCACCACCCGAAGGACGCTACGCTGTAAGTCTGAATCCCCAGATGGCCTGAGGAGAGCTGGGGGATCGCAGACTCAGCAAACACCTCACCCAGATCAGGGGTTCGGAACGGACCGACATGCCAATTGACGATATGCACACGGCTGCCATCTTGCCAGCAAGGTGCTAACTAGGTGCAACTTCCCATAGACAGCCCATTCATCCAAACAGAAAATTGTATTAAATAACGTCAAACTCACCAACATTGCAGCTGTACGAAAAGCTTGAATTATCCTCTTTCTATCTGCAATGTGTTTGGTTAATAAAAATCCACTTTAGACATATTATGAGTTCAGAGCTACTCCCTGTCAAGAAATTCCTTGCAGAGGATTTTTTGGCGTTTGGAAGTGCTCGTTGACTATCACTCAACAACCCATCGGAATTGTACTTAAGAAAATGTACTTACCGTCCGGCGTCCACCACTGATAAAAATAGGATCAGAGTTTAGTCATAAGTCTCCTTCCACCAGAATACAGCGTTTCCACCAGCTTAGTCTCTATGTCAAAATCTGTATATTGTTCTAGGCTAGGGCACTGTTTCCCAAACAGTGGGTCGGGACCCATGTTTGGGTCGCGGACTGATTTGTATGGGTCTAGTTATTAATATCCCTTTATTTTTGTCTCCTTGAAAACAAATTAAAAGAAATGTCAAAATTAATTTCAGAAGTAGAATTAAAAGAAAATTGTATACGGAACCCCAGGGTACAGCTAAAGCAGTTGCTGACAGATGTGAAGAGAACAATTAATTTACTTTCACCGTCCAAAATGTATCACCTCACTTTTAAGCCCAATGCAACTACTCGCAACTCCTTGCAACATGCAACTACTCGCAACCATTAACCCCAATGGCATGTTGCAAGGAGTTGCATTGGTATGACATGCCTTAAAACGGTTTCATTGCAAGGATTTGCAACTGGTGTGGCTTGGGCCTTAGATGTACACTCTTTGGAAAATGTTCTGCACAGTGTGTGTTTGTGTGAACATGGACAAATTGGCCGTTACATTCTCACTTCCAATCCAGTAGTGTACTAACCACTACAGTATGCAGGTGCAGAAAATGGTGTGTGATATTTAGTCAATTATAATATAAAACTGCTGTTTGATAATGTAAATTCTAATAGCTCTTGTTTGATGTTCAGACAAGCTATGCCCTGCAACTGGATGGCAGATGTTTGGAGGAAGCTCCTATAATGCACATGTTCTTGTTAAAACATATTGGGATGAATGTAGAGAACAATGTCTGAAGACAGGAGCAGATCTGGCTGTCATTGACAGCAAAGAAGAACTGGTTAGTGTGTGTGTGTGTGTGTGTGTGTGTGTGTGTGTGTGTGTGTGTGTGTGTGTGTGTGTGTGTGTGTGTGTGTGTGTGTGTGTGTGTGTGTGCACGTGCGTGCATGTGCGTGCGTGCGTGCGAGTGTGCAGGTGTCCATCATCCACATACATGTGATGTACGATACTGTAATTCTGAGATTAGAGTTAAATCATCAATATATTAATGATGATTTAATCATTGGCAAATAATCAGGAATTCATCAGAGGATTGGGCGATTGGCAAAATTCACCCTGGATTGGTTTGAAAAGGACTGAGGGCAAATGGACATGGGTGGATGGAACCCCACTGACAACACAGTGAGACATTTTCAAATGTTTTCTATTGTAATTCTAATATTCTATCAAAGTCACTGTATGTGAGTACT
The DNA here is from genome assembly GCF_963924005.1 of Protomyctophum bolini. NCBI lineage: Eukaryota > Metazoa > Chordata > Actinopteri > Myctophiformes > Myctophidae > Protomyctophum > Protomyctophum bolini. The sequence goes on along the minus strand of NC_137873.1, from coordinate 17,422,456 downwards.
GAGTGGATGTGGTTAAACTACATTTTGTTGTTTATTAATTATTACTCTGCAGGTTCTGGTCCAGTGGACAACCTGTTAACGATGAAGATAAGAACTGTGCATTCTACAATACGGGAGAGGTGAATGGATGGAGCAATGGAAAATGTTCATTAATTGGTCCATGTATCTGTGAGAAGAAGTGGTGTTTCTCTTAACTTCATAGTGAAACTGGAGTTTTGGGCTTTGTGTAACACCATTAGTTTAGAACAGATTTGATTATGTAACCAGTTTCAGTCAGTGGCGTATCTACAATAAGGTGAGGACAGGCGTCCGCCTGGCCAAAAGCCATACATTGAGGACAAAAACAAGACCTGAGAACTATTAGTGGACAGCGGACTGGCCGTTGTGGTAGAGCGCGACCCTCAATCACCCATTAGAATGCAAATGCATGCCTTTCAGCCTTTGTATCCTACTGTCTGGCAGGTATATCTCTTTGAAAACCTTACCTTTACATCACCCCCCACCACCCACTGTATATGTTTCTTTTCCCTTTTTACCTCCCTTATGATGAATTCCCATATAGAAGTGTCTATTTGTACGTCTCTAAATGTTTTGATGAATTGAACAAGGTGGACCCTCTTGTAAACAAGTGTAATGCTTAATTGGGTCGTCCACTCACAGTTAACAGTCTTTGTATTGAGTTTGTGCTTGAAATGTACTGAAATTCTGCAAAGTGTTTAATAAATAATTAAATCAATAGTGCTACTGATTGTGCGCGGGACGACGACAATTAACACATCTTGCCTGCCCAAAATGTAATTCTTGCCTGCCCAAAATGTAATTCCTGAAAACGCCACTGGTTTCAGTGTGTGCATTCTTTTCTCTCCTTCTCTTATTTCTATCCCCTCTTGTCTCACGAAAACTACAAAATTATTGAGCAAGCACAAACCAACAACACAACCTGTAATGATATAAAATAAAGCTGATTCTAAGGCTGATACAGTGCATGATAATGCTCTTTTTCATTGACTGCAGTTTAGCATTTAATACCATTGTGTCCTCCAAGCACATCACCAAGCTCAGACCCATTCAACACCAGGGCCATGCAGAGAGCACTGAGGGGGCAGGTGCTCAAACCTAAAAAAGGACACATCTGCGCACGCCAGTTTTTGGGGGTGGTTTTTTTCTGGGGGTCGATCCCTCGTGCCATTTTATTTCACACCAGAAATGTTAGTACCTTGGATGTCTTATGCTAATGGAGCAAGATATTCCACAATAACCTCACATGCACGCATCCGCCTGGGTGACAGCAGACTGCTGGGCTAGCGCTGGCGCTTTGGCATGGTGGGTGAGATCAATGGAATGAATTCTGTATTCGCCATATAGGCTATATGGAGCGTGGCTTGAGTGTACAGGGTTTGATGAGGTCAGATCAACATAATGGAATGTCAGAACAGGTCAGCTCCATGGAGATCTAAGGGTGGCAGCGGGGGCAGTGTCTTGAGTGTACAGGTTTTGATGAGGGCCCAGGTATATCCTGGCCTTAATTTCCGGGCCTGTTGAGAACTCTAGTTTTCGCCGGTTGCCGGGCATGGCTGCACTAATAACTTTAGTATAGTCTAGTGGAGAGGTATCAGTATCAGTCAAAAGGGAGACAAAGAAGAGGAAGGACGGGTGGGGTTGGATCAACATATGGAATGTCAGAACAGGTCAGCTCCATATATGGAGATCTTAAGGATTTGAGATTTGAGGTCATATCTAGGTGATGATCCAGTCTTCTCCTTGTATGGCTATCCAGGGTTTGATGGGGTCAGTGTCGTGATCTTCATATATGGAGCGTGCCATATATGGAGCGTGTCACAAGGTGTGATGGACTGACCCTCTATCTCTCTATCTATGTCTCTCCCTCCCTCCCCACCACTTTACAGCTATTTACCCAGGGTCATTTTTATGGGATAGACTTATTAGACTAACTGTAGCTCAAAGCTCATGCAATTGCATTTGCATGGTACTGTAGGTGTACCTCTCTCATAGAGTATAAAGTCGACTCAGTCAGAACACTACTGTTCCCATAATGCTCCACTGAAAGGAAATACGTCACCGACACATGACCTTCGTTGAAATTCGTCTGCAAGTTTGCAACAGCTACTTCAGCAAGCAGCATGGCGAATAAAGATCCCGCTGTAAGTTAATTGTAATTATAATATTGAACGCTCAGGATATGATACTATTTGTTTTAGTTCACTGACCCACACAATGTGAACGACTACTACTGTCATTGTCATGTAAAGTTACACATGTTTACAGGCTTACTGTAGCAATGTGCAGCTAGCAGCCAGCTAACTTCAACACTATAATAAAATGATAAACATCTCAAATGCATCCTCATCATTCTGGTCTATACACTGGTTTATTTAGTTTGAATTAATACAAAAGAAATGCAATGGTTCAGAGAGTTTTGAAAAGCACAACGAAAAGGCGAAAATAATAATTTAAAAAGAAGGAAAACAAATAACGTAATTTGCTGTTGCCTGTTATGTTATTTTTAAGAGGTGCATGAGACTCGAGGCATATTTCACGAGGATGACTTTCAAATTCAGTCTACATAGACTGCACATGTCTTATCTTGAAAAATAATAAGCATTTTAAAGAAACGACATGGACAATATGGCTTCGTTTTAAGGAGTTGCACATTTAAAAGGGAGAGGATTACATACTGTAGCCCAGGGCTTAAACTTATCAGTCCTGGGGACGGATTTCAGTGCTGAGGATTTCATAGGGGTTATTTAATGAAATCAGTGCAGATTTGCAAAAAGTAATTTTCAGGCTTGGGATTCTTTTTGGCTTTAAGCCCTGACAGTAGCGGTAGCCATAGGCCATGGACCACCAGCGCTAACTGTAGCCTTAATTGCCAAAAGCTTAGCATGTTGGGCTGTTTGCAGAATCATTGTATCTCTCAACTTTGTTGATTCTTTCATTGTACTAGCAGTTTTATATTAAAAAAAAACAATGACTATATAACTGGAATTGGATCTATTGGAACACAGGTTATTGTTTTATGGCTTCTCTTGTTTACCGTGTGGTCACCGTCGGTCTCCAGTGTAGGATTAATGTGTGTTCATGTGCCTACAATTATCAAATATATAATGTTTCCTTTTCTCAGGGTTTACTACAGCAGCTGAGGCAGATGGCAGGCAGGATGTCTTCAGGTGGTCCTCGAGGGGCGGGTCTTGGCGCCAAGCTCCTGATAGGAGTAGGAGCTCTGGCCTATGGAGTCAAGGAAGCCACATACACAGGTTGTTATCATAGGAATTATGATGATGATCTATTTACTGTACCAATATCGTGACAGATTCTTTCATGGCTACTGTACCTTGCATCCTCTCTCTCTGTGTCTCCAGTTGAAGGTGGACAGAGGGCGATCGTGTTTAACAGGATTGGAGGGATGCAGATGGACACAGTTCTGACAGAGGGACTCCATTTTAGGTAGGAAGATGAGGGTTCTGGCTGCGTCCGAATTCATTCCCTATGCCCCATATAGTGCACTACTTTGGGGTTCCGCCATTTTGTTATAGTGTTCGAATGTGTAGTGAGCATTTTTGCACCCTAACGTAGTGGGCTGAAGTATCCCACAATGCACCGGAAATTGTAGGGAGCATCCGATGGTCGCTACAAAAACACAGCGAAGCAAATCTGTCCCATAATGATTGCGCAAGCTCGCTCTTGAGCGCACATGCACGCGTTTGCGCACGTGCACTGCTTCTGCATGCATGCGCTCATTGCGCTCCAACTCAGAAGAGGCAGAAGTTGAACCAGCGAAAGAACTCAACACAAATATACTTTTTAAACTTTCGTTTTCCCTTCCCTGGCAGATCTCGAAGCTACAGATCTCGAGACAAATGATCTGTGCATTTATTTGAAATTGTTTTATTTTATTTATAATAAATCTACTCATTTGCAATAGTATTACTAATCTGATCCATTGTATCACCCAGGCCCAGCGCATGACGTTAGGAGAGGAATCGGTTGCTTGCTGTATGATATATTTGTGAGATTCTTTATCACAAACGTAGGCTAAATACATGCATGTGAGACACATATTAATTGTGTCCGAACATATGTTTTATTAATATTCATTAATTCCTGCCATGAAAAAATATGCTATCTAACATTATTTCATTGAATTGCGATAAATACATTAAAACTTCATTATGTAGGCAGTCATTTATTGGACTGCTGTTTCTGTTAAACGTGAGCAGAGCTTGTGAGCAGAGCTTGTAGATCGGCTACTTTTGGTAATTCTTTACCAAAAGTACCCGATACAAGCTCACAACACGGACGTCGCGTTGTTTAGAGATCGGCTATTTTTGCCGTATCCCCCCGCCCCAGGATTAGCGGGGGTTCATGTGGTTAATCAATCATGCTGCTGATATTTTCATATTGTCAAGGTGGTGCACTGTTTTCATATTGCTGGATATAGCCTAATATTAATTTATTGATAATAATCATAGGCCTATGTTATTTTAAAATAACCTTTTTATCATAGACATATAGGCCTAAATGCCTGCAAACATATTTTCATTAACCTATTTCTTTCTTTATTCATTCATAAATTTAAAATTAACTTTACAAACTGTCCTTGCAGGGAGGTGACAGCCTGCAGTCACTTACTTGTAGTCAGTTGATTCTTCATATCCAAATGAGTGAAACAGCCGGGATGATTTGTTTATTTTTCAAACTGTTCTTTATGAGGCGATCTGAAAAAACCTAATGGGGATTTCATGCAAATAAAAAGTACATGGACCTACAGCGCCCTCTACCGATATTGACGTCAGAGTCGGTGCTCCCAATATAGGGAGTATTGTCCGAAATCATCACTATAGAGTTCACTAAAGTCTGGATCCCCGTATGGGGGGTAGGGAGTAGGGAACAACCCTAGCAATTCGGATGCAGCCTCTGTCTTTAAAGATGTTTTTTGGCTTCTCTGCCTTTATTGATAGTTGACAGGAAGGAGGGAGAGAGAGATGGGGGACATTGCCGCAAAGGTCGCCATGAACGGGACACGCTGACAGGCCAGAGCCTATACTGTATGTGGCATGTGCCTGGACCACTAGGCCAGCAGGCGCCTCGAGGGTTCCATCTTTAATCATATAACGGAATTACGGAGTCATCAGTCTACCGGCTGGTAGCGTCGATTGAGCAACATTCGATGTAATTTCCGGTTGGGACGTCATCCAAAGTGGTCCCCCTCCATTTTAGTCATGGGAGGAAAAATCTTAAAACGTCAATAACACTTCTAAAATTTAGACAATTTTACACAATCTTTGGTTAGAATTGGAAGCATTGATTTAGAATCTAAATCAATACTTCCAATTCTAACCAAAGATTGCGTTTTTGACGTCCCATCGCGGTCCCGACGCTTGTCACGTTAGAAGTAATCGTACTTCCCGTTGTTGTTGATCCCCTCGGTGGTGTTTTGGCTACATCCAGCTACTTCCAAAATGGTGCGGAGCAACCTTGAAATAGGCTCTGAAGCTGCAAATCGCTGGGCGCCCTGATGTAATGGTTCCAAATACCCCTGGGCGTTCGGGGTGTTAATAATGCCTTAATGCCATTCTCAAGGTTGAGGTTACCCTGGGTTGATTACTTCAACGGCTGTAATGTTGCCAAACATAGAACATTGTCTCTCCGGCTACTTGGCTAATGTAGTGACTGCGTCCAGAGCATTTTGGTTTGACTGTAAAATTGGCCAACTAATTCACATCTGGGGGATGGAAATAAAACGGCCCTTGCACACAGAGTAATATGCAAGCATTTTTTTTTTTAAAGTTCCATACCCCCACCCCCCAGCTGACTACTCGGATAACCACTATACATCCAAAGCCTCTTCAATATCACCTCGCCTAATGAAGTTCAAGAAATTCTCCCATATCTTATAGAATACCTCAGGTTTCTTCCTAATTACATAAGTTAGTTTCTCATGTGCCAAACTGGTTGTTAAATTCCTCAGCCAAAAGCCGATCGTAGGGGCATTGACATTCTTCCAACATAGCGCAATTGAGCGTCTGGCCTGTAACAGGCAGAGGTCGGTCATTCTTTTTTTCATTACTATTACTAATAGTGTACAATTTAATGGATAAATACTGAGTATACATAATTTAGGACAAAGAGGAACTGGACCTGACGTAATCTGAGAGACATAATGGACCACGGACCTCCAAAATGTTTTAATCTCCTCACATTCCCTTAAGCAGTGGAACAGTGTACCTTTATGTTCCCCACATTTATAACATAAATCAGGAATGTTTGGATCAAATTTATTTACTTTCTCCGGGGTTATGTAAGTTCTCATTATCCAATTATACTGAATTAGTCTTAATCTAGTATTGATAGTTTGCGTTTGTTATGCAAGCATTTTTATTGGTCAATAAGCTTCCACGTCCCCAAAAAAACACAGGAATCATGCGTTTCCCAAAATTACGTGCAGTTGCATCCACTCATTGAGTAGGTGTGCAAAAGGTCAAGGGTGTGGTTCTCTCTCCTGATTAGATGAAACTGGCAACCCACCTGAAAATGTATTTTCTGTTTAAATGGAAATATGGAGACCGCTGTTACTGAACTAACACACTACAGCAATGATTATAGAGCTTTATATTTTCAAGTTTCAACAACAAATCATCAAAATTAAAATGGAAAAGAGAAAATCTGACTTTTGTAATATTGTTTTGATAATTTGACCTCAAGGTGTTATGATGTTGTTGACATACAGTATAGAATAGTTTTTGACTTGGCAGTCGGGACTTGCCGCTCAATGTTCTGTATTCTTAGGTTGTTATAATACAACTCTCTCTGCTGACCTGTGTAATCCTTGGGTTTAATGATACAAAGCAAATCTGTGAAATGAAGCAGCATTGGTTGTTCTCGTTAGGATACCGTGGTTCCAGTATCCAATCATCTATGACATCAGAGCCAGACCCAGAAAGATCGCCTCATTGACAGGAAGTAAAGGTGAGACACGCTGTCCGCTTTCTGTCAAATTAAATTAGTAGAAGGTGACGGAATAATAAAATGTTGGTCACGTTGTTGGCCAGGAAAATGCCTAGCTGAAACCCTGATTGGAACTGTTGTGTTTGGATGATTTGGGGTGCAGATCTTCAGATGGTGAACATCGGGCTGCGTGTGCTGTCTCGCCCGGAGTCAGCCAACCTGCCGGCCATGTACCAGCGGCTGGGGAAGGACTATGATGAGAGAGTCCTGCCCTCCATCGTCAACGAGGTGCTGAAGAGTGTGGTGGCCAAATTCAATGCTTCCCAGCTCATCACACAGAGAGCTCAGGTACACGCATAACACTGCAGGACAAGTCATTTTGGCCTTCAATTAATGGTTCTCAATGGGAATGCCAGGGACCCTCTGGGTTACTTTGCAGGTGTATAACTCTGAAAGTGTCCAAATGGAACCGAATAGCCCGTAGCTTGTACTCTACATTTGTTTTGGTCGTTACATTTTATTGTAATTGTATAGCTGACGTGAAGTCCACATCCCATTTCTGACGGTGTGATAAAACCGGTTTCTGTTTCATCAATGTTGGATCTGATTCCTTCGGTTTCGGATCCCAACCCCAATCTACTGTATCACCTTTTGTTTAGAATATAATGCAGCATTAGTTGTCTGTTGTGGGTACACCTGAGAACGAGTGCTGTTTGTTTTTCTGTTCCGTTGCGCCAGATGTTCAGGCGACATGGCTGGTGTGTAGACAGCCTGTAGGCAATTAGCCACGCCGTTAATGAGTGTACATCAACACATTTGTCTCACCAAAGTGCGTGTTGGCCGGCCTGCATGCTGCGTAATAGAGTATGGCCCTCATTTATCAACGTGCGTACGCCAAAATATGGGTGCACGCCGAAATTACCGACATTTCCGGCAAAGCTTGAAATTGAACTTGAGTCTGGCGTACACAAGCGGAGCAGCATTGTCTGAACTGCTGACACGCTGTCACAGGCATCTAAACGTATGTTTTCACTCCTAAAATGTTAATATAAAACGGTATGTGTATATACATGTAAAAAGAAAAAGAGAGATTTCCAAGTAATTCAAATCGCAATTAAAAACAATATAACATGTTTGCAATGTATTAGTTTGTGCTTAATCAAACAGTGCTTTACTGGCCTTGTTATGCGAGCGCACTTGTGAGATGATTTGGGAGCGGTGATGCATCACTGTGATATTATTAAATGGACTGCACGCCTTTTATTTCCAAGTGACAATGACAAGCATACAGCTTGCCTATTTGCAATTGTAGCAGGCTATAGGCGTAAGGGGCTTAATCATTCACCATTTAAATAAGTGCATTGACAGTTCAGATAAAAGCGAGATCATTTTCGGGGGTCGGGAGGACGGGACCGCGGCGTGCGTCGCCAACACATACCAGCACAGCACACATGCAAGCGAAGAGGCAAGCCTTAATTCATCCATATGTTTATGATTCGTTCATCAATGATCAAATCACTACATAAACGTTGATTATGACTGCCTTGACGACATGATAGCCTATCCCTATCTCATGCAGGCATATCACTCACCCACAGGACTTATCACAGCAGTGCGCAGTCTAAAGCCTTCGCCGTGCACTGCGCACAAATGAGTAAAATTAATATAGGCCAGCCTACAAATGTATTCCATTCATGGCGATGCGATGTCGTGTCATGTAGGTGCGTGCATGCGTGGACATGACAGCAAGGCAAGCGAGGTGAGAGGGAAACAGACAGGGTAGGCCTACAACTTTATTTAATTCATGCAGGTGTTCCTTCTTTATTTATTTAACAACACACCAGTTAGTTGGGCAGGGCTTGTAAGTTGCGTGTGCGTGCGTCTGTATGAGAGAGAGAGGGGGGTGAGGCGGGCAGCAATAACCTTTTTTTCTTCTTTCTTGTAACCAGGGTTTCCAGGACGTATTGCATGTGTTCATGTCGCAAAAACGAGGGCGAGGCTTGATTTCATAGGGCGAGCCAGATAGATTTCAGCCGTCACATTTATTAACGTCAGAACGAAATTAAGGAAGGATCAGCTGTTTGCGATCACTTTATAAATGCCGTGGCGACGTGGGTGTACTACGAAACCTGCACTCGAATCTGTGGCCTATGTGCTTGTACATGCGTGTATGTTGGTTATTATAGGGGTGCAACAGTCAATCAAACTAATTGATTCAATTGATTATTAAAAAACATATAATTGATCATTTAGGAAATAGGAATGTGGCGCTGATCGGTCTAGCAGTTTGCAAGATTAGCACCATAGTCCAGACAGATGTCTGTCCCTCTTATATAGATCGCTGGCCTCTCGGAACCACGGCATAAAAATAAGGAAAGAAAAATTGTCTACGTTGACATGCCAGTATAGGGATGCCAGGTTGAAAGTGGTTAAAATGGCCTGGGACGTGGCTCAGCGGTCCAGTCTGGCAGTGTGCCGCGGGTTCGACTCCCGATCCCGATGGCCTTTACTGCATGTCTTCCCCCCCCCATCTCTCTCCCCATTTCCTGTCAGCCTGTCTGTCCCTCCATAAAAATATATAAAATAAAGGCGAAAGCCAAAACAAACATGAAAAAAACAAAGTGGTTAAAATAAACATGCAAAAGGTCAATGCATTTGTGGGCTTGCTTTTTTTTGTCAGTATTGTCTGTGAACACGAGTCTAGTAGACTGTAGTGAATCTGTGTACAATAGTAGTAATGGTAGTTCTTACTGTATCTCCCAGACTAGTGCAGTTCAGTACTAAACCAGGTTACAATATTATGACATCAAACTCCACTTCAATCAGTCTTTTATTTGGGGGTCTGGTTTGATGTGGAAACTGACTGATGTTTGAAACCCCCCTCTGTTATGTTGTGTTCCCCCCCCCCAGGTGTCACTGCTGATCAGACGAGAGCTGTATGAGAGAGCCAAGGACTTCAACATCATTCTGGACGATGTGTCCATCACTGAGCTCAGCTTCAGCAAGGAGTACACAGCTGCTGTGGAGTCCAAACAAGTCGGTAAGATCAAACATCACAGTGGAAATCTTTGCTGTCGGGACTCGAACCCGCGACACGCTGTCAGGCTGGATTACCAGCATAGGTGCCTGGACGTCTACGCCAGCCGTTGCATTTGCAAGAGCAAATGCAACAGTCTGGTGAGAAAGTAGTTTGAAACACGTCTCGGCTGTGTTTTATCTGCAGTGTTGTGACTAACGCCCTTACATGCGTTACGTTACATAACGTAACTACTATTTGCAGTAACTTGTAACCTAACGCTTTACATTTCCCCATTCCATAACGGCGCTATAGTTATTGTGCGAGCGCTACCCGCGTTATGGCGTTATGTCAACTTATGTGATCAGAGAAAAAAAGTCTGGCCATGCAGCTGCGTGAGTCTATCATCATACAGGCGTCTCTGTGCTGCTGAAGTGAAGGGGGCAAATAAAGTTGTGAATCGATATAATTCAACTAAACTGCGGGAGAAACACAGATGTACAAGCCCAACGTGCTGTGCATTGCGACGGGTAGATACCTTGTAGATCTGCTACTTCCAGCGCAGGAAGGGCGCATGCTTATGACGCTCTTTACTATGCATTCAGCCAGTCATCACAGAAGTTGACAGAACACACACGCACTGCAGCAGACGGAATGCACAGGCAGATCCGACAAAACTTTGCACACATCTGTGCTTTGCCTTTCATCCACGCTTCCATAGCCTTTTAAATCTTATTTCCCATCCACGGGCACAAGCAACGTGATATCAGCAGCTTCCACCCGATCTGTGGTGGTGTTCTGTTGACGAGGGAAGCTATTAGCTAGCATGGGAGCTAACGTTAGTTTCACTATTACAACCCCGTTCCCCAACCCCTCACACTCGCTGCTGCGAGCACACGGGCAGACACAAAGACGAATGGGAATTTGGAGCTTTAACAATGAATGATAATATTATCACTATAATTATTACTACTTGTTTTATTGCCTATGCTTATGTAGAAAAAAAGCTCACTGCTCAGGTCAAATATGCCTATTGATATGCGATTAAAATGTGATTAATTGAGATGAATTCATCACAAAGCCTCCAATTAATTAGATGTTTTTTAATGAAGTCCCAAGTCTCCCAACCCTATTCTTTATAGATCTAGCTTCAAAAAAAAAGTTCCTATATTCGGTATTCGGTTTCGGCCGTTTTTTATATTATTATTTTCTAAAGTAAAGTAAAGTAGTTACTTTCATAATTTCATGTAAAGTAAAGTAACAAATTACTTTTTTAGATAAGTAACGATAACTATAACGCCTTACTTTTTAAAAGTAACTTCCCCAACACTGTTTATCTGTGAGCACACTTCATTCTATTGTCTAGTATAGCATTCTGGAAAAATGAGCATTCCATGCATTGTGAACAGTCTCAGTCCACAGCATTACAATTTGACCTTCACTGTCATCTTACCTTTCACCACCAGAGGGTGCTGTTGTGCTTTGTTTCAATTTCAAACAGCCACACACATTATATTTAATGTGTTGTCACTGCTGTTGCACTGGAAGGATGTATCACCACTATCCTACTATATACCACTATCCTACTCCTCCTGTTCAACACCCCACTGAGATATATATACACACACACACACACACACACACATGTATATACGGACTTGGGGGAAAAAAAGAGTTAACTGTGGACGACACCATAAACATAAAGCTTTACAATAGGGTCCACCATGTCCAATTCATCATAGCATTTAGAGACATAGACAGTGAGGGGGAAAAAGGGTGGGTGGGGGATTCAGATTTTACGGGGGCCAGTTTCGAATTGCAGCCGTCCTTAGGTGCCCTTTTGAGATGTTTTGAAGGAGTCAAGGGATTCACATGTCTTGACTGTTGGTAGGGCGTTCCACATTTTGTTGGCATAGGAGCAAAATTAATTTAGTCTCTTGTTTATGCCGAATCTGGGTTGCACATGGTTTGTTGAACTCCTTCTGGTGTTGTTGGTGTGGACTTCGTTGACATTAAGGAAATATTTAAACGGGTACATGGGTATCTTGTTGGTGTAGCGGATCTTGTGGACCAGACCCATTGCAAGATGCTGTACTCTGTCGTCAACCTTAAGCCATAGGATTGCTTTAGGGTGCACAACTTCTAAATAAATAACACTGGCTATTAGGGATGGATGAGCCAACCAAAAAAAAGCATGAAACAAGTTATGACTTGTAGCTGTATTACACACACACACACACACACACACACACACACACACCTACACACCTACACACACACACACACAGATTCAGTGCATTTATAAATGGAAAGCCTTGTACGATCAGGTATAAAGGATGCAGATTGTAATCCATTATGAGTATGTTTCTAATGCATTGTAGACATCTGTTGACAATATTTCCATATAGGGGTAAATGTTGGCTAAGCACCAGCATACATTCGTTCAACGTCAACTTCTCTAGAGTGAAAGCAGCATTATATAATTGCTTTTTCCTTATTATATTTGGAGATGTTTTTCATTTTATTCCTTTTTGTCTGTATGGTAAAATGGAATCATGAGGTAACAATATTACTATATTTGTGCAATTATAAATTTCTATTATTTTTTAAGCCCTGGACATTTATTCAGGTGTTTTATCAATCAGCTATTGTAAATTTTGCTATTTTCAAATAATTTGGACGTTTTCTTTTACTTTTACTGCAATGTGCTGATACATTGAATAAAAATGCAGGTTTTTTTGTTTTGTTTTGTGTTCAAACTCATATTAGTCTGGAGCCCAATTGCTTGGTGAACTAGCAGGCTATATGGATTTGACCCTAGTAGTGATCTGGCTGTGTTTCTGTGCATTATGTTTTGTCATGGCATTAACCTGCTGTGTGTTGTCCCCCTCCAGCCCAGCAGGAGGCACAGCGAGCCCAGTTCTACGTGGAGAAAGCCAAACAGGACCAGAGAGGGAAGATCATCCAGGCTGAAGGAGAAGCAGAGGCTGCTAAGATGGTGAGCTGTCCCTCTGAAACATTCACCACTACATGTAGAGGCTGCTAAGATGGTGAGCTGTCCCTCTGAAACATTCACCACCACATGTAGAGGCTGCTAATGTTGAGCTGTCCCTCTGAAACATTCACCACCACATGTAGAGGCTGCTAAGATGGTGAGCTGTCCCTCTGAAACATTCACCACCACATGTAGAGGCTGCTAAGATGGTGAGCTGTCCCTCAGAAACAATCACCACCACATGTAACACTTTGTAGTGTCAACTAACCCGTCTGTCTACACGATTGTGAGCACCCTATTAATGACCCTACTTCAATCACAACCACTGCATTCTGTGTCGGCCACTGGAAGCTGCCCAGTACAATATGATACTACTTTATTATCAGCTTTCACTGAAATGTGTCTTTGTGACACAGCAGCCTTGTATACAACACGTAATACACACATTTGACATTACCAAAGAAAAGACAAATAATTGCATACATAAACAAAATGCCCCCTGACCAGATTCTAGTTTAACCTCAATCAACTGATGGACTCCTGTAGTCTGACATTATTGAATTTTGGAACTTTGCATCTCCTTTTTGAACTGATAATCAAAATATGGCTAGTACTTGGACGTGATATTCCTTGCCAACCGTAGTATACTGTAGATGCATAGAGTAGAACAACAGTTTTTCTACTGGTGGTCACTGGGAGCTGACGAGTCCAACCACCACAGTCTTCTACGGTTGGTCACTGGTCACACATGATTTGCTCGTTTGTCGCTCATTTGACTTACAGTACGTTGGAGGAGTTGGCTCAATGAAAGAAACTAAGCGAAACACTACCCAGTGGGGGTCGACCACGCGCTTTATTCATATCGGTTGAAGTTCACCCATGTTGAACGATACATGTCCTCAAGACCTCAACTTGCCACAACAGGAAGCTCCGCTCATTCACTCCCATGGAAAGGATGTGAACGGGACACGTCTGTTTCCGACACCTGTGTGTGACTGTGCCCTTGAGCAATAAGCTCCAAGTGCATGTGGTTTAAAGTGGTTTTACAACCGCTAAGGGCCTCTGTTAGACACTCCATGGAGCTCCGAACAATGCCCCTTAAGCCTAATTTATGCTTTCATAGTGCGATGGCGTTGTGTGCCGAGTGCCGACACGTTGTGAGCTTGTTGGTCTGCTATTCCCGGTATGAATGAAGCTTCAGCTGTTATGAAACCAATGTAAACTACAGCCTTGTATGGCTTATTGTTTTTTTTATAAAATGATTACCAAATATGGTAACCATACAGAAATATCCCAAATTATTCATTTTATGAAACATTTCAGTACAAGAATAAGTAATACTACAAAAAGTAGTCCCTGTATAATAATGTATGTTTAGATTCACACCATCTCCTGGGCCCCCTATAACTGTATGGGAGATTATAAACAAAGATTTGAACTGGCAACTGTAAATGTGAAATGAATCGATACACTATGGATGGCCCATTTCTTGCTTGAGTGTTATCAATAACTGTTTTGAAAAATCTAAGCGAAATTGGACATTTTGAAAACATTTGTCTGGCATAGTAATACTGTCGGTGTCACTGTTGTGTGTTAATGGAGCATTTCACAACGGCCTGAGCCTGTCAAAAGCAAGGATCGGAACTACTTTTTTCTAAATGTTTCATTATAGCCTCAATGTGACCCACAACTTTGTAAGGACACACATGAAATATGAGATCCAGAGCAGAGGAGGACAGATCGCCTCCCATCTGCTTAAATTCTTATTTCCTGAGCAAGGAGATCAGGGATGTAACAACTGAAAAACTAAAAATCCAACCAAAGTGCTCAAGAGCTATATTCTTTATATAAAAAAGTATACTGATGGTGCTTCTAGAATCAACGGGAACAATTCCAGAGGAAAGAAGAAAAGATCCAAGCAATTAAAAATGAATAACTAAGAATGCCTTCTAAATCCTAACTGAGGTAAATAAATTGCAGCAACTAATGTGATACAGAACAGATGCTGGCCAGCTTGAAAGGTTATGGTCTAACAACGTATAGGTTTAACAGGTCGGGTCTAAATGAGTTTGTAACCATGATATAAAAAAATGCTATCATGTTTCAACCACACATCAGATCAGAGAGTGGTTGCACCACTCAAAAAGACCCTAAGATGTCCCCAGATGTCATGGGCTTCCTAGGGGGGTAAAGACGTGTGGGGACGTGTTGGGCACACAAAGTGTTAATTCAGAGCTCCTGTTGCTACACTCCCAGCAAGAAGTTAATGCTTCAACCACTGTCGTCTTTGTCATTTTGCTGTCTTATGTCTAATATTTCACATTGGCAGCGGCACATCCAAACGGAAAGGTACTGGATAAAAAACAACTAAGAAATACTGCATCACGATTGGATCCACGTTCACATCCATGTCTATGCGGAGTATATTGTTGCTGTCTGGCAGAACCCCCTTTCTCCGTATTTTACGTTTTCTTTTTTCATAAATCAATGCCTTACCTGATCATATGACACTATGACAGCGTCACAAAAACATTTGCTATATTTTAATTTGAATCCTAAAAAGTACCAGTTTTGGACATATGAGATTTCCACCCAACGGAGACAATTATAGTATATAATAGTGAATGAAGACTTTGAAGGAATTTTATGAATGTTTTTCATGAGGTCACATCTAATCAGTTCATCCTTCAGTCCATGTGGACATTTATGCCAAATGTTATGAAATTCCCTCACAGGCATTCCTGAGATTGCGTTCAGGACAGACGTCTGCCTTCAGTGACCTCGGCCCGTGACACTTACTTCTAATCAGTTCATCCTTGAGTCCTAGCGGACGTTTGTGTCAAATGTCATGAAATTCCCCAAATGCCTTCCTGAGATATTATGTTCACAAGGTTGGGACAGACAGACAGACCCAGAAACATAATTCTTCTCACTATTGGCTGTTTCCATCAGAAATAGAATATTCGTACACTGTTTTCCATCCTCCCATAGTGGCATTTATTAAATGTACAATGTTTTGGTTTTGACCAGAATGGTCTTCATCATGTCAAAAGGTTTTACACTTAATTCACTTTGGGAGCATTGAAAATGGTGTGTGGATATCCTGGCTGGACAAATATACAATACAATATATCCGTATTCTATCGGTTGTGATATGAGGATTTTGCACATCATAATATTGTGATATGGCAAAAGTGTCACTGAACTGCCTTATTTTTGTATCGTCGTAATACGATATTATCGTTGCATCAATATCAAGATGGTTAAATATCATGACATTTGATTTAGTCTATCACGCAGCCCTACTCCTATTTCCCATCTAATATTAATGCAGAACTAATGTACACACCTCGTATCTGCATATTCCATATTTTTCGTTATTTGTAAATTACTGTAAATCCCTACTTCACAAGTGCCATATGAAAGTAGTGAAAATACCAGATCTACAACAAGCTCATGTGCCACATTGTTCTATTTTCACTATTTAAAAAAAAATGTTTTGAAAATCATTTACGGAATAGTTTGGGACATAAGAAGGTTTCCACCCGACAGCAACCATAACCATACTACAACAGTTTTCAGCCAAGGAATCTATTCCAGTTTCCCATGTATAGCGATGCTTTCATGACGCATTCTGCCTTTCCCTTTCTCCCTGGTAGACTCTTATTAATGTTTATATGCTTTACAGTCTGTTGTCCTCGACTGATTGATGGGTCATTATTATCTTCCAAACTGGTTGGTCCTGCTAAGGTCACGCCCCCTTGGCTTTTCCTTACAAGGAACAAAAGAGTTTTAAACTAATGTGTCGTTTACCACAGTCACGGAGATTACACCTGTGTGTGTGTGTGCTTAAAGTTTAGGGGCTAGGGTTACAGTTATGCTTACATTTATTCAAAAATCACATCCATGTGAAGTGATAGGCACTCTTATCATACGTCATCATATTTCATCTCATTCTGGCCAATCACAATTTGTGTCCTCACTTTTGTCTTCAATGTTTGTGTTTACACAAGCCCTCAAAGCTGGACATAGGAGGGGCTCGCACCCCTCAAAAATAGACAATCTTGTAGTTCGGCTATTTTCGGCTTCAGCATTGCGCTTACCTTTGTTTTTTGGGGGGTGGGGGGCACATTTAAATGCATTGCTCTATATTGTGCAAATAAACTAAACTTTTAAAATTGCTGTCTTAAAATGTAATACGTTACACAAATTATAGTAATGCAAACGTGTGTGACTAACTAGCGGAGCCGGTTCCACTCATATCCTGAGGGTAGTTCTTGATGACTACCAGATGCCTCACTAAGCAGCCTGTCTTTCATGTGTGTGTGTGTGTGTGTGTGTTTGTGTGTGTGTGACACAGACCCTTTGATCCTCTGCCTGTGTCGTCTTGTGTCTTAACAGCTGGGTGAGGCCGTGACAAAGAACCCCGGCTACCTGAAACTCCGGAGGATCCGGGCGGCCCAAGCCATCGCCAAAACGGTAAGGACCGCCGCCATGGACCAACCTGTAGATCAGCCATAGATTAACCATGGATGAGAGCCCCAGTTTGACATGCCATTAAGCCACATGTTTACGTTGAAAACACAGAGCCTTAAGCCATTTAGAGACGTGAGGACCCAATTTAACATGTCTTCTAA
This sequence comes from Protomyctophum bolini, assembly GCF_963924005.1. Classification (NCBI taxonomy): domain Eukaryota; kingdom Metazoa; phylum Chordata; class Actinopteri; order Myctophiformes; family Myctophidae; genus Protomyctophum; species Protomyctophum bolini. The sequence goes on along the minus strand of NC_137873.1, from coordinate 17,404,842 downwards.
AATCTAAAAAAACAAGTTTATAAAAAAAACCTGTGTTTCTATCATGTCAAGGACCCCCAAAAGTATATGCATTTGGCTGTGGGCCCCCATCTCAGAATATTTTGTTCCAGGGACGATCTAGACACAAAGATTAGATGTAAAAATGTATATTCAAACTAAAGAGTTGCACAAATATGCACAACTTTTCAAAAATTGCAGATCTACAAGCTCATAGTGAGCACGAAGAGCTTGTATATCTGCTATTATTTAATAGACGACGTATAAAATAATGGTTAATGTGGTCACACAGGTGCTTTCCCGGTTTGAATGGGTTAATTTGTCCTCAAAAGACACCCGCAATGTTGTCTTTACACCTTTTCAGGTGGCCTTTCACCTTGATTTCACTTGATCAGCCTGTCGATGTTCAGTTGTGTTTGAGTCGTTTGAAGCCACTAGATGGCGCCATATGAACATGTATGAGAGGTTGGGACTGTTGTTGCAAAGTCAATAACTATGATGTAGACAGACAGACACACGTTACACAATGTGACACTGCCATGCGACGAGGCTTCACGGGTCCATTTGGTTATATTTATTTAAATTATTTCTACACTCTACAGCTAAATTAACAAAGATTTTACTGTGTACTCAGAAGTTTACTGTTATTGAGATGCGGTGTGAATACCATACGGTAGCACACATCAGATATATGATTGTTTTGTTTTTTAAGGACTGAACTTTTTCACAATGGGTAGAGACTGGACCATTTATTTGTGTTTTGGTTTGGTTTACAATTTAACGTTGAGTTTGAAGGAGAGTACTTTGTACATAAAATAATTCATCCTATGTATCTGCCTGCTTGCATTACCATGATTAATGTGCAGTAGATAATGGAGATGCACAGTAGAATTGAATCATTACCTGATGAAATGTATAGTTAAATGGAAACATGAGGTCAGTGAAGATGCACACTATTACAACCTTTGTTATGCAGTGTTATGAGTTTACCTGTGTTGCATTGGATGGATGAATGAATAGATAAGATGTGTATACACATTTCCTGATTCATGAATTAAAAAAGTGTAAATTGGTTCCACTCAGCTGAAGTCTAACCTTATCCGTGTCATTCTCTTTCCGACCTGTAGTTGTCTCAGTCTCAGAACAAAGTCTACCTCAGCGCTGAAAACCTGATGCTCAACCTAACGGACCACGGCGACCGCTTTAACAAGTGAGTTGAGTGATGTGAATTGTCCCAAAGCTCACAGTGAGTTGTGTGATGTGAAGTGTCCCAAAGCTCACAGTGAGTTGTGTGATGTGAAGTGTCCCAAAGCTCACAGTGAGTTGAGTGATGTGAAGTGTCCCAAAGCTCACAGTGAGTTGAGTGATGTGAAGTGTCCCAAAGCTCACAGTGAGTTGAGTGATGTGAAGTGTCCCAAAGCTCACAGTGAGTTGAGTGATGTGAAGTGTCCCAAAGCTCACAGTGAGTTGAGTGATGTGAAGTGTCCCAAAGCTCACAGTGAGTTGAGTGATGTGAAGTGTCCCAAAGCTCACAGTGAGTTGAGTGATGTGAAGTGTCCCAAAGCTCACAGTGAGTTGAGTGATGTGAAGTGTCCCAAAGCTCACAGTGAGTTGAGTGATGTGAAGTGTCCCAAAGCTCACAGTGAGTTGTGTGATGTGAAGTGTGCCAAAGCTCACAGTGAGTTGTGTGATGTGAAGTGTCCCAAAGCTCACAGTGAGTTGTGTGATGTGAAGTGTCCCAAAGCTCACAGTGAGTTGTGTGATGTGAAGTGTCCCAAAGCTCACAGTGAGTTGAGTGATGTGAAGTGTCCCAAAGCTCACAGTCGCCGTCCTGACATATACATGTTCACACTTCTGGAACTTCACTTAGGCAAACTAACTGACCAATGGATCCAACTAGAAACAGTAATGCACTTCTCATACACAAAGTGTATTTATTCTCTCATTACTGCATTACTGTATTGCACTTCTGGCTAGACAAAGTATTTGTATACTGTGCAGTGACAATACATTTAATCTAATCTAAATGCACGCCACCAGAAGGTGTTTATCGGAACAGAAAAAGGTGACTGAAATGGCTAATTATACCACGTGAACCCTTGAGGAAGCAATAAGGCATAGACTTTTACAATAGAATAATAGGTTATCTGAATGGTGGTTTGTTTATTTATTTTTTAAGGCTGTCTCTTCCTCTTGAAAATCAAGAGATGCTGCTATGCCCATGCACCTTATTTGTACATACATGTACATAAATATTTTGGATGATTATGCTATGTGTAAATACCGGCGTGTAGATACATGTCTTTTTTTTTTATTCCTTTTGTTTCCTTCGCTTGTAATCATATCGGAATCGACCTTATCGTCACATCACTGGTTTACATCCATTTTGTTGGTTTTCAGATAGGGAGAATACACAGCAGATACAGTATGTACATGAGGTTAAAAAATGCTCCAACTTCCCCAGAAAACACTTGATTGAATCTGCAGCCTTCATCATCACAAAGGCTTTTTCAGCTAAATGTAATGTCAGCCAAATGTGCCGTGAAGCGACACATTTTGAGCTTGCTACTTTTGCCATTTTTTTATTTGAAACCTGAAAAGTAACACCTTTGGACATGCAGTATGAGGTTTCCACACGAAGGGAGGAAAATAGATTAAATAAAAAGTTCCAGTTGACCGATCATAGTTAACCCATTTTGACCTGAGATCAGATTAAAAAAATGTCCGTTTCAAAATGACAGTTTTCCGAAAAAGCTATGTTTCTATGTCAGTCGTTCTTCGATTTAAAAAAAATAGCAGACCTACGGCCAGCAGCCAATCAAAGCATTTGTTTTTGTGTGTTCGCTTCATTTTTTGCTGTATTTTCAAGTTCATCTATTTGATCTTACAGCATTTTTAGAAAAATATATTATTGTACAATACAAGCTTCGTCTCATTGTGAATATATGGTTGTGTTTCTCTCCTGTTTTCTATAGGTTGCAGTCAGTGAAGAAGGAGGCCTGAAGGATTTCCATTCAGTTTACATCCAGTCAGTCAACCACCTTACACAACACTGACATGATTCATGAAGTATTTCCACTGCACATTAGACCTACCCTCTAGACCAGGGGTTCTCAATATTTGGGTCGGGTCCCTAAACATTCGCCAAATTGAAAGAATGGGGCAAAGATTGTGAAAATGGCCGATCTACAAGCACACAACGCCTCGCAACGAGTGAGCTTGGAGATCTGCTATTGTCACAATCTTTCTGTGGAACCGAGTCAAGCAAAATGTAATGCCTCAATTACTAATAATTGACTCCTACAATTCCAAGTGCTTGTCAGGGTGGGGGTTGTTTTGAGGTTCACAACCTAAAAAGGCTGAGAACCCCTGCTCTAGACTTCTACCCCACATTCCACCTCTAGTACAGGCATGACCAGTGTTCACCTGGTCTAACATATTGTACCGTACTGGCACTGGGAAACCATGCTGTGCTGGTTTATTTGTATACTGTCTGACCCAAGCTTCTCTTTGTGTCGCGTCCTTACACGATAAGATCCTGCGTGTCAATTTAACTGACAGCCTGCAAATGGAACCGAATAATTCAATATTATTAGACCCGTTACTGGAGCCGCTGCACTGGTCTACATTACATAATTATATTTCCTGCCACTACAAGCTTAGCTCACAATACTTTATCTTGACGTTTGCATTTCACCTCGCTAAAGGGAACCCTCCGTGGTGTTCCAGGCCGTGCACACTGCATTTGTCTGCGTTTCAATCAGCTGTTAACATTCAGCGTGGCTCAGTCGAAATGCAAGGACCGACCGTATGGATTTTAGAACGTAATTACAATGCACGTGTCTTGTTTAAAAGGTGGAGATTAAAGAGTTCAATGTGTTAATAAAACGGGTATAGGCATTTCTGATTAATTTACCCAAGTCCTGTGTCAATTATAATTGTTAACGTCCAGTAACATTTGGGATCCGTTTGATTCCAGTTGTATTCTCTCAGAGTTACAGATTTAGACAGAAGATTTTTACTGTGTAGGTACACGGTTCTGTAAGTCCCGACGGCAGTAACTATGCGAGTATATGTCTTTGGCCTGTAAAAGAAAAAGTCTTGCTACAGGTAGACTAGAAGTGCATATAGTTTATATATTTTATAGAAGATATTAATGTGTAATTTATATTATTGTTGATGTGAGTACTCCAGCTGTGGTTCTTAGATGACCTGCATGTAAACATTCCAACGCTCGGCAAGCTCTAGTTACTGCAGCTTGGATCTGTATGATGGCTTTTCGTCATGGAAAGGGGTTATTGAAAAATGGCAGATCTACAAGCTCATGCATGCCACCGAGTGGTGCGCTACGAGCTTGTAGGTCTGCTATTTTTGAAAAATCGTAAAAATGCGGCACAAATCTTTTAATATTCTTTCAGAGCGAACGTTTTTTTTTTGTTCGACGTCAAGTCTAAATGGGTTAATTTCTACACCTGTTACTACCTTGTTACTGCACCTGGTTTAACTACGCTGCGGTCGTGTCGTGCGTCGTGCGCATATGGTTTTCAGACTGCAGCAAAGCACCAGTGGTTCTCAACCTGTGGGACTGGGCCCAACATTTGGTCCCATCTGAACACTTTGGCTGCCGTGTCAGATGGGACACTTAACCTTTCAATATTCAAGAACAGGTTGAGATCCACTGACTTGTAGCCAAGGGGAGGACCGAGGAAGGCATTGCCAGTGATAAACGGATCTGCTGCGTTTTTCTACATTTTGTCTGTGACAAAAGCATAACACCCAGCCATTGTGCATGGGGAGGGGAATCGGATAATCGCACCGCTCTCCTGGATGATGCCACAACGTGGCTCAAGGCACCTGCCTTGTTTCAAGTTTCGATTTATTTTCAATGTATTGTATAGTTTATATGGTTGTTTTCAACATTGAGGATAGTGGTGGTTCCTCCTGTACCAAGACGGGACCATACATTTCTGTACCAGTGAGGGTTACATACAGTGCAGTGGTACAAAGTACAGTCCTTTGAGAACTCGGGCATTGTTGTCGGCCGTATTTCAGCAACCACAGAACCCTCCATGCATGCATGCCGTGGCTTTTCGTTGTGTTGTAACACTTGGGGAAACAGACGCTCCATTCAGAGGTGCTTGTGTTCAGACCACAGCGAGGCCAATGAGTGTCGACTCGCGCTCGCTTATCAAACCGTTAAGCCTGATTTGCGCTGAGTCGATCTACAAGCTCGTAGCTCGAGCTTGTAGATCGGCTATTTCTGGCACGAGACACCATGGAACGACGAGGTGTAAAGGCATTGGCCTACAACACAAGCAGGCTTTCATTCCAACGAGTATTTGTGTCAAAGTGTTCATATACAGTTCATATACAAGTTTATAGAATTATACACGTTTATACAGTGTTTACAAAGACCAATTTTTGTAATGCAGTGTGATTTGAATAACGTGTTCTGGGTTTGGAGTTTGGAGTGAGTGAATAAAGGTCACATATATTCTGGAAACGAAATCCTTTCATGTGGGTTTCTTGAATGATATTTAACTGGGATCTTTAATCTCTTTAGTTTTCTTAAACCCGAGGCTGATTAAAAAAAATTCTAAATAGCAACCAAATCATTAACTACTACCCCATATTGTGGGGAAAGCCGTCACAGTAAATAGCTGAGTTTGTCAACCTGCCATTTTCATCAAAAGCTTTCCCCAGAAACAGAAAATACACCAGTATAGAGGCCTGAGGGACTCCGTTAAACCATATGAGGTTTACATGTAAGTGGTTAAACCATGCATCAGGTGTTTCAAACCAGAGGAACCTGTTTACGCTCCATTTTGAGGAGAAGGAAAAGATTCACCATTAGTATCTGTGCTTGTAGCTTGTATAGATCTGCTATTTTCACCATCTTTGAAAATGTACTTTTTCATTTGAGTGCATACTTTGTCTACCACTGAAGCCTTCATCACACTGCTTGGAGTGGCCACTCGCTAAACTGGATGAAATCCGCTTTTAACTTTTTACTTGCACGTCAACCAATTGTGAAAATCGAAACGCGAGACTGAGAAAATACAAATCTAGTTGAGTGTCTATACAAACACAATTGTTTTGGGGGATCAAAGCTGGGCAAGGAGGGTGATATTTGTGACTGCACGTACTCCTCCGTGCTGGGAGGATGGCACCGGTCAGCAGGGAGTGTTGCAGGACGAAGGCTCTAATGAAATAATTGCCACAACGTGGATGGGGGTAGAAGTAAAAAAAAAAGAGACTACCGGTAATCTAAATACAATGTTGGTCCGGTTATTCCACACACAAGTGCTTATGTGTGCGTGAATATCTGAGCCATCCTCACTATTTTCGGCCCAAAATAAGGAGCCTGGGGTTAAAGTGGTTTATGTGGCAGGCTTTTACGTTGCTTAACTTTCAGATCAGATGACACTTTGACCCAGTATGCTGGTTTGTTGAGTCTAGAATGAATGCCTTGCTTTTCCACTGCCTCCCAGTGTATTCATCGCTTACTTATGCTCCATGAATGGAGGTCACGGGGACAGTCGGCCCAAGTTGCATAACTCTGTCAAATCAGCTTACATCAGGCAAGCAGGGTTGCATTCTGAACTGGCATGATGATGCACAAATAGAACGTGTATAAATAAGGCTAGTGGTGGACCGGCGTCACTGCAGGAAGGAGCTTCAGTGTCTTTGCCCAGGGGCACATCGACGGTAGGCCTATACTCGTCACGTTTGTCTTGGGATTGGTGCCGCTAATATTTTAACGGTCAGGTTTTTAGTTTTAGGTGGGTGTGTTGTCTAGATTCAGTTACATGTAACCCATGTAGTCCAGTTTGGCTTGACGTCTTATATATCCAAAACCATTCAATTTTTATTAAAAAAAACAAAGGCCTATCATAGGGGGGCAAAATTGGTGAAAAACGTGCATATATATATATTTTTTAATCCTAAAAACAAAAAAAGGAAATGGAGCTTGGAACTTCTCCTTTGGTCCACCCATTCCTGGGACATGTTTGAATGATCCAGTGAAGAAAAAGTCCATTGTGGGTGTATGGGGATCACTCCATCACTAAACTTGGGTGATATTCTGCCTGTAGAAAAAAACAGGGATGTGGGCAGGGAACCAAACCTATCTTCTGTGATGTCACTGAGCATCATGAAGGTACTGAAAGACCCACCCACCTCAGACTTCAACAAAAATTTTTGTTTTTATTTTGATCAAAGTCCAAAGTCCCCCCCGTCCCCCCCCCCCCCAGTAAAGCGAGAGAGCATGGGTTGCTGTCTCCCTCTCCTCTCTGACTTCTAGAGGGGTTATTTATAGCTGCTGTGCATGGTGGTGTTCCCTACGAGCCTACAGTTTCTGTATGGCAGCCAGGCCCGTGTTATTGCAGAACGTCACTGTCACATGGAAACCCTGTATGTCCTGAAGTTACTTTTTTGTAAATGGTGGGGGTGGGTAACCTGTTCTTTCTATTCCAATATGATCCAATGTAGTCATTTAGTCATACGCTCTTGTTAAACACTTATTTAAATTTTTATCCCATGATTTTTGGAAAAACTCGTTTTTTTTCATCCAGTGTCAATTGTCTATCCTAGGCGCTACACTCCCTCTGCCAACCCAGGGAGAGCAATGGACTGACCTCATGCTTCCTTCTATGCATGAGGAGTCCAAGCCACTTCTTTTCACCTGACAGGGGGGAGTTTTCCTGGTTGGACGTAGCGCGTGGAAGGAACACGTTATTCCAACCAGTTCCTTTCCCCTCCATCAGGCACCCCGGCTGGCCAGGGGGAGGCAGTTTTAGAGACCAGGAATACGGCATGTTTTTGTGAGGGTACCTACCCTAGGGGACACGGGGAGAACATGCAAACACAGTAAACACAGAAAGGCCCTTTTGCCAACCCCATGGGCACTGACATGGAGGAGAGAACACACCGTGCCCACAGCGTCCCCAGCGGGAATCGAACCCAGGACCTTCTAGCTGTGAGGCGACAGCACTGCCGACTGCGCCACCACTGCGTTTAACACTTGACATTGGTTCAATAACCATAAAACCCACACACACTTAACCACTTTAGCTTTTTTGTTATTACGTTTATGACAAAACGTATATTAAAAAAAGTGAAATGCTGGAGATACAAGGTTTCTTCCTTGACGGCCAACGAGAAGCACTTCTAGTCAGAGGGAGATGAAAGGGGGCTCGATGCAGGAAGGGGGAGGGAGCATTGTGGCTTCTATTGTGTCGGAACGATGAGCGACAACACAAAGCAAAGTGTGACGCCTGTTCTTTAGCCACTAAAAAAAACGTTACTTTGACTGCTTGTTTCCGACATCTACGCATCAAATCTCCTCGGCCCTGGCCTCTAAAGTAGCCGATCTACAAGCTCACAATGCAATATGGATGCTGGGGGTTTAAGTGGTCACCCCCTCCCCTTAACTTTACTGAGCAGAAAATGCACTGCAATTAACAGGACCAGAAGAAAGGAACCAGCTGTTAAAACACTGTTGTGGTTTTTAAACGTCTAACTTATTACACATAGAAGAAGGTTTCATAAGAAACATGTACACTATATGTGTGTGTGTGTGTGTGTGTGTGTGTAAACTGATTGTGTGCAATCAGTTCAATTTGCATTGGGCTTTTTTCTTTCTTTTTTTTTGGCATGGAAACTAGGTTGAGGTGTAGCTGTGCTCCAGTCTTGTTTTATGTTGATGTATTTCTTTTTGGTTTATTGTCAACGGCAGTGTTTTAATTTTGGTGTATGGCTCTCTCTCTGTGTGTGTGTGTGTGTGTGTGTGTGTGTGTGTGTGTGTATGTACACACGCACAGTGCGTGTGCCTGCATGTGTGGCTGGCTGGCTGTGATGTAGCATGTGTAAATATTCATTAGGAGCAACAAAAAAAGGGGCTTGGTAGAGAAGAGAATGATGCGATTGGCTGGAGCTACCTTCCCCCCCTCGGCCTCTCAGCCAATCGAGAGTGTCTATAGCATTTTTCGAACGATGCCAGCGATTCTGACCTGGGGAATTTGAAAGGAGAGAAGGGGAGGGAAAAAAGCAAGATAAATGTACTCATGACTGTATGATCTGCACAGTGTGCACTTCCATGATTTACTGAGGAGCACAGCAGAGGCTGGAGTGGAAACACAACACAGTTTAGAAGAAATCACATACAAACGGAGGGCAAAACCTACTCTCTCCCCATGCCTTCGGCCTGGTGGAGACGAACGGGAAAACGGTTTTGTAGATTCGGGTTTTTTCTCAACCACGAAGGTTAAGAATCAAAATGTGTTTTAGATGGCATGCTGTTAGAGTAGGTTCATTGTTTTACCTGGCTGCACGGTTTGTGATTTACCTCGACTAGAGTTCATGCTTACTCTGCTTTTTCTGATGCCGCGCTTCTGTCACTCTTTGCAATACCAAAGGCAGACAACAGACACATGGCTATTATTGTTATTAAATTACTGTTTGAGTATGGATATCTTTGCTGTTGGATGGAAACCTCATATGTCCAAAGCGGTTACATTCCAGAATGAACGTTTTGTGCTTGTAGATACTAGATCGGCTATTTTGCTACTTGATTGTGACACCGTTAGTACGGGTGAAGTAGGGCATTAATGTTTGGGAGGGAAACCAACATCAAAAGGGTACAAACTGGAGGAAAAACAACAGTAAAAAGAAAAAGGCCAAGTAAAATTCAGGACGCCATCAGAAAACACCAGTGAAACTGACAACTCGTGCAGACAGCAGTAGATCGGCTGTTTTGGAAAACATTTTGTTGAAATGTTGGCCTTCTAAATGAGGACATGTAGCCAAAGCCAGGGAGGCCCGGGCTGAAGGTGGGTAAACAGAGGTGTGTCCTGTCCTGGAGCAGGCAGGGGGAACCAGCAGCTTCCTGTTGCTGATTACTGGCCTGTTTACATCACTGCTCCCAAAAAACACTGGACACATCTGTAGTTCGCGGACACATTTGTATGGGTCACGTTATGTTTTTGGTTTCCTACATTTGTTTTTTATTACTATTGTTTCAAAACATTTCCAAAAAGAGTCAAATCTTTCATGAATAAAAAAAAGATGAAATGTTAGTAATTTCATGAACAAATAAAAGAAAAACCTTAACAAATTCCATGAATTTAAAAACAAGCTTGTAGACCTGCTATTTTCACTAGTTTGGGTCCTGGGCAAACGTCTGATTTATCTTGGGTCTTGAGGTAAAACGTTTGGCAACTTGCATGGTCTACCTGCTCGTTTCTCTTCATACTGTTCGCTAGGGAAATACTGCTATTTGTTTCAAATGTGTTTTTTGTAAGAGTTTTCTCTATGATCCTAATGTAACACAGCTCTGTTTATGCATCATTCCCATAGAATTGTACATAATTGTTTTGTTTGGATCGTGTTCCACTTTTGCTTTGGCATGTTTTCTCATGCCAATAAAGCGCAATTGAATTGTTCACCAGTGGTTGTTCCTCAGTGGAGGTTAGGTTGTTCACCAGTGTAATCGGTTGTTCACCAGTGTAATAGGTTGTTCACCACCAGTGCAATAGGTTGTTCACCACCAGTGCAATAGGTTGTTCACCACCAGTGCAATAGGTGGTTCAAAAGTGGAAGTTGTGGTTCACCAGTAAAATAGTTTTTTCACCAGTAAAATAGGTGGTTCACCACCAGTGCAAGGTGGTTCAACAGTGGAGGTTGTAGTTCACCAGTGCAATAGGTGGTTCACCACCAGTGCAATAGGTGGTTCACCACCAGTGCAATAGGTGGTTCACCACCAGTGCAATAGGTGGTTCACCAGTGCAATAGGTGGTTCACCAGTGGCTTTTAATCTCTTACTGGTCCATGGTTGGTTGGTCTGCAGTGCAATGTGCTACACTGTGCATGATGAGAGAGAGGCAGAGAAGTGACAGACACACAGGCACACACACACTTTCTCCCTCCCTCTCCATCCCTTACCCTCTCTCTACCACATTCTGATTCATTCTCTCTCGCTCGCTCTCTCTGCATCCCCCCCCCCCCCTCTCTCTCTCTCTCTCTTGCCCGCCCCTCTCTGTGCGTAGCATGATAATAAACAAGGAGGGATTAGCGTTCAGATGGCTGGTCGCTATGGAAACACTGACCTCACACTGTGGCCGGCAACCTGGGCCGGTCGCCATGGCGACCCGGTTGCCGTGTCTCCGCTGAAGGAGAGAGTGAGTGATCTACCGGTTGCCGTGATGCTAGACCTCTGCAGTACAGCACGGCAAGATGGCCGCTCTAATATTATGGGAAGGAGGGAAGTAGACGTCATTAACATAATTGTACATGCAAATAGCAATAAGTACGTTTTTATTTTTTACAGCATGGCTCCTATAGGAGGCAATCCCTGTAGAATCGTGTATCGTAACTTTTCAGGAAATGGTTCAATATTTTCATTGGTTCAATATGTACAAAAAATGTATAATCTACATCCATTAAAAAAAAGAAAATAAAAGAGAGCCTCTGACTAATGTTCCGAGCCATTGGTTATAATGGTGTGGCCACTAGTGCCCCAGAGGGTCAGTGCCAAATTATCCCTGAAAATCAAGCATTACGATCCCATCAAGGGATCGACAAAATCTACTTCTGTATAGATTTAGTCTAGTCCAATTAAAAACCAAACTACCGTAACACAAAAACATTTCAGATGTTGCCTCAGAATATGCCTAAAACGAAATTAAATTTTATTCAAAAGACTATGGCTAAGCTAAATAAAATAAAAATTTGCTGTCACACACTGGTGTGTTGTGTGCTGTGATCTGTTGGTTGGTGGAGCGTCTACTCTGTCCAGATGGGGAACAGTGTTGTTGGACCCTCTGTATGCCGAGGTGACATCATGCTGCTACATGAGCTCATGTTGTTCTCATGTAACCTCCAGGGCATCCGTGACCCTCTATGACATTCAGTCAGTGATGGAAAAAGGAGTAGTGACCAAAAAATGACTTATTTTGAAATTCATGTAGATTTTTCTATTCGTGTCACATTCCGATGTTTAATGACGGTGGAGTCATCAAATTATTGGCTTAGGAATGCGTCACTCGCTCATTCTAGGACATGACATATGTGATATGAGTATGTATGTGTAATCAGAAGAATTCAAACAAAATGAGACCCTTCTGTCCCCAGGGGGGACTGGAACCCTCCGAGGGTGCATCTGGTCTGGACATTCCTTCTCCTATACACACCTGGTAGGTCATGATCCTGGTGTTCTGCTTCATGTCCCACACAGCTCCAATCCACGTGTTGTGAGCTTGTAGATCTGCTATTGTCAGAGTGGGACACCCGAGTGAAACCCAACATAAAATGACTTGTCTTTTAGTTCTACTGGATCTCATTTTAGTCTAGTTTGTATTTTATTATTTCTTTTTCGTCAGTGAAAAAGGTATGTGATGTCACACCATTGAAAGTAATCGCTGGAACCCTCACAAGATGGCGCCACATGTTCATTGACTCAATGACCAGAGTGCTCCAGTATGTTTTATTTGGGTAGTCTTTAAGTCCTTAAGTGTCCAAGTGTAGCAATTGTAGAAAATGACATGGTTGACATAAGCCCAATATCTCCTCTGGCCAAGCTGTGGCATTCAGTTTTGTTTGAGTGTGAAAAGTCACTTTTTTATACTTGCTATAGCTGCAGCTACGGTCACACATTTTATATAATGCAATGATGTATACTTTGTCTACGGCATCGCGTGAGCTTGTGGATCCGCTGTTTTCGGTCGCCCCTGAGTCGGATGTAAAAATGTGCCAAGTGCTGCGGCAACGGAGCGTTTTTGCTCCTAATTTCGCAGAACTGATGAAGCTAATTAACCTGCTTCTGCTTTACTGCTTCCTGTCGGCAGGCCGTGCGCTCTGCTGGGACCGACCAGGGGACACATGATGGCCTAGATCAGAGCTGCATGCCTGCCTGCCTGCTCGCCGCTGCGGTCTCTGTCACGCTTGTTTCGCTTCTCTTGTTAAGGTGCTTGTAAATGAGACCGTTTGATGGAGCAGAGAGGCCTTTGTGGATTTGACTTTGACTGTCGCACACTAGACGAAGGCATCCTTTGCCTTTTTTTCCCCGCACCCTAGGGGGTTCCGTGGCGCAAAAGTCCAGGGGCTACCGCAGAATGGTTTGTTAACATTTGGAATTTATCAACATCTCTTTGATTTAACCACTGCTATACTTACAGTTGCACTGTACATAAAATAATAATAATGGAATAATTTTTATAGCGCTTTTCTATGCACTACGTGCTTATTCAAAGCGCTTACAATGGTCCATTCATACATACATTTGGAGGTGAAGCGGCAAACGGTCAACGCCAGCGTCCTCACTTCCCACATTCACCAATGGTGCCAACCACTGCATGGAGGCAATACAGGGTTCAGTGTCTTGCCTAAGGACACTTCGACATGTAGACAGGATGAGCCGGGATTCGAACCGCCGACCCATGGATCATTGGACCACCTGCTCTACCTCCTGAACCACAGCCGCCACTGTGCATTATTGTTCTCGCGTTGAGACTCGTGAGCTTGAGCAAAGTTTAGGTCCCTTGACATGAAATAGTTTGAGAATCACTGCGTATATAAAAGGTGATCTTTTTTTCTTTAAAGAACCTTGTCTTGTACTGTAGACATTAACGTGTTCCGTTTCTGCACCAGGTGATAAGGGCCATGACTTGAACATTAACTTGAACATGACTATGAATATGAACATGTTGTATTGTAAGTCACTCCGCCTAATGCCTGACATTGTAAATGCAACGTGTAATAAGCAGTATAGATGAATTATAGACCAAGTGACACCCAGTGTTCCATAGTCATAGTCATAAATCATAGCTATAGGTTGTTATGCTTCATAGTTTACTAGACATTCACATAGGGTTTATATGAAGGTCAGGAACGTGCTTGATTTAGAATTTCAAGCGAAGTGCTAGTAAACATGTAAAATGTTATTTGTTTTGATCGGCTTCCGTTCTAATGATTATTCTCAATAGGGCTGATTCTTTTCTTTCATTCTTTTTTTTGATTAATCGAGAACCACATTTTGCAAATCTATGCTGTGGCCTATATTTCTAATTTATACAGCAATTTATAACAGCTCTCAACCCGTCACATTGTAATGGGTTGTGAGCTTGTAGATCTGCAATTCTTCACCTATAACAACATGCCCTAAACATTGATGCCAGGTTGAGAGTGGCTAAGATAAACAAACAAAAGAAAAAATGTAATCCCCCAAGTCAATTATTTTTGTTAATACCTTTATTTGTATTTATTTACCTGTATTCAATAACGGATGCAACAACACACCATTTAGTTTTAGTCCTATTTTAGTCATCTAAAATTGTTTAGTAAGCTTTGCCGAGCCATGAGCCTATCTCCTGTTTCTGTAGCGTGAGGCAGCTTGATGTACACCTCCTGGACATGACGCTAGTATGTTTCAGGGACTCAATCCAACCCTTGATGCTGAGTGCCAAGCAGGGAGCGACTGGGTCCCATCTTTCAGAGTCTGTTATGACCTGAACGGTCTGGGATCGAACCCCCGACCTGACACTCTTAACCACAAGGCCACTGAGCTCGTAAAATTGTTTAGTCTTAACTAAATATCAAAATATTTAGTCTTAGTCTTATTCAACAAGATTAACACTGGTACTGGGTACTGAAAAATGCCATGAAGGTATTGGGCATATGTGATGTTTTTATTTAACCTTTATTTAACCAGTGAAAACACATTTTTCACACTCTTTTTCAAGTGGGAACTGGCCAAGCAGCAGAATACATAATTACGCTTTCAACGCTACATGTCAAGTTATACAACAGCCAAATAATACATCCATGAAAAATACCTCCTGAAGCCTGTACAATAATACAACAAATAGTTATGCACACAAATACATTTATGGAAGGGAACCAAAAAACAATAAATATATGGGCATATGCGAAGGCTAGTACACATCCGAACATGTGCGGCTCTCACATTTGGCATGTGAGAACCTGCACTGCGGTCGGGGTAGTGTAGTCAAAGTATGTCCAGTTGTCGTACGTAATGGGTCCTGTCTGTCCATGGTTGTCCTGGGTAGTTTATTAATGGGTCCTGTCTGTCCATGGTTGTCCTGGGTAGTTTATTAATGGGTCCTGTCTGTCCATGGATGTCCTGGGTAGTTTATTAATGGGTCCTGTCTGTCCATGGATGTCCTGGGTAGTTTATTAATGGGTCCTGTCTGTCCATGGATGTCCTGGGTAGTTTATTAATGGGTCCTGTCTGTCCATGGATGTCCTGGGTAGTTTATTAATGGGTCCTGTCTGTCCATGGATGTCCTGGGTAGTTTATTAATGGGTCCTGTCTGTCCATGGATGTCCTGGGTAGTTTATTAATGGGTCCTGTCTGTCCATGGATGTCCTGGGTAGTTTAGTGTTAACGTAATGGGTCCTGTCTGTCCATGGATGTCCTGGGTAGTTTAGTGTTAACGTAATGGATCCTGTCTGTCCATGGATGTCCTGGGTAGTTTAGTGTTAAAGGCTTTAAAGCTGCGATCCGTAATGTAATAATGTTGCATTCTTTAAGAAATAAGTTACAGGTTGCAGCTTTAAGAGGAGGTCATCTGGGCTCCACATGCCAAAGTGAATTCCTTGTGTGCACTTAAGTATACAATGTTGGGGTACTTTTACTTTACTTGATTTTTTATTTAATTTTATGTAGGCTATACGTTTGCTGCATTACAATTCTTTGGCCAATTTAATTAAAATGTAGTTACTTTGAAGTTTTAAATTCATACAAAATATAACTGATACAGTACATGATGTAATATTGGGTAAGGCGGTAAGCTACCCAGCAGCCCATCTTTGCTAGTTGCAATATTAACTTTTTGTAATTTTGTCCAATCTGTTACAATATATAACTATTTTGATGTTGTTTTGTCTCCCTGCTCTTCTATTGAGACATTTAAATTGGTTACATTAAATGTAAAGAATCAGATCAAATTTTGATCTGAATCTGAATTGTATTAATTTCATTGTTTACATATTTTTTTTCAATGTAGCACTTACATTTGTGTAAAATATAAAGTGTTACAAATCTGCCAAACAAAAACATGAGAACAAGTGACTAAGATATTTCTGCATAGCAGCAGCAGTGGTGGTGGAAGTAACTAAGTATATTTACTTTTGGCACTTTAAGTACATTTTGCTGCGAGTACTTTTGTACTTTTACCCAAGTACATTTCGAATGAGACTTACTTGTAACATAGTAGTTCTATATTGCAGTATTGATACTTTTACTTAAATAAAAACTTTGAGTAGCCTACTTTTGCATACTAGTAAATTAACAAAAGGCAAGACACGGCAAGAAGGGATCCAAGGGGAGTGAAGTGCTAGGTCCTAGTAGCTAGGGGGTGAGGTGAAGTGCTAGGTCCTAGCAGCTAGGGGGTAAGGTGAAGTGCTAGGTCCTAGTAGCTAGGGGGTGAGGTGAAATGCTAGGTCCTAGTAGCTAGGGGGTGAGGTGAAGTGCTAGGTCCTAGCAGCTAGGGGGTAAGGTGAAGTGCTAGGTCCTAGTAGCTAGGGGGTGAGGTGAAATGCTAGGTCCTAGTAGCTATATGGGGTGAGGTGAAGTGCTAGGTCCTAGAAGCTAGGGGGTAAGGTGAAGTGCTAGGTCCTAGCAGCTAGGGGGTGAGGTGAACCTTGATGGGAAATTGGGAATCTGCAGTTATAAATTAACTCCTTTTCATATCAAAGCTCCATTATGTATTCGGCATTTGAGCCACGGACCACTTATTGTAAATTAAGTATTGCAGATGTTTAACAATTTAACTCCTGAGAGCATTAAAGGACTCCAACGGTAAGGGTCTATTAATCTATTTGGTTTAACTTTACACTCGTAGCGATACACGATATAATCGGTAGCATATCAAATTTGAACATTTGAACCGATCTCAAAATAATCCTGATTATTTTCACAGATATTGATGAAGCATTAATAATGTGACCGTCAATGGCGGTGTACTCGCAGACTGTCTCTGTCTCAGCTGTTCATGGGGAGGGGAGTTTACCATCTACTTATTAAGAATGCAGCAATGAGTTCAATATAATAATGTAATATATTGTTATCGGCCGATATGACCCTGCAAATACCCAGAGATCGGATATTGGTCATAATTTCACTATGGTGCATCTCTAATCTCAAGAGTTAAAGATCTATAAGGGTCCATTTGATACCAACTCCCCATCATTTCGCTGCTGTGGTCCCTCAAGGACCACTGGTGGTCCCCGGACCACTGTTTGAGAACCACTGAGTTATAGTACTGTGTCTGTCATGTACCATGAGCCTCATACTTGACAGTAAGACGTCTCTGAACTGTTCGTTCTGTGTCGTTCAGGTGGGAACTCATGAGAAGCATGGCCCCAGGGTTCACACACAGACATCACATGCATGTGAACCCCTCCTCTCTTTGTTTGACCAGTGGCATCTTCTTCTCCAACAGAGAGAGAGCGAGAGAGTGAGGGGAGAGATAGAAACGCAGAGAGAGAGATAGAGGAACTAGCCAGAGGCCACAGAGCAGGTTTTTTTTTTTAGGGTGGGGGGGATTCCATTTCAAGTGGGTGAAAACAAGTGGGAACTAGTTTAGCGTTGGTGTTTTCCTGCTGCAGGCCAGTCGACCCACGCTCTGTGTTGTTGTCAGGTTCTTTTCCACATCAGAAGCGGCGGGATTTTCCCCGAAAGCAGAGGGCAGGGTCTTCTTAACCTCCCAGTCACTGTTGACACACACTCACACACACACTGAGCCACTGTGTGAATCAGAGTGGTGTTTGTCTGCGTGGCGTTCGCACACAGGCCTAAAGTCTCTCAGCCGTGCAATTGCTTTATTAGCTGTTTATTCTACACACAGTAAAATCCCACAGAGTTCATGTCACTTGGAGTGTAAATGGACCTTTGCGGGTACTCTACATTTGTACAACTGTCATTACAAACGGATAAATGAACACTGAGGATTTGACGGTGCAGTTCCATACATCAAACATACTGTGCATGTGTTGGTTGTCTTGCTGATTAACAGGAAGCTTGCTTTTAACCACATGATCACTAGCGTCCCTAGAGGCTATGTGTGTGACATCACAGTATACCCGGAAGGAACGCCTTGTACTAAGTGGCAAATAAACAACATTAAACTCACCAACATTGCAGCTGTATGGAACGCTTGAATTGGAACTCTTTCTATCTGTTTTGTAAAAATCCACCATAGACATGTTATGAGCTACTTTCTGTCAAGAGATTCCACGCAGGTGATTAAGTGTCAGTTTAAAAGCACTAATTTTCAATATAAATGCAACGTTCTGCTGCCTCCTGCATCATGTGCAATTTAGGAACATTTAGAAGCAGGACCGCTTCCTAACGCCAACGCTCCATGCTGCTCAATGTTTTGCCACTCAGTCTTGATGAGGCGGGTGTCTCCCGGTGGACATGTGATACATGTGCAAACTCTGGGGTAAACTTTGGTGTGAACTCACGTATTAAAGCCACAATCTGCATAGGTTTTATGATCATTTATCCCTCTCCTGATGGATGGAGAGACGTGATTGCAACTACAGAATGTCCAAACTACAATATAGATGGTGCCTCTAGTGTCCTCCAAATATCTTTATTGACATTGTCAACAGTAGGTGTCCTATACCCGAAACCAGGGTCTTATTGTCTCAATGGAAGAGGAGACAGCCACTGCAGATGTACTAGGACTCTAGACTGGTAGAAAGTCCAGAAGTGTAGCTTTAAGAGGTGTCCTGTTAGGTCAGACTGTATAATCACAGCTCTGCTGCAGGGCAGACCGTTTGGTAGTTTCAGCCATGCCACGGTCAAAGTATAGAAAATTATTCTACTAAATTCTGTATCTTTGGCATTGACCCCCACAGTTTATAGTGGATAAGATCCTGAGGCAGCGGTGGCTGAACGGTTTGCGGAGCGGTCTTGATATCGGAAGGTCGCTAGTTCGTATCCCCGGACCGGCACGTTAAAATGCCACCGCTGAAGTGCCCTTGGACAAGGCATTGAACCTCTACCATGAAATGTTCTATGAGCAGGGCCTGGCTGTAAACAAGTTCTTGAGCTTAGTCCAGTTACCCTGGGTAAACGTAGTACCTTTCCTTTCCTTTTTCCTATAAATGAAAGATATCGTCTCTGTCAGGTGGAATCATGTCTGTTATCTTTCAGGATTAAAATTCGATATCAAAAGTAACGGATCTACAAGCTCAAAATGTGTCGCTTCGTTTCTTAAAAACGTGTGTTGCTACATCAGTGGTGCTAAAACATTTTCATGTCTAGGGCCCCTAAAATAATCCCCCACACCCTCCCCCATTTCAAAATATTTTTTCCAGGGACAGCCATGAGTAAAGAAAGCCACGAAATCCATTTTTCACCCCTGTGTCAATCATCTACTGTGATCCTGGGCTCTACACACCCTCCACCAACCTAGTATATATGGGGGACAAGGGGAGAGCAACAGACTTGAACTCATGCTTCCTTCATGCCTGAGTGTCCAAGTTGCTCCTTTACACCTGACAGGGGGGAGTTTCCCTGGTTGGACGTAGCGCGTGGAAGGAACACGTTATTCCAACCAGTTCCTTTCCCCTCCATCAGGCGCCCCGGCTGGCCAGGGGCAGGCAGTTTAGTGACCATACGTGTTTTCTTGTCTGCAACCATGCGTTCACCGCAACCACTTTCAACGCTGACGTCCCTGTTTCCACAGCTCTTAGGTCATTCAAATGAAGTACTTGCATGTTCAGAGTGCAGCCAGGCAGTTACTCCTCTATGTGACAGAGAGCTGTCCTGTCCTGTTCAGTACAGAGCAGTGTGCATCCCTCCAACACAGATTGTGTGAAGGGGAGGAGGCAGTGAATGAAGGAAGGAAGGTGGTACAAGAGATAAATGGAACGGGGCTCGCAGCAAGAAATATCGCTCTCACGGCTTCCTGCTTTTTTATGCAGGAAATGAGTGTCAAGTTACCTTCCTCTTAACCTCCACAGCCCCCCCCCCCCCCCCCCAACACACACACACTGTACAATGTTTACACGCACAGAGACACACACACACACACACTGTACAATGTGTACACGCACAGAGACACACACACACACACACTACAATGTGTACACGCACAGACAAACACACACACACACACACACACACACACACACACACACACACATTCTGTACAGTGTGCACAGGCACAGAGACACACACATACACAGTGAAGAAGAGGAATATTGATTGATATTGTCATCCCAACTAAGGTCAGCCAAGGATTCTAATGCATAATAGAAGGGGTTGATATCACACAATGACACACACACACATGTCACACACACACTGCAGCAACTGGCAAAGGCACAGTGTTGCAACAGCATGCACGCTGCTCTTGACCCTGCAGAGTGTGTGTGTGTGTGTGTGTGTGTGTGTGTGTGTGTGTGTGATGTGAAATGCACCAAGGTCACTGAATGCAGATTAGTGGTTCTCAAACTTTTTCATGTCCCAAATGGCATGCATTTGGCCGGGGCACAGGTCTCCACCAAGGTAGGTCAGGTTGTGGCCTCCTGGTGGCGCTATAATAGGACAATGTGAAAAGGGTGGCATTTCTTCAGACAGACGGACTCACACACAGGGACGGACTCACACACACGGACGGACTCACACACACACGGACGGAGTGCAAAACATACTCTCTCCCCATACCTTCGGCCTGGTGGAGAAAATTACTTGAATTACTTGATTAGTTGAGTATTTTGGCTATTATCTAATCACCAGATTCACTAACACTGTAGGTGTTAAGGTGGTTGCACACTGGTACGTTTTCTTCGGACGAATATCAGAGCGAACGTACGGAGGTACGGCGGGCTGACAGCTAGTGATTACGATTAGCCTATTACTTTTGTATCTGTAAAACGCAGCAAAAAAGGCACCAGTGTGCACCTTTAAACTGATTGTGGTGCTATATTAACTAATTTAGCTGCATTGTTGAATTTGTTGACTGAAACTATGACGAAAAATGTTCAGCGTTTTTCACTGACAAACTATGAAAACTAAGCTATGATGATTAAAACTAAGAAACTAAACATTTACTTAAATGTTAGGGAGGGACTAGTGCAGAAGAGATCCAGTAGAACTAAAAGACAAGTCATTTATGGCAGATCTACAAGCTACCAACCAGCAACCAAGTGTAAAATCTGTCATTACGACACCATCAAGGCCCACCATCAACTGTACATTTAGTTGCCTGAAATCTTATGTTCATTTTCTCATATTTAGTCGACTAGAACTTTTCAGATGACTAAAATATGACTAAAACTAAATTAAATGTTATTCAAAAGACCATGGCTAAACGTCTCCCCCCCCCCCCCCCCCCCCACACACACACACAGTATCTGTGGTTTTTCTTGATAACAAAATGTTGCAAAGTGCCTTCCATGCATGTTCACTGCAGCATCAGTGCTTCCTCTGTTCTATGTTAAATGTGTGTGTGTGTGTGTGTGTGTGTGTGTGTGTGTGTGCGCACACACACACCATACCTACGCCTCTATGTCTGTCTACTGACGGCCTACACGCGCCCTTGTGTAGAGGGCTGGGTTGTATGCTACGACATTTTAATTTGAAGTTTGGTTGCTTGGTTCAGACTATATCAGTGGTCATCAAACTTTCTGGGCCCACTTGAAAGGTGGGTGGGCCACTTGCGTTTTCAGAGCATGTCTATTTGAACGACGGATCAATCGACTGTGTTACACATGGGATCAATGGAACTAGCGTAGTATACACTTTATGTTTATTTATTGGTATCACTTTCTTTTTAATGTAAATATTTGTAATATCATGAAAGTGTTGGTGTTTTGCCAGTTATTTGGGGGCCCACTTCCAACATCCTCACAGTAACTTGGCGGTGACAAGAACCGTGTGGTTCAAAAGCAAGTTCTGTACCGAGCTACTGCTTCTAAATGTTCCTAAATTGCACATGATGCAGGAGGCAGCAGAACGTTGCTACTGTTATTAATTGTATTATAGTTTTATGTTGTACTTATTCTGTACTCTGGCATGTATCTTTGTTCATCCTTACTGCAGTGCTGCTACGACAAGGCCAGCCGTTAAGCTTAGGGAGTAGAGAGGCCATCTGCTAATCAGAAGGTCACTGCTTTGCCTCCTGGCCATGTCTACGTGTACCTGAGCAAGACACCTTAACCCCTGAGTGCTCATCGGTGTCTGTCTGTCTGTCTACAGTGTGTGTATGTTCGTATATGATTTGTTACGACCTGGCTCGTGAGGCCATAACAAGAAGGAGAAAGACACAGCTTTAAGAGTGCAGCACAATGCTAAAGACTTATTTACAAAATAAACAATAACTCTGACAGACAACACAATCACCTGGGGTCAGTCTGTCAATCAGGGAATCACTTCATGGAACCGGAAGTATCCCAGTTCTATCCCTATAGCTCCCCCAGAGTTAGTGGCCTTGAGCAAGACTGAACCCTTAAGTGCTCCCAGTGTGCAGGTTGGTGCCTTGAATGGTTTCCTCTGCCATTGGTGTATGAATGTGTGTGTGACTGGGTCAATGTAATGCACAATCTATGCAATGCACCATTTACAATTTTTCAGTGAAATTTGTGGTGTCGGCAATGAGTAGTTGTAGTGTGGAGGTGTCGATTAAATGATGCGTATGAAGTGTGTTTGTCTGTCTGTGTGGTTAAGGTTAGCGCCATAGGGTTCGTCTTCTAGGGTATACAGTAGGCTACAGTATATAACCACGCCCACCTGGGCCAAACACCAAAGAAAGGACTATCGCAGCGCGCCATCGTCAGACAGACCACTTCCTCATTCCTCACATTTCCGCCCTGAAGCACCAGCGATGATGGCAAATATTTGTTTTAAGTGTCTGACTCCTAAAAAGCTGAGAGGTGTGTGTGTGTGTGTGTGTGTGTGTGTGTGGCGTACTGTGTTTCCAAGTATTCCTAGAGAAATGGTTGTTTTATGGTTTAAAACCTTTCTAGATTTAGTCTTAAAATTAGGAAAGGTTTGAGGTTGGGGTTATGATCAGGATTAGACATTTAGATCTTAGGTTTAGAGGTCAGGGTTGGAGTTCTGCCGATTTATGTTCCGTGCCTGTCAGGCACAGAACATACAGGATCTACAAGCTCACAACACATCACAGGGCAACACGCTGCGGGCTCGTATAGATCAGCTATTTCCGGTGCACGACATGTCACCGTGTGTTCGTGGAATTAACTCATGTTCATATTTGTGCATTTGTTGTTGCTGCCTGCCTGTCTGTCTGTCTGTCTGTCTGTGTTAACTGCATAGTGTTACGTGTGTGTATTGCCTAGTAAAACAATCGGCAGAACTCCAACCTTGTGTGTGTGTGTGTGTGTGTGTGTGTGTGTGTGTGTGTCTACGTCCCGCCTCCTCATGTGTTTGGGACTCCCATCCTGAACCAAAGCCATGTATGGTATGGACCGAGAGAGAGAGAGACGGGGAGGGAGGGGAGGGGGGGTGGAGGAGAGGGGGAGAGACCAAGATAAAGGGGAGTAGAGGAACAGAGAGCAAGAGAGGAGGATACGATTACGATGAGAGGAGGACAGAGAGGAGGCGATAGAAACAAAGAAAGATATACAGTAGGGGAGAGAGAAAATATGAGAGGAATAGAAAGTAAGAGAAGAGAGCCAGATATTGAGAGAGAGAGAGAAACGGGGAGAGAGAAAGAGAGGGAAGTGAACATTTTAAATTGAGCCCGGTGTATACTTTTGTTGTACGGTGATGGACCATATGAGGGTGTATCTGGGAGTAACTGTGTTTCCTCCCCACCATTCTGTCTGTCTGCTGGCGTGCTTTATTTTTAGAAAAGAGTGTTATTTGGAATCGTGAAAGTGGGTGTGCGTGTGTGTTGTGTATGTGTGAGAGAGAGAGATGGGAAACAGACAGAAGTTGCTAAATGTATTCCTGTGTGTATTCCTATTTGTTGTATTAGTGTAACTGAGGCTCAGTGTAAGCCTCAGTTCGAAATAGCAGATCTACAAGCTCACAACCCGTCACAAATGTGACGCGTTGAGAGCTTGTATATCTGCTATTTATGGCATGCATGTAAGTATAGATGAGGCTTTCGGGGCTGCAGACTGTGTGTTGAACATGAGAGAGAAACGGACACTGGTTTACTGCAGGCTACTTGTGTACAAACGGCACTATAATGGTCTCCGCAGGGGGTTTCCCACTTTCTGTTCCCCTAATAGCAGTACACTACTACCTCAAACGACTTGTCTTCACCAGGCCGAAGGCATGGGGAGAGTAGACCTATATGTTTTGCACTGTGTGTGTGTGTGTGTGTGTGTGTGTGTGTGTGTGGGGGGGGGGGGTTGGCTTGATCGCAGCCAAACTCTGCACACACACACACTCCCTGGATGCCAGAGATGAACCTCTGCCCCAAATATTTTATATGGCCTTGTTATAGCGCCACCAGGAAGTCAATTATTTATTTGCAAAACATGTTTTTTGACAGTACAGCTTCTGTCCAAACATCATGCAAATCGGTATACCGTTTTTTTCTTCTTTCTAATTATTTGTAAGGCCCAAAATTGTGTTTGTTGTCATGATTTGTCACAACTCCAGTTGGCTTTGTACGAGGCTTAAAAGGTCTTTAAATAAATACATTTTGAAATGTCTATGAGGAGCGACTGCGACGCTCTATAGCCATTAAACGAAACGGTTCATTCACAGATTTTTCATACTCCATCTTGATTGGCTAAGATTGGCTTCCAAAGTTTGCAGGAGTGCTCCGCTTTAAACAAAATGCCATGAACACAGCGTACAATTTTCGTGAAATTTGCACCCACTATAGGCCGTGGAAGAAATGGTACTTGAAAAATGTCCTATCGGCCTCATGGTGGTAACTGGCCGATTTGTGTTTTTACCTAAGCTATAACTACACCGATCTGTGTAAAACTTTGCCCTGCAGCTGCATTTTTTACATCTGCGCTTTATAGCGCCACCAGGAGGCAGACTTATGTAAAACATAAGTTTTATCATATTCCATCCTGATTGGCTAAGATTGACATCTAAAGTTAGCAGGAGTGGCCTGTTTTGTACAAAATGCCGCAAATCATGAACACAGCGACACTGTGCACGCATATTCCCACTAGGCTGAGGAACAAATACCACATGACATTTTTTAAATCAGCCTCAAGGTGGCGCTGTAACAGGCTGAGTGGTGTCTTTATATTACTGCACCAATGTGTAAAACTTTGTAATCACACTCCCTAGAGGCAAAGGTCACAAAGTCATACATGTCACTGGCATGAGACAGAAACCGGCCCTCCCAACACTCCATTGACCAAAACATACTAGAAGTGTGTGACTCAGTAAAGGTTCTGGGGGTCACCATTCAAGCGAACTTGAAATGGGACAGCCAGGTATATGTTGACCTCAGCCAATAGAAAGCTCTTTGTCCTACTGTATGTCGCCTGAAGAAATCTGGGGTCCAAGACCTTGAATTGGTTTCAATCTACACAGGCTACGTGCGCCCGGTGCTGGAATATGCAGTCCCAGTCTGGCACAGTTCCTTGACTGCCAGCCAGACTAAAAGTGGACTGGAAAGAGTCCAAAAACGGACATGCAGAATCATTCTTGGCCGGAGGTACTCGGGATACACAAGAGCTCTCCGCAGCCTCACGTTGTGCACCCTAGCAGAGAGGAGCGCCCACCAAGCCCCCAGTAAGGTTATCCCATGTTTAAGATGCCACTACCTACTGACGAAATGTGGAATTGCAGCACTTAATGGAAGTGGACGGACGTTCATTACGTGAGGTCCGAGGCTAGGCTAGGCTAAACTTCCGCTCGCTCGAGCCATTGAGTTATAATTATACTTCCGGAAGTCTTCCGGGTGCTTCAAAACGCCACTGAGCAACTTCCACTGAAATGAATAGCGGGGGGGCAGGGCTAACGCTCCAGTTCGGTCTCTATCCGAACATCCCACTCCACTGACACATGCCTTCTCTATTTGAGCGACCACATCAAACACGAGGTGGATGCTGGAAAATACTGCGGCATGGTCATGCTGGACCTCCAAAAGGCTTTTGACACCGTGAACCACTCCATACTGGTTAACAAGCTTAAAGCTATTGGTTTTGATAGCACATCAGTGAGCTGGATGCAATCCTACCTGGAGGGGAGAGAACAGATGGTGGAAGTGAACGGAACACTGTCCCCCCCCCTCCCAGTGAGCTGTGGCGTCCCACAAGGAAGCATACTAGGGCCTTTACTGTTCCTAATATATGTAAACGACATGACTTCAGCTTGTGACTGCAACTTGTTCCTGTTCGCAGACGACTCAGCACTGCTGGTCTCGGACAGGAACAAACTGCAGGTTGAAAAGACCCTCAGCTCTGAACTCGGTAGAATCTGCACCTGGCTCGCTGATAACAAACTATCCTTACACCTGGGAAAAACTGAATCCATTCTCTTCGGATCAAATAGTAATCTCAAAAAGGCAGATGGCTTCTTGGTTAGAGTTGGTGATGATATTATCACACGGAAGGATCAAATTACCTACCTAGGTTCCATCCTGGAGGCCAATCTTTCCGGTGATAAGATGGCCACCAACGTAATCAAAAAAGTCAATCAAAGAACAAGATTCCTCTACAGGATCTCCTCACTGGTCGACAAAAACACCTTGAAGACCTTAACAGGAGCCCTTGTACAAGGTTTCTTTGACTATGCATCCACCTCCTGGTACCACAGCACCTCAAAGGCCCTTAAAACAAGGCTCCAGACCTCCCAAAACAAACTGGTCAGGCTCCTACTTGGCCTCACCCCCCGAACCCACCTCACCCCTGCCCACTTTGACAGGCTGGGATGGCTTAGGGTCGACGACAGAGTACAGCATCTTGCAATGGGTCTGGTCCACAAGATTAGATACACCACCAAGATACCCATGTACCTGTCTAAATACTTCCTTAATGTAAACGAAGTCCACACCCACAACACCAGAGGGAGTGCAACAAACCATGTACAACCCAGATTCGGCACAAACAAGGGACTAAATTCTTTTCGCTCCTATGCGACCAAAATGTGGAACGCCCTACCAACAGTCATTAAGACATGTGAATCCCTTGGCTCCTTCAAAACTGCTCTCAAAGGGCACCTACGGATGGCTGCAATTCGAAACTGGCCTCTGTAAAAGCTGAATTTGTATCTGGATTGTACTATGTTTTTGTATGGACGTGGTGTTGGGTGCCTGCACATATGCACACATGGCATCAACGCATGGTGTTGTGTGCAGGCGCCCTACACTCTGTCCTTGTACTATGGATTGTACTATGTTTTTGTATGGACGTGGTGTTGGGTGCCTGCACATATGCACACATGGCATCAACGCATGGTGTTGTGTGCAGGCGCCCTACACTCTGTCTTTCGTTTTCTTTTCTTTTATCCCCCTGTTCCCCTCACTGTATATATACTTTTTTTCCCTTTTCGCTTCCTATATGATGAATTCCTGTTCTGTTCTTTAACTACATAGAAGTGTCTATTTGTTTGTCTCTAAATGTTTTGATGAATTGAACAATGTGGACCCTGTTGTAAACAAGTGTAAGGCTTAATTGGGTCGTCCACTCACAGTTAACAGTCTTTGTATTGAGTTTGTGCTTGAAATGTACTGTAATTCTGCAAACTGTTAATAAAGATTTCAATCAATCAATCAAAATATCCTTCTTTATGCTCTATGGCGCCCACCTATATGCCTTGACTGTTCAAAGCTGTTCAAATCTAACTTCAGGAACTGGCTACTAGAAATGGAGACGACCTGGACACCCCATCATGCAGAACTGAGAGATACAGAAAATCACCAATCCCATTATGTGCAGACTTTTAAATGATAGTGGATTTTAGATTTGAGTTTTACACCATTTGGATTTTTAGATAGGCTATTGCATTTTAGATTTGAAGTTTTATATTTGTGATCGGCAAAACAATTCAGTGTTTTTATTGGCACCTCTGTCTTTTAAAACCTAGTGATCATGCTGAAAGTTGAATAAACAAACATTGCAGTCCGTCCTGCATTTCTCAATTCTGCCTTTTTTTCTTTGATCTACACGTTCCAGCTACTACGTCTGTCTCTATTTGCTATACTTCTATGATCACTCAATACCATTGCACGCCCACAACAAATGTTCCTGGCCTGGTGGCGACCCGCAGCCTACTCCGAGGAGCACTTTTTCTAGTTACACTTAGTTTTACTTTTAAAAAGTGCTGCTTTTATAATTATTAATAGTATTGTATAAGTATAATCACCATCGTCGTCATCATTATAATAATAATTATTATTAATATTAGTAGTAGGCTAGTAGTAACCTAGTATTAGTATTAATAATTGTATTAATATTATCATCATTATCGTTATTATTTCTTGCTACATCTTTTGAATCTGTTGCCTCTATTTTGACAATAGAGAGGCAATTTCCCAAAAATATTCAAGTTGTTAAACCTGCTCCGGATCCAGTGACTAGAGCCTACTCTGCTCCGTGTTTTGCGTGCGCCTCTCCCATTGGCTTCAGGTTTCAGTGTCCTTCTGTTCTCCTCGCGCCGCCATTTCACGCTGCAGCAGCGCCGGGGTTTCTCACAAGTCGTGTCATGGAAGAACAATGCAAAACCTGCCCGAAAGACTGCAACAGCACAGCAGACCATGTTGGAGTCCACTGTCTGTATGCTACCTGCAGGACGCGCAGGAATTCCTATATGGGATGTTGGATGAACTATGAATTAATATATGTTCTAAAACTAATAGCTAAACTCCCCTCCCCCTTCCTCTCTCTTAATTTATTTTTTACCTTAGCCTACATTCATATGGTGCTGATTTTGTGAGGCAATATGCAATATGAAAATTAACAAATATAAATAATAAATACATTATTTTTTAAATGATTTTAACATTACTTTGATTTGATGATGTTGAATTCATTGTAGACTTCCTCATTCCTCCTCAAAGACGCCAAAGGAAAAAAAAAAGTCCTAAAAACATATGTTGACTTTCTAATGTGATTATGCATAGCCTACAGCCTCTGCTCTGACGTGACATTCACAGATGGTGTGTGTGTGTGTGTGTGTGTGTGTGTGTGTGTTGAGTTGTAGCCTACTTAGTTTAAATGTAGGCCTACTGTAATTCTGCAAACTGTTAATAAATCAATTGTGTGTGTGTGTGTGTGTGTGTGTGTGTGTGTGTGTGTGTGTGAGAGAGACTTGGGGCCAATACCTGGATTACCGGTACACCAAAAATAAATAGAGGATAGCTCAACTCTAATCTCAAAATTGATGGCAGGCCTACAGAAATTATCTTAATTACACACACACACGCACACACAGAGGTTTGTATTACTGTACTTGTCTTAACATAAAACAACATTTTTTCTTGTGAGGACCAGGAAAATGGTCCTCAATGTCTTTTTCACATGTTCTGCTATACTGTGGGGACATTTGTTCCTCACAGGCCTATAGTATTATTACTATTACACACACACACACACACACACACACAGTGACACACATTATAACCATACTTGTGACTGTGAGGACATCAACATTCTAGGACGGTATCAAATATGGCCACACAAACAAATGACCTACAACCTCACACCTTGTCACACTGTGGCAAATTATGAGCTTGTAGATCATCTTTCTTTTTTCCTGGGCGCAACTAACCTATAGCCTATAAATCAGGCATAACTACTCTAACCCCTAACCATAAACCATGTAAATGTCTAATCCTAACCCCAACATGAATGTTAAACTCCTTTTAAACCATATACAACTTGTAAACCTCAAACAAAACGTCCAAAACGCATTCTTTGTATTCAAATTTACATACAGATCTAGGCTACATGCTGTAGATCTGCTACTTTTGATTATTTGTTTATGTGACGCTGTATTCTGATCAAGTTCATTTACGGGGAAAAAACTGCCCGACAGCAACGATACCTTGTGTAGGCCTACTTGTGAGGACATTTTTCCCTCACAAGTTACAAACACACTCTCTCTCTCTCTCTCTCTCTCTCTCAGTCTCTCTCTCTCTCCTTGGAAAAGGCCATCTGATCTCATCTCATATCAAAGGAGTCTTTTGATGTAGCGTGGTGACGCCCGGGTGGGCGGGGCTCAGCTCAGAGGGGTGTGTGTGCGTGTGTGTGTGCGTGTGTGTGTGCGTGTGGTGATGATGAACGTGTACCTCCTTCCATGTTCCTGAAGGAAGCCTTCTACATTCCAGAGCAGCGTTGTAGCAGCCTCTGGCCCACTGGTGGCCCACGAGGGTATTGCAATGTGGGTCCCCCATATAGGCCTAATTGGCAAAACACTGATTTTATTATGATGATTATATGATGTGATATTATAACATTAATATTAAGTCTAACTCATGTTGATTAGGTGATGTAATGGTGATGTAAAACAAACATTAAATAATCTTTATTGTTAATGGCCTTTAATGTTTGTGTTAGGGACAAGATGATGTAAAGTTTCCCTTCATTGTCATTTTTAAAACGAACATTAAACCTGTATATAGGAGGGGCTAGCGCCCCTCAAAAATATATACTGATAAATAACTGATTGATCTTTAAAATAAACATGATCTAAAAATGCACGCAGCTGTTGGGCTCGGCTGTTGCCTGAGTCCAATGCATTTCTGCCTACTTCCGGTCCAGGACTTGGCCCAGTTGGTTGTCCCCACGCTCAATGCATAGTCTACTACTGTATGTAGGAGTCAGAGCCGCCATTGGACTGGCCCCATGAAGTGAACGCAGTTTGCGTAACTCTGTCTATATCTAAGGCTCTGGGTACAGTATAGGCTATTCAATTCAATCAACATGGCATAAAAATACAATAATAGTACTGTCATCAGACTCATCAACATACAAACACTATTTTGTAGAAAGAGATGGAAAATGACATTTACCTCCCACATTTACACATCCTTTTAATGGAAGGTGTCGAGGTAATTCCACATTTTCGTGGCAGAAAAGGAGAATTTACCCATGTTTGTGTAATGCTTTATGGTGTCGTCCACAGTAACAGTTTTTGTATTGAGTTGTACCCATTCTGCATACTGTTAATAATTCATTCAATCAATCCAATTCAATCAGGCAGTCCAGTGACCGAGGGCTCAGCAACATTTATATTGTATACCTGGTTTCTGTATTCTTTTCCTAATCCCTCTAAATAGTCATTTTATATATAGCCTATATATCTACATACATACATATATGGAAAGTATTAAAAAGTGCTTAGGTGAAAACCTAACTCCATTGGATCCTCAAACTATCTGCCACACTAGCTAACTCGCCCACGTTTAGTCATCTTTTCCGTTTCTTTTTTCCCCTAAATCAGTGCTAACACCCTTTATGTCTGTGTGTTGGTTAAAAATATATTGAACCAATGAAAAGTATCAAAGTATAAAATTATTAAAAAGTGCTTTGATGAAAACCTCCTAACTCCACTTAAGCAGCTCAAATGGAGTTAGGCCCTGCTTGAGCTTCAGGATGTCTTTTCATTTCCTTAAAGATGGAGTGCCACAACTTTTGTACCACTTTTTCCAGTTTTTTATGCGGTGACAGTAATTCATTAGACACCCTAGAGTCCTTTTTATGTGCAATGGTGTATTAACTTTGTATTTAGGGTTTCTTTCTGGAGGATGAACCCTTGACAGTCAAACGGGCCAATTAAATAAACAGTAATATAGTGTCATCACACTATCAGCCCCTCCCCCTTTATCATAACTACAGCTGTGGGTGCGGCTTCAGTTCAGGTGGATCACCACCCACCAGGCAAACGTAATGAACTGGTGGGCGTGTCCACATAGAAGCATGATTTTAACAAATACTGTACACTTTTTGGAAAAAGTTCTTCCTCCTTATATTATAATACCTGATGATCATGTTTTAGGGTGGAAAAGAAATCGTGGCACTCCATCTTTAAAAATGAACATTTTGGAGTTAGGTGGTTTCTTCCAGACAGCAGAGATATATTGTTTTGACTGATGCTATAGTTCTTGGTTTATTCGTGATCCTAGTTTACTGAGGCATTGCACTCTCTGCCTTTGATGTATGACTGTGTTTACCTGGTGTATTAGCTCTGGCTAGATTGTCTGCTAAATGCCTAAATTGTAGTTAGCAAAAGTAAGCCTTACTGCAGTTAAACCTATACAGTAGCCTATTATACTCTGCAAAGTGTGTTAAATAGCTCGACAATTGCAAGGATTTACATTACAATTAGCTTTATACGGCACATCTTAAATATTTACAGCAGGGTCAATGTTATCAGCAGCCCAACGAACAAATGAATGCAAAACTCCCTCTCTAAAGCAGTGAACCTTGCTTAGAAAAGCACTCAATACATGTGAATAGGCCTACATCTCAGTCAGGAAGGGAAGAGGGGGGGGACACAGTCGTTTCCCCCACACATTGTTTGTAATGCATAGATTGGTGGTAAGTCCCTGTAAGGACCAGCACAAAAGGGCGGGAATAATAGTAATAAGATACTGTGGGGGATTTGGTGCACCTGTCCCTGGAGCCTATAGTTAAAATCACTCAACCTGGGGGTTGGCTGTACTGTGCTGACTTTAGCTAAATGGTGTTTGCTAATATACAGTGGCTCTCAAACTTTGATACAATTTCAAAGGACCCCCAATTTGATATTAATTCGGCCACGGACCCCCTTATATGATTTTTAGTCTCTGTGATCCCAATCTACAACGTATTATGCTCAAGTGTCAGTTTGAGAGTGTAGCCTACAAATGGAACCATTTGTACTCTCCCTGAGTTACAGACCTGCAAGGGTACTCTTTCTTTTTTTGTTTCATTCATACTACTGTCAGAGTTACAGACCCATACGTGTCCATTTGGTTCTGAACTATCATTTTTGCTGGGAACTCCTTAGATTCTAGAACCTAGACACTAGATTCTAGACACCTGGGGGTCCCCGGATCCCACTTTGAGAACCGAGTTATAAATAATTAACAATAGCTCACAACTTCATAGGTGTTGGCTAGTAGATGTATACCGGTAGCTTTCATACATTGATAGACCATGTAAATGTGTTTACATGTAGTATAGATAGATATCCGACCAACCAGAGTAGTATAGTAGCCTACTTTTAAAAACCACAGATCTACATGATGAATGGCAATAACACTAGACCCTGGGACTTTGTCACTCGTTTGTCTATGTAGAGGTTCTCAAACATTATGATCTGTGAGGGTTCTTGGTGTTGACATTAGCAGTGGTGGAAAGTAACTAAATACATTTATGTAAGTATGGTACACGAGTATTTCCAATTTGCAATACTTTTACTTCTACTCCACACACCTCGGATCCCTTTTACTTACATTTATTTTAATACTTTAGTTACTAGTTATTTTGAAGATTTTGATTATTATTACAAAACATACATTAACATACATAAAATAGCCAATCTACAATCAAAAGATCTTTGACATTTGAAAACTTGAAATGGGACATTATGCATAACTAGACCTGTACGTGCCCGTCGGCTACTGGCCTACTTGAGAACGATGCAACTTGGGAACCTAATAATACCCGTTGTCAACTTGTCATAGCACCCGTTTTAACTGAGATCTCTGTATATGCCTGTGTGTGAAGAGGGCAAAATGACTGACTGTGAAACGTGGACTCAGTTTGCCCTCTTCAGACGCAGGCAGATACAATATCCCTTTCCAGACCTAAGTGCAAACCGGTTTTGCACCGCGGACAGAAGAAGCTGTGATGCGAGTGCGCAGCTGGTTTTTAGACAGCTGGTGGATGGGAATTAAGCTCCACCTCCGCGGACGATTGACGCGGAGGAGAGTGCTTCCCGGGAATCTGGCCGTCGCGCAAGTCGTCCGCGGAAGTGGAGCTTCTTTTCCATCCACCAGCTGTCTAAAAACCCGGGTTTGAAGCTGGCCGCAGCCGAAAACGTGCGCGGCTCTTTTGATAGTGCACAGACTGTGAAAAGTGGACTGGTTAAGTAGGCTAATCAATTGTCAGGTGTGGGGTTGCCATGGAAATCAATTGGCTGAGGCAGAGGCTGAAAATTGCACAGGTGAAAGGCCTCATTAGGCCCACTGGCAGAGCCTGACCAGAGCCTTTTGTGGTGGTTCTGGAGATAGCGTGGGTCTGACCGACTCGATACCTGGCACTGCACTCCCTGTGGGGGTGTGGAATGCGTGTGTCGAATGTGAAGTCGGTGGGTCAAACGGTTCTCGAGTTACGTGCATTACAACCGTACACACACATACGTACGCACGCACACACGTACGCAGAGACTATATAGTAGATGAATACCGGTATGTTTACTTTTGGTACTTTAAGTACACTTTGATACCAATACTTTACTACTTTTAATCAAGCACTTTTTGAATTCCGGACTATTTCTATATTGCAGTATTGATACAGTGATACTTTTATTAAAGTAAAACATTTGAGTGGTTTTCCCACTAAATTTAGTATACAGTAGATAGATATGTATTTATCCCGGGACATTCTGTTTTTATAGCAGCACTGCAGTAAGGATGAAACAAAGATAGCTTACAGCCTAGGTAAGGGTAGAATAAGACAACTAATCAGGTCATTACATCTAAACATCTGGTCGGTTGGTACATTAGTGTATCATTTTTTACACATTTCCATTTTCCATTCCATTGCACTTCAGGCCAGGGCGTGTAGCCACCAGGTATTTCCATCTGGGTCTGTCGTGGGCAAGGTGTTGAACTTGTGTCAGAGTCACGTTGCATGCTTTAAGGTCCTGGGCTATTATATCCAGCCAGTGGGTGCGTGTCGTCTCCAACTGGCTTGCTGGGGATTGAAGGCCAGGATGGTGCGTGTTAGATGTTCCTCTGGCAGGCGGATGATGTATTATCCTTTTAGCCTTAATGTCTTTAACATTTCTGACTAATAAAGTAATCAATCAATCAAAACATGATTATTTACACCTTCTGGTGTTCTCACCTTCACCAAAAAAAAAACAGCCATGACAGTCAATTACATTGGTACATTTGTAATATGAACATATTACAAATGTACCAATGTAATTGACTGTCATGGCTGTTTTTTTGTTGAAGTGCGTCACACGTGATCGTGTCCATTGTATGAGGAGAGTGTCTCTCAGTTCAGTCAGATTCCGAGCTACAGCGTGTAGCTTGGAACGTCACAGCACTTTATGGAGCCCAGCAGGGTGCAGGCAGGCGTTTTATCATTGTACTAGTTGTTTTCCACTCAGCAGCACCAGTGTTTGTATCTGAAGTTTCTCTTCTTCAAGGGGAGAATAAGAAAAATCACACCCGTGTGAAGTGAGGGGCACTCTTATCATCATACATCATCTCATTCCGGCCAATCACAATTTGCGTCCTCACCTTTGTCTTCAATGTTTGTGTTTACACAAACGCTCTCAAAGCTCAAAAATACTGTTCCTGAAGAAACAGTGTGGGCTCGAGTAGCTGTCTACTCGATGATGTATTGACCCACATGATGTCGCTCTGTCTTCCTATTGGTTAACACATATGTCACAGCCCAGCAGGGAAACGGCAAATTCTATAGGCGGTAAAATAAATCGACAAGAGTGGCTTTTCAATTATTAAGTAATAAATAATAAATCAAATCATAACAATGTTCTCATCGTCAGAGGTCATTTGACGAATGAGTGTGAGCTTCCGTGAGAATTCCGTGAAAAACAATAGCTCAGAACTGCTAAAATGGCGGAATTTTAAACAAAAGGGTCTACATTGGGATTGACCCCTAATAATGTTTCAACACGTTTAGTCCACAATAGTGGACTCGCTTCTCGTGCATTCGCTTGAAGACTCGCTTCATGTGATGTCACATCAGTGTGTGTACTAGGCCATATTACTACATCAGTAGTGATGTCACAGCACATAATAGTGTGACTGTGTAGTAGGCCATGCATCAGTGGTGATGTCACAGCCCATAGTGTGTGTAGTAGGCCATGCATCAGTAGTGATGTCACAGCCCATAGTGTGCAGTAGGCCATGCATCAGTGGTGATGTCACAGCCCATGTGTGCAGTAGGGTAGGCCATGCATCAGTAGTGATGTCACAGCCCATAGTGTGCAGTAGGCCATGCATCAGTGGTGATGTCACAGCCCATAGTGTGCAGTAGGGTAGGCCATGCATCAGTAGTGATGTCACAGCCCATAGTGTGCAGTAGAGTAGGCCATGCATCAGTAGTGATGTCACAGCCCATAGTGTGTGCAGTAGTGATGATGTCACATATAATAGGGCATAGTATGTGTACATTCTATCACCAATTCAAACTAAAAAGGAGTCTTTTCAACAGACTTGAATGTCGTAACATTCAAGTCTGTTGAAAAGATGTTTGAAGGTGTTTGTTGGTTAAGAAAAACAAAAGGTGGAAAAAACATCCACAATCTGAAATAAAATGAAAGGCACTCTTGTTAAAAAGCTCAATTTGAAAAAGCTTTATGAAATAGCCTGGTATGTCTTGATTCGGTCTATATAGTAAATCGTTGCTGTCGGGCAGAAACCTCTCATCTCCATATTCTAACTTATAGCCGGTCTACAAGCTCATAGTCTGTCACAGTTTGTAGATCTGCTACTTTTGCTACATCGAATACTGAAAAGTAACAGTTTGGGACAATTAACAAAATAATACACTAATATAGTGAAGAACATGATAAGAATGTTGAAAATGATTATTTTAGGGTTTTGTTTTACTCAGCATCCTTATAGGATATATATATATATGCATATGCATATAGTGCATTGTCAAAATATTTGATGTTATTACAATTTCCAATATTATAAAGAGAGAGACTGCAGGCTGAGCACCAAGAGCTGACTGGATCAGAGGCATGCATTCACCACTAGAGGGCAGCAGATGATCAAAGATAGGCTAGATGTGGTCTTTGACGTGACCACACCACATGAACACACATGAAACACGATAACATAAATAAACATAACACCTGAGTACTTAAAGACTATACTACTGAATTACATGATGAATAACAACAATGGACCCTGGAGGATTTGCAACAAACATTACCATTGTGATCTGTGGAGGGTATAGGGCCGGCCTATAGGCTACTTTTGTGCAGTAAAAAATAATATATATATCTTCATTATACCATATAAACAAAGTCAAAGTCGTACAATACATTTTTAATTGTTTGTGAATATATAAATCTTCAATCACACTTTAAATAATTCACAATTAAAGTTGGCATTAATTTTAAAAACAGATTACTTACAGGAGTTAACGGTTCCCAAGCCATAGGTCCCATAGGTCAGGAGCCTTTCTTCTATTTCTGTAGCTTGAGGCAGCTTGATGTGCAAGTGCACCCCCTGGACATGATGACGTATGTCGCAAGGACTTACCCCCAGTCCCACCCTATAGATGCTGAGTGCCAAGCAGGGGTCTTCCATATGACCCCAGCCGGGGAATTGGACCCAAGCGACCCAATCTCAGGGTGGCCAGGGTCATAACCCAGGGGCAAAAGTGGCGCTGTTTTTTTCAATGTTACTGAGTGCCACGTTAAGACTATGTCAAGCTCAAGCATAAACAATATAAAATAATCACACCTGTGTGAAGTGAGGGCCGCATACTTCATCATACATTCTCAACCAATGGCATCTCTCGCACCCAATCACACCGGGACAACACTCCTCACACGTCCCAAACTCTTCTCCCTTCTTGCTCCAAAACTATGGAATGCACTTCCCATTGCAATCAGAACTGCAGATTCGCTCCCAATCTTCCGCCGCAGTCTGAAAACCCACCTTTTCAGACTCCATCTTAGCCCATAGCAATTGCCATAGTACTTGACCTAGCCTCGACCTCCTACAGGTGTATGAAAAGGCTCAATTTATGTATCTTAGATAGCATTTTTATGTAGAGTTATAGCATTTTATGCTATGTATACATTTTATGTAAACATAGCACTGTATAGTTAGTATATAGGCCTATATAGCCTATGCATAGTTTCCACTGTTACGCTCTTAACTTACGTATGATTCATGATGAACTACTTTGTATGTATTTGATGTATTGCCATGCTTTTTAATTCTTTGTTCTTGCTTAATGTAAATCGCTCTGGATTAAGAGCGTCTGCTAAATGCCGAAATTGTAAATTGTTGCTGATGGTATATGTGTCACATGCAGATGGACATTTGGAATCAGATTAATCAAATCGAAGAGTTGGGGAAAATATGCATTCAAAGAACAGAATTTTTGGTTAAATGTGAACACTAATGGGTGGCAATTTACAATTCCCTGAGAGCCCAAGGGCGTTCGGAAGTACGCACTGGAGTGCACTCGCCTATTAGTTTTCATTGCACAGTGCACTCAGTGCGCACCTATGAAAACAAATATCGCTTACCGAACGCGCCCCAAATGATGCCCCAGGTTCAAGTTGCCAGTGCCAGCCTCCTTTCTATTTCTCCCTCTTCCCTCTCGCATTCTCTGATGTGCTGAGTGCTTCCACCTGGGAGGTTCACCTGGCCTGGTTCCTCTAATTGGCCCCAGAGACACCCAGAGAGGTGTAGGGCAACGGAAATGGTGGACATTTTATTCTCAAGGTCTCAAAAGTCTGTGACTTCCTGCACGTGAATTTCGTTTGTAAACAAAGTGAAAGGGAGACATTAAAACAAGCCAGCGGATTATTTCTAACCTGTACACAACGGTTACCTACAGTATATACATATTTTAGTGTGATGATTAAGTTTAAAACAAGTAAACACTGTCTGGATGTCGTCTTGAATGAGAATAAAAACGCAGTAGTTCTTTAATCAAAACCAGCTGTGGAGGAGGAGTAATGAAGCATGGGAAACAAACTGGTGAGCTTCATTTTTATTGGCTTTTATCTCTACACGTCCTCACGCAGCACGTTTTCGTTTTCAGGAAGTAATAAAAAAAAATTGGCATCCATTGTTAGGTATGATGACCACAGTCTAAAAGTGTGAAAAACGTATTTCACTATACGCCTTTAAATACACCTTGCTTTACAAGGTGATTTATGAAGGAATGTTGTGAGCCTTTGAGATTATGGTTTTGTTCCTGTCTGAAGGTGCACCTATATGTTTTATTCTTAGATTTAACCTTAAACCCATTATGGCTGAGTCCCTCAGAGTTCAATAACAGTGTTTTCTGTTATTTTCTGCAAAAGCCCACAGTATGAACGCTGGGGTTTAAATCTGGCAGCCAGAGACAAAAACCTCACACAGGAAGAGTGTCTTGTAAAAAAGACACGCGACACCTCCTGACACTATAGCACATGCTGTTTTCTACAATATTCTGCTATGGGGAAGCAGTTTGAGAAGACCATTAAAACACATTAGCACATGGTAAACACTGATCCACACTTACGCAATGTCTTTAAAGAGCCCCTTAAGGTATAGTGTATAAATGACCCCCTGAGGTTAATATAAGAAACATGCTGGTGAAATCGGATTTACCTCCAGTAACAAAAAAGGTACTTTTTTTTAATATATTATGTTCCTGATCAGTGTGGTTCCTGACTTGTATGGTGCAACTTCACCACAGTGCACTGTCTACTCTACATAATCACCCACAGACAGGGGAGATACAAATAAGAGGTTTTATTACATATAACCAAAAGAATGTCATTTATCTAATTTTGTGCCCCTGTGATATTGCATATGTCCAGAATGTCTCAAGACCAGAATTGCAGAACACAGAAGCAACATAATGCACGAAGGAACAAAGCAGCTAGCCCAGCGGCTGTGCCACTCTCCTCCTTGAGGTATGTTAAATAGATAATTTTAAATGGGATACTTCACCCCCAAAATAACTTTTGGTCTATCGATCTATCGATAAAAACGGTAAAAATAAGTAAAATGAAAATACATGTGCAAATACAAAAGGAGGAGGTCCTCAGCAAAATGTGTTTTGCTGAGGACCTCATTTTAAACCTGTTATCCATATTTTATACGTTGGCTATTCAAATATAGCAGACACAGCGTGTCACGCTGCGAGCTTGTACATCTGCTATTTTTGAGCATTTGTGAAAATCTTAAACAATCTTAACAATTCTTTTTTTACACAAATCTTCCTCTCTTCTGGGGGTCCCAGCCAGGCACAAACCATTTTCATATGGGGGTCCCATATATATATCAAATATATATTAATTTGGTGGTCCTTGGCTCAAAGATTTGAGAACTGCAGCTACTAGTGCCCATACAGGCACATGGCGCGCACACACACATATGCGCGCGCACACACACACACACACACACACACACACACACTGACTGCACCCATGCACCCCCTTTTACCCCAGCCACCACCCACCCATATTCACAGTTTCACACTGGATCATTCATAATGAGGCTTAACTGTCGAAGTCCTTCTTAGACCACCAGCGGTATGGGTCAAAGCCACGTGTTTCCATTCCTTGGCCGAGACAAAGCAGAGATTAACCACTTAAAGTAAACCCTGTATGGAGTTCGCTGACCGGGGCATTGATGAAGAAGTTCTCCGGATACCATACTTTCTGCAACCATGCATCCATTAATCACTTTAAAACTGACCTCCCTATTTGGGGCATGTCATTAAAGCCGAAAAACTTATTTTATCTTTATTTTATTTTTTTAATTGCAGAAAATACGCATATTTTTTCTATTTTAGTTTTTATGAAATGATGCTCCTGGTTATATCCTAGCTCAGCTCCTTTCTTCCCCCTCTACGAGCTTGTAGATAAGCTATTTTACCAAACATTTTCACCCCAGAATAAGGATGCTAGGGTTCAAATGGTTAAAACAGGACAGAATAGTATAAAGGCCTATAAAAGTTTTCTTTTTTTTAAGACAAGGACATATCACAGCCGGTGAGTCAGCAGAGGGCCGGGCGATGTAGAGATGTGATTCAGTTAGACATCATCGGGTAGAAACCTCCTATCTCCATATTCCAATATTTTGTTTGTTTTTCTTTTATTTTTTTGTAAATAAACTCCTAAATGTTCTATAGTGTCACACAAAATAATCAAACGTAGCAGATCTACAAGCGAAGCGACACATTTCAGGCTTGAATTTGAAAAGTGAAAAGTCACAGTTTTGAACATATGAGGTTTCCATCCTGACAGAGACGACTTGCTATCTAGTCCAAGGACAGGAGTTTAAAACGCTGGTGCAGCAGTCTGATGTGTCATCTATACACTCTTGGTTCTCACAACCTTTTCATGTTGAGAGGATCCCCACATTCTATGTGGCCGCAGACCCCCCCACCTGGAAATATCTTGTTCCAGGGACCCCCATCTAGAAATATCTTGTTCCAGGGACCCCCATCTAGAAATATCTTGTTCCAGGGACCCCCATCTAGAAATATCTTGTTCCAGGGACCCCCATCTGGAAATATCTTGTTCCAGGGACCCCCATCTAGAAATATCTTGTTCCAGGGACCCCCATCTAGAAATATCTTGTTCCAGGGACCCCCATCTGGAAATATCTTTTTCCAGGGACCCCCATCTGGAAATATCTTGTTCCAGGGACCCCCATCTAGAAATATCTTGTTCCAGGGACCCCCATCTGAGATTTGTGTTCAATTATTTTCACAAACGTTGTGGATCGGCTATTTTCGAATAGCTGACATATCAAGTAGCCAGTGATGCACATTGTTTAAGGGCTAGAGTAGAATAAACATAATTTATTTAGCCCAGTTTGTTCTATAGTTTGTTGGTACCAGATTGTTCCCTCTAGTATTCACTCACTTTGGGAAGGTGGTTAGTCAGACACAGGTATGGAGGTATTGAGGGCAGAGCCATCTTGAAAACCAATCCAGGACCCATTGGGGTCCCCGGACCTCTCTGATAATCATGATAAAATGGCACTTTTTTCCCTTTTTTAAACAAGATAATTTTTTACAAAAATCGTATTGCAATTCGGGACTAGAAAGCCTGCAGTTTCTATTAGCATGGATTCCCCATCGATGATGTCACTGGTGGACAGGTTTCTGAACTGCCCACAGCCCTCCTATGAGACACAGACTGAGTAGAAAAAAATTGTGTCATTTTATCATGATTATTAGTGAAGATAGGTTGAAAAGTGGTGAAGTGGTCCTTTAACAGTACAACCACCTACAAGGTAACAAAAACTAAAAGAAAAAGGAGTAACAGATCTTTTAGACTAAAGTACTGAAACGAACGAAACCTACGAAATCATAGAATGTGCATTTACTGTACCCCTACCTGCTGTAGTACATAATAGCATTCATTACTGGGGTATTTCACTCTAAAGACACTTAAGGTGGTTGCACACTGGACGCGTTTTTCGGAAAAACGATGGAGAAACGCAGCCAAAAAATCCGAAAAACGTGTGTGGGGACCTTTACTGTACATATATGGGGTCATCTTCACATCTACTCCTGTTTTTTTGTGCACCCCAAACGGTTTGTGAGAGAATTAACCTATAGCCCCACATATGCACAGCAATGTGTGTAGGCGTATTTGTAGCACGGAATGTGATGATTTCATTGGCTGATGTATAATAAGAGCTCCACTCACTTCACACAAGTGTGATTTTTTTAATAAGTTAATCAATTCAATATTTAGATATTTGACAGTGCCCTTCATATAACAAGACATTGAACCCAGTAAGATGAGAGACAGAAGAAAAGCTGCAGTTTGTTGGTGTGCATGCATGGTGAAAACACGAGGAGCTGTTAATTTGGAAGTGATAAAACAAATCTGAAAGGAGTATTCAGAATGTATTAAAATGGTATCAAACATCTTATTATCTTATTTTAGTTGTGTATGCTAAATCTCCATTTCACCACCAGGTGGAAGTAAAGGGTTTCATTCAAGTGCAGGTTATTATATTGTAGTGTTTCTGATCCATCATGTGATGTTTCATTGTCTTTTTTGTGTGTCAAACTGTCTGTCTGTAAGTAAGTAAGTAAGGAAAGTACCGGTATTAGATTGGTAGGCTTTATGTTGTTAAAAAACAGAATAGTAGGCAGTTCAGTTTTTTTTGCAAAGATGAGATGGAGACAGTGCAGGAGAGACAGACAGTAGGAGAGCTGAGAGACAGACAGTTTAGTCTTGTGTAGCCATACAACTATCCCACAATTTCCGAATTCTATATAAAGTCTGGAACTACACCTCCCAAAATTTGAGTAAGCTGCCATTTCCGTTCACGAAAATATATTTTAAAATATCTTTACATTTAATTTTTTTATATTTCCTTTTCTGCCAAGCAACAAGCTATTATGCTTATAGGTGATTTATATTTATGTTAGGATAAATTTGTGCAACTGTAAAGACGAAACGGAAGTGGGGACTGGGGAGGGGTCTCCACTTTCGCTTTATATTTTACTCATGATGGAGCTTCCGTTGCTCCAGACTGTATGACCGAAGCATTTGAAAATTGCGAGAGGCAACAGTGGCAACACGAGACTAGACTAGTGTAGGAGAGACGGACAGTAGGAGAGCTGAGAGGGAGACAGTGTAGGAGAGACAGACAGTAGAGCTGAGAGACAGACAGTGTAGGAGAGACAGACGGTAGAGCTGAGAGACAGACAGTGTAGGAGAGACAGACAGTAGAGCTGAGAGGGAGACAGTGTAGGAGAGACAGACAGTAGAGCTGAGAGGGAGACAGTGTAGGAGAGACAGACAGTAAAGCTGAGAGACAGACAGTGTAGGAGAGACAGACAGTAGAGCTGAGAGGGAGACAGTGTAGGAGAGACAGACAGTAGAGCTGTCCTTTCAGGAAAGGACAGCAGTCTGCAGATAGATCAATTAGCTCTGAAATAATCAATAATTAATCTATAATCCAGATCAATAATTAAAGAGATGTAATGGGCTGAGGCAGGCACCAGGACACACACACACACAAACACACGCGCACGCACTCACACACGCACACCATGGAGGCCTGGAAAACTATCTCAGGAACATGTCATTGCTGTCGGGTGGAAACGTTTTATGTCCAAAACTGTTCTGTCAATTTCTATCAACTTTTCGTAATTACGTCATATGGCAATCAAGTATGTGGACTTTTAATGTAATTTGTCTAGAGCACTTTTGCCTGGTAATATTTTTTTAAAGGTGCCCCTCACTTCACACAAGTGTGATCTTCCGTTTTCTTTTTGAGGGGCGCTAGCCTATGCCCAGCTTTGTGTGTCTGTGATAGCGATGATTTGATTGGCTGAGGGCCCAAAAAGTGAGGATAAAATGTGAAGACAGAAAAGTGAGGACGCCAAAAGTGATTGGCCGGAATGTGATGATGTATGATGATAAGAGCGCCCCTCACTTTACACGAGTGTGTGGTTCTTTATTTAAATTGTGAAAATAGCTACTAATGGTCACTATATTTGTGTCACTTTTGTATGATGAAGTAGTGCATTAATTTACAGGGTGAAAAAAACGAGTGTGTGTGTGTGTGTGTG
Organism: Protomyctophum bolini; assembly: GCF_963924005.1. NCBI lineage: Eukaryota > Metazoa > Chordata > Actinopteri > Myctophiformes > Myctophidae > Protomyctophum > Protomyctophum bolini. The sequence continues at coordinate 17,360,445 of NC_137873.1, read as the reverse complement.
TGTGTGTGTGTGTGTTCACATGCGCAAGAAAGCTAGAGGGACAGAGAGAGAGAGGAGGGGAAGGGGTGGGTTGACAAAAGAACGAGGCGAGGAAGGTGGGGGGTCGGAGTCTCACACCGAGGTCACGCCCTTAGTTATTTTTACCCCTAATCCTCCATTTGACCTGTGACCTCCAGACGCTAGCAGCTGGCTGTAAGCTACAGTAACGCACTGTGTCCATCACAGTCCACACACAATACACTGTACCAGTGGTTCTCAACCTTTTCAGGCCGTGACCCCCCCCCCAAAATAATCATATTTGAACTATTGTCATCTCCCAGAGGTTGAGAACCACTGCACTATACTATACAATGTAATGTAATGGATGCTATGCTATGCAACTAACAACTTCTTAAACCCTCTACACCAAAGCTCTTCACCCAAAATAAACCAAGCTCACAAAACAAGCAAACAAGTGCAATGGCAAGTGCTATGGGCCAAGGGAGTCGTGATGGCTTCTTCCTTGTGAGATACAAAGTGAATGTTTTGGGCTACTCCTACCCCTTTTCAGTAGGATGTTTGTGGACTCTGTTATTGACCTGAATGACTAAGCCCTTTGACAAGAAATGTTAAAGTTAAAAATAGTGTCAATTCATGCAGAGGCTCAGGCTATAGGGGGCCTCCTGAGCTCTGGGGCCCCTGGGCCCGGTACGCCCCCTGAAGTAAGTAATCCAACCCTGATTGTGAACAAAAAATAACACATCACCTTACAGTACACTGGGTCAAAACACACGCATGCACGCACGTACGCACGCACGCACACAGACACACACACAAACAGACACTAGCCTACTACAGTGTTTCACGTAATAGCTCAATAAGCTCACAACGTGTGGCTACTGGTTATGCAATGTGTTGTGAGCTTGAAGACTGGCTATCTTTGCCAGTTTTAAAATCTTTTGAAAGTTAATGTGAAAGTTTTCTAGTGTTTCATAAATTCTGAACCAATTTTGAAAAGCATTAAGAGCTTGTGACTGATTTGTATACTGACTGTATTGGAGTTTTTTTGCTTTTGCTTTTTAATATTTCCTTGTTTCTTTGGCTGTCTTGATTTGTGTTTTCTTTTTTGTCTGTTTGTTTTTATTACTCTGCTTTAAAAAAAAAAGAAAAAACAATGCCAAAAACACCAAACAACATACAGTAAAAGAAATGCTAAAACATCAACCAACATCACAATCAGGGTAACAATCAGAGCAAGTTCAGTGAAAGCATAAGACAGAGGCTTGATTAAAAAATGCATTAAAAAGACAATGAAATAGGTTAAACAGTTAGTCAACAAAACATTTAAATCAAGAGTAAAAAAGTGGGTCTTAAGCTGTGTTTTATAAAGTAGCCCTTTACTGTTCTATTCTCTTTACTGTTTGAGACAAGCACAGTTTGTTGTTCTTACACCATGCACAAAATAAAAACGATTCTGCTTCTGATGAGAGAGAGAGTAAGAAAGAAAGAAACAAACAAACAAACAAACAAAACACAAGAAACCTAGAATGTATAATGATGTGAAGGAATTAGGAAGGAATCGAATGTACACTCATGGTAGCTGGCCTCATGGTTCGTAAATACATACTTCCTGAAGGTCAGAGCAAGACAACTGCCTGAGATGATGGACAGACAGACAGGCGTACAGACAGGCAGGCAGGCAGACAGACAGGCAGGCAGGCAGGCAGACAGACAGACAGACAGACAGACAGACAGACAGACACTGGTATACACAGTACACACAGTGACAAACAGTCAGTGATGCAAGAAGCACTCTGATTCTTTACTGAAGCAACAATACCACAATGTAGAAATACCAAACACAAGAGTAGCCATTATGCAGTGTTCTATTTCACAATGACGTTTCTACATTTGACAAAATGTAAAAAAGAAATGGCAGAACTATAAAAAGTTCACGACTCATGCATTGTGAGCTTATGAATTGAATAAGTATAAAATAAGATTCAAGTGGTTCATGTGGTTTGTTTCTTTGTTTGTTTATTTATCTATAATAGCAACTTCAATATAATTGGTTATTTTGGAAACGGTACACATTAACCACTTCAACCCCAGCATCCTTATTGTGGGGAAAGCTTTCACAGGAAAATTGCAGATCGGCAAGCTCTGTCGATCGGCTATTTTCCTGCGAAAGCTTTCCCCACTACAATAACCCTGTGGGACTCCGGCTCAACCATATGGGCTTTAAGTGGACTGAAGGCTCAGTGTGGAGATAGTGGGTCTCTGCGGGAGGCCGGTCAGGAATGAACCCGTCTGTTTTTGTCAGTAATAGCTCCAAGTATTATATGTGAGCTCTCCCATGACCTCTGAGTCTCTGACACCCCCCCCCCCCCCCCTCCATCACACACACACACACAGCCACGCACACGCACAGGCACGCATGCACTCGCACGCACACTCCTCACGCAGCTTATAGAAGTCAAGGTCTCTGCAAGTCTGCATGACGTCAGAGTTCTCCTTTAATTGGAATGTCTGGAAGAGACTCCGGCCTTCCCCTTACTCACATCCACATCAAATTTCTCAGACATTTCAAGTCATGATGTCAAGGGCCTCCAAATTGATATTTATTAACCAGTTTGAATGCATTTAGTGCCAGGAAGTAGATCTTAGTTGTTAGATTCGATAAATACAATAGTACAATGCAGTCTGCAACTGTATACTGTCATTCTTATACGTTCGCTCATATGTTCTAGCCACTGACAATAGACCACTGTCAACTTGCCCTGTCCCAATTTGTTTCTATGAATTACAAAATAGAGCTTAAAGCGTTGAACTGTCAAACCTCATTTTGCTGGAGACCCCTGGAATCCCCTGAGGTACATTCGGTAGGCCTACTGTAAGTATATTTATGCTGCCCTAGTGCACTTTTACTCAAGTAGCAGTTATTTTCTGCACTGCACTGCATCTCAGCACTGCCCTCTTCTGGGAAAAAGTGACTCTACTTTTTTTAAATGCATGTATCATGACCAGCCGGGGCGCCTGATGGAGGGGAGAGGAGCTGGTTAGAGTAACGTGTTCCTTCCATGCGCTACGTTCTAACCGGGGAAACTCCCTCCTGTCAGGTGATAAGTGCGGCCTGCTCACTCCAAGCATTGAAGGAAGCATGAGCTCAGTTCGGGGCTCTCCCCAGGTTGGCAGTAGCCTGGTTGGCAGAGGGAGAGTAGCGCCCAGGCTTACAGCTTAAGGCATTGGCACCGGTGAAAAATGCGGATAAACATTTAGAAAAGAAAATGCATGTATCACAGTCATCTTTGTTTTGACTTTGTAGATCTGCTATTTTTTGCTATTTTTTTATTTGAATCCTGCAGAAACAGTTTTGGACATTTTGGATGTTTCCTCCTGACAGCAGTCTTGTAGGTTTATGACTCTGTTTGTCTTTTTTTTTTTTGTGGCTTCTGCCTTTATTTTATTCTTTTTTTATGAAGGGACAGACAGTAGGCTGACAGGAAATGGGGAGAGAGATGGGGGGGAAGACATGCAGTAAAGACCGTCGGGATAAGGAGTCGAACCCGTGGCACACTGCCAGACTGGATTACCAGCCAAGGTGCCTGGACCACTGAGCCATGGCCCAGGCCTGTGTTTGTCTTTTTAATGAGTGGATGTGTCTCCGCATCACATGCATAAAAGTATCCTATTGATGTCGCACACAGTTTCATCATTGTCTGCCACTCCTATGTGTCCACTTTAGGACAAGGGTTCCCAAACAATGATATTTGAACTGGGGACCCCCCACCCTGACAAGCACTTGTAGTTGTGGGTTGCCTTCGGGCCTGGCTCCCCTTCGTCTGACCAGAAGTCCTGGCAGAATGCTTCTGTGCATTGTGTCGTCGTTGCCGTTGAACAGCACACATCTCAGCCTCGGTGCCACTCGAGGCTGAGGCCAGGTTTTCCTTTGTTTTGCCAATGGGTTCCCTGATTGAGGTTTTACTGCAGACTGTAGCTTGTGGTTCCTCATGCAGAAGAAGTGGTTTGGTCTCCAGCCCAGGTCGCCCTCTCTCCGGCCGTCCTCTGTCTCTCCAGATGTCACCACTCTTTGTGGTCGTCACCCAGTCTGTTCCTGGTTGTCAGGAACAGACTTCTTTCAGTAATTTAAACATCTACTGATGCACAAACTTGGACACATCATCAGTGATGTTAAGCTGGGTGTTTCTGGGTCTTGCAACAGACACCCACCTCCAGGCGACTCGACCAAGGCTGATCAGACCCCGGCCTGCTGTGTCCAAGTGGCATCTGTTACGGTCCTAGGTGGCCTAGTGGTGTTTTGGTCTGTGTATAATCCACTGTTAGTGTTTTCCAGTGCTGATGATGGATGGTGGGAGTGGCAGTAGAGATTGGAGGCGTGTCATGGAGATTGTGACACACCTGGGCCTCATCACCAACCAGTATAAAAGGAGAGAGAGAACAGCCCACAGGCTTTCTTTTTTTGTAACAAACACCACATGCTGCTGAGACCCTGTTTTTCTGTGAAACAATACTAGTCTGACAAAGTTGTTAGTCAAAGTTACTTTAATCAACTCAACTCATATAAACCACTGTCCAAGTATACCAAACCACTTGCCTGCGTGTACGGCAATAGAAGGGAAGCTGTATATGGTAAGGGTGTGCTGCAATTATCTTTTGTTGCCCCAGTTTTGACCCATTGTTTCTGTTTAGTCAGGGAGCCTAGATTGTGATTTTCTTTTTGGTGTAGTTTAGGATTGTTTCTTTTCTAGGTAGGGTTGGGGGGAGTTTTGTTTGTTATTTTAGCATTGGCCACCCTGACGACATATATACGCATTTCTTAATAAATGTACACATTTTTGCCTGAATTGGTTTGTGATCCTTGACAGCCACAACATAATATTACTCCTTTGGAGCCAAGACCCCATATTGGGTCATAACTTAAGGTCGTAATAGCATGCTACAGCCCCCACTGTCTCTTGCGAGACTCAAAGACAGTCAGTAGGGCACACCAAAGTACTTATAGTGTGTGTGTGTGTGTGTGTGTGTGTGTGTGTGTGTGTGTGTCTGTGTGTGTGTGTGTGTGTGTGTGTGTGTGTGTGCGCTCTGTTGCCGACAGTGGGGCCAGTTTGCCGTCGTTTAACCGGGGGCTGCCCAGTGCCTGCCCGCTTGCCCTGGCCTCGTCCCTTCCCGCTCAGCAAGCCGTCTTGGACATACAAGGTTTCACCTGACAAGCCCCACTTGAGGCACTTATGAGTTATGAAATAAGGTAAGTGGTATGTTGTATAATGACCTTATTCAATTGGACAGCCAGACTAAAAACACATTTGGAGTGAAAGCCATGCACTTTGCAAAGAAAACAAATACTCCATAAATGTAATTCAGTACAGTACTAGTAAATGTACTTAGTTACTGTCCACCACTGACAAACACCTTGAGGAGAGGGTGTGGGGGTCTGAGCACTCCAGAGACACAGATCTGTGTGAGACAAAGCTCTTCCCCCGGCAGCGAGGGTTTGGGTCTCTGCTTCTATTGTCAACCATAATGCTGCCTCAATACAATGGGCCCCCATTCTGTTTACACCTTAAAGAAGACGCCTCATAGGTCCCTAATGCCATAATGGGCCTGGAAATAGGACATGTCGTGTGGTGCGTGTGTGTGCATCAGTGCGTGTTTTGGCTCATTGGCTGTATGAACCATGCATGATGATTATGGAAGTGTAGTACTACAAGCCAAGCCAAAAACCTGATGTGGTCATGGACTCAGACTTGAACTTATAAATGTAGCTCTGAAACAGGCTACTGGGTTTATAACAAGGGGGGGGATTTTGTTTTGTGGAGTTGAATGTCATTCATTTTCTGTTGACAAGGTTTGATCATAGGGGGAGCTGTGGGTAAATAGCATGCTGCCAATAGTTCCAGGAAGTGAGGTACCATGCAGGCAGGAACATCCATAGACATATAAAAGTAGACGCCCTTTCCGGCTCTGGAGCATATATGCTCAAGAGAGGGCAAAACTTTCCAGAGATTCCTTGCGAAGCCCCGCAGAAGCATGAGCGTGCGTCACAGAGCGCATGTTCGGGTCTAAGTCCCGGAAAAGATGCGCTGTGATTGGCCAGTAATCACTTGAGTGGCAGCGTAACATAACGTGCCTTCCACACTTCTGGCATATAGGCCTACTTCCTCTCCCAGTGTAAATTCTTCCTCCCCTCCTTCAACACACATCGCTCCAACGAACTGCAGCGGCCAATGAGGCATCTATTTCCCCCTCTCTCTCTCTCTCTCTCTCTCTCTCTCTCTCTCTCTCTCTCTCTCTCTGTGTGTCTGTCTCTCCCCCCCCTCTCTCTCTCTCTCTCTCTCTCTCTCTCTCTCTCTCTCTCTGTGTCTGTGTGTCTGTCTCTCCCCCCCCTCTCTCTCTCTCTCTCTCTGTGTGTGTCTGTGTGTCTGTCTCCCCCCCTCTCTCTCTCTCTCTCTCTCTCTCTCTCTCTCTCTCTCTCTCTCTCTCTCTCTCTCTCTCTCTCTCTCTCTCTCTCTGTGTGTGTCTGTCTCCCCCCCCCCTCTCTCTCTCTCTCTCTCTCTCTCTCTGTGTGTGTCTGTGTGTCTGTCTCCCCCCCCCTCTCTCTCTCTCTCTCTCTCTCTCTCTCTCTCTCTCTCTCTGTGTGTGTGTGTCTGTGTGTCTGTCTGTCCCCCCCCCTCTCTCTCTCTCTCTCTCTCTCTCTCTCTCTCTCTCTGTGTCTGTCTGTCTCCCCCCCTCTCTGTCTTTCTATTTAATGTAATAATACAGTAATAAGGTTATACAGTATTAGGATGAGTCACTACAGTTTTGTGATTCATATTGCATTGATAAAATATTAATCATATCTATTAGGCTATTATTCAAAGCAATAGAAAGCACAGTATATAAAGGTGGTGTGTTGTGAGCATAGACTGTAAAAAATATGGACAAAGCGTTCCCCGGGTCTAACATAGACGTAAAATGAAGCCTGTAATTCCTTGCACTGTAAGTCGCCATATTTCTAGATCCGTTTGGGCCCAGCTGGCCATTGGCTGGCTCCGTTTGGGCCCAGCTGGCCATTGGCTGGCCCAGACAACGAGGCAGGACTCCCCCCCCCACCCCCCCCTTACTCTTCATTGGTTTTTATTTTGACTGAACAGGGGGTGGCTCCCGTTTATAGACTGTAACGGTAGCCACGCCCCTCAGAACATATGCCACTTTATGGTCAAAATGGGATCATAATTTTCCAAAAAGAATATTATGACATGAGAAATGAGACTTTAAACTAGTGACTGGAAGCAGAAAGTATTCATGCCGATGTTTATTAAGGTAATACAGTCTAGGTGAAGTTGGGCCCAAATACATGGACTTCTATGGGGCTATGGGTTTTTTTGGCCCAATGACAGCACCACTACAGGCCATTATATGAACTTTCAGGAAGTCCCGATTTCCTTAGTGGCTTCACGAAATATCTGTCTGACTGCCCCCCTGGTTGTGAGCTTGGATCAGCTATTGTTTGCCATTTTAAGTCATTTTTTGAATTGTTGATATATCATTGAGGGGCGTCTGATTTTCAGAAATGAAGTCATGTGGCAGCCAAGTCTATGGACTTTCAATGTTTGCTTAAAGCAGTGATGTCATGTGGCATCCACAATGAGAGCCCCTCACTTCACAGGAGTGTGATTTAAAATTCTGAAGATAACACGGTTCTCAAGTATTAACCACTTGAACCCCAGCATCCGTTATAATGGGGGGACATTGCCAAAAATAGCCGATTTACAAGCTCACGTTGTGTATGAAGGTATAATGGTTAGTTGCAGCTGTACAGTTCTGTACTGCACTTCCTGTGTGTGTGTGTGTGTGTGTGTGTGTGTGTGTGTGTGTGTGTGTGTGTGTCATCCTCTCTGTCTCCTCTTCTATTATTATTTGACCTCTGAGTCAGTGAACACAGTGGGGCAGGTAACGCACGCAGGCTCACACACACACACACACACACACACACACACACACACACACACACACACACACACACACACACACACAGAGTGAGAGAGAGATGCATACATACAAACACACGCATACACAGACAAATGCACTTGCAGATGCATAGCTACAGGCGCACACACGCATGTCGCACAGATACTCACACACACACACACACACGCACACACACACACACACACACACACACACACACACACACACACACACACACACACACACACACACACACAGAGAGATAGATGCATACATACAAACACACACATACACAGACAAATACACTTGCAGATGCATAGCTACAGGCGCACACACGCATGTCGCACAGACACACACACACCGAGGTGTTTATTGGTGTGAGGATGTGTGCTGGAAGCTTTGGTGCAAACTGCAAAACCACGGAACAACTATACTGTAGCATGTCTGTCTGTCTGTCCGTCCGTCCGTCCGTCTCTTTCTCCCTCCATCCTCTGTCTACATCAGACATAATGTCCTTAGCAGCCAATCAATATAGAGGACTCAGGTGGAGAATAGATGCCTGCTGAGAGAGAGAGGGAGAGAGAGAGAGAGAGAGAGACACTTACAAAGATGTGTAATGTAAGTGTGTGCACATATTTTGACCTGGTCTGTGTTGGCAGCTATAGCATCATTATGTCTATAGAGAATAATAATGACAAATACACAGTTTAGCAACATTTAGGCTAGCCCTTCACTACATGAGGCTATTATGTTATAGGCCAGTGGTTCCCAAAGTGTGGTCTGGAACCCCCAGGGGACCTTGACGGGGTTACAGGGGTCCCTCTCAGACTCCAGCTCTTCTGAAAAGTAGCCTGGAAGAGGCTCAGGTAATAATAATAACCATAATAATAAGAGCTGGAGTCTGAGAGGGACCTTCTGAAGAGCAGCCTGGAAGAAAATAATAATAATAATAATAACATTATTTTCCTACAACAACTGTTTAAAAAAATACTTTAGAGAATTAATAGGTTCTTAAACTATACTGTGCGTATACTCCCTTTTCAGGAGCTGAAAGTGGCTCCAACCACCTCCCGGACACAAGGTTGCACAGACTTGGCGAGCTGCAGGCACACAGTAAAAATTCTTAGAAATGTTGTTTCTAGTTTCTTGTCTATTTTCAAAAATACCAAAAAGACACAATCCCTGATTGGCCGAACGATGCCACCGACATAGCCTATACTTGCTCGCTCTGCTCGCCCAAGTAATAAATAATTTACCAAGGTTGACACATTACATGAAATAAACTGATATTAGCCTACTGCTGTGAGATCATTATAATGAGGAATTAACCAAAGTAGTTTCTCATCTGACTAAAGTTTAGTCAGATGAGAGGAACTTGGGGTCAGATATATAACGTTTCACAGCGCCCATTTCTTCTTGAATAAATCCTCCTGAATAAGTCAAGTCGCAAAAAAAACTTCAACTACTCACAGAAATCAGACCAGTCTGAAGCGAGTGGTGCAACAGCACCCCCTATTGGTACTCTAAACATCGGGACATAGGTTAGGACACAGGGACATTGCTGTTCCTTGGAGTGGTTGCACCACTCAAAAATGAAAATTGTCCATCCCTATAACTCCTGTCCCTATGCGTTTTTTCCTGCTGTTCCCACACATGGTCGCTAGGGGGCGGTGGTCCAGCGCCAATGCGCCGTACAGGCTGCAGCCAGACACAGATGTGACCTGTACCTGATCTGATGTGTTTAGCAACCCTCTGATGCACGTGCCCATGTTAACAGGCGCATGCCTGCCTCCTCCGCGCCTCTGACAGGTTGACACATGAGTTCATAATGATTCAACAACTGACTTCATTTAAAGTCCTCTTTCTTTCTTTCTTTTGTAAAAATCACACCCGTGTGAAGTGGGGGTGTGGTTTGGATGGATGTGTGTGAAATGAATGGATGAATGTAATGCACAATCTATAAAGGGCCTTGGATAAAGGCGCTATATAAATGCACCATTTACCATTAACATGCATTTTAAAACTGCTTTTAATATTTAATATCGTATTGTCTATGTCCCTCAACATTATTTCTAATGGTTTGAGTCTCAATAATATAACCAGTCCTTGCCATTTCTTTCTGGACTTTGAAAGCAGTTTTAGCTGCAGTACCACAATGTCCTGAGGTGGTGGGGGTGCTGATATGCAGATTATTTAATATTTGAGTCATTGTAATACTGATGCTAGCTAAAACTAGGCTTGTTTCCATGCCATGCCAGCTTGGAAAATCAACAATGGTGGCCATTGTAAACAAAGTGGAAATGCAAATTTGGAACTGAAGACTGAAGACAAGGAATTATACAAAATAGGGTGACATTGATGACATCACGATGAGGCCAAAATCAGTTGAGCTGTTCCTGAGAGCAATTTCCATTAAAACACCTATATGATATGAAAGCCTGATTGTTCAAAATTGGTTATTTGTGGCGATAGAAAACACATATGGGAGCCTCAAAAACACAAAATAAATTTTGAAAAAAAGTTGAATTTTATGTTATAGGTCCTTGTACACACGTTTATATTGCTCCTAAACATTTTTCCAAACATCACACACACACTCCTATCCTCCTGGTGGAGCCTTGTGCCCCGTGTGTGTGTGTGTGTGTGTGTGTGTGTGTGTGTGTGTGTGTGTGTGTGTGTGTGTGTGTGTGTGTGTCACTACAAGAGCTACTTGACATTTTGGCCTATACAGGTACAGTAGATCTGTAGGTCATAGATTCAAAAGAGTTTCTCCTGGATTCCTTTGTAATCATGATGCAACTTCCCATGACAATGACCATGAAACAGCCAATGTATTCTCCCTCTGAGAGTAAAAAAACCCAAACAAAATTAAGATCAAGAGGAATTAACTATATTTGTCAGTTACTGAGATTGTCCAGACTGTGCTAATAGCCTACAACAAGATCATACTATTGAAATTAAAAAAAGTATAATAAGTAATAACACTGGATGTAATGAAGTGGTATGCACATCACTTGTCTGTTTCACTCGTCTATGTACAGTACATTTTGACATTCTCACTGTTATTTAGATGCTTTCATGTGGTCAGTGAGACACAATTTGCAGTACCTTACACCAGCCTTTGCAATGATTGTTTCACCTCAAAGCGCCCGGTACCTTACTGACACTGTATTATATCCACATTTATATATAAATGAACAGTGGTGGAGCTTGTATGACTGCCACACACATGGAATTGTCACCCTTTTGTTTGTGAGGGGACCACAATGATGATAACGCCTGGATTTGTGAGTTATTTGCAATTCAAATAATCTAAACTAAACGTTAAAAAGGAGCATGATTGAGGCCAGCCAAGTATATTTGTATAGCACATTTCAACAACAAGGCAACTCAATGTGCTTTACATAAAACATTAAGCAAAATAAATAGTGAACACCTATTGGACATCTATCCGTGTTCCGGGCACACACAGTCAGAACACGTTGGCTCCCTTACATGATTGTCACGTCTCATTGCTCCGCACTCTAACAAGCACTTTGCTTGCATTCTCTTCAGGCACGGTGAGGGAGGGGAGAGATGGGATGCCTTACGGACCCTCCCCCTTCTGGAGGAGCAGTATACATACAGTAAAGTCCATCAGAGAAACCCCCACGCATTGGTGGTTGCCTCCGTAGTTCCATACAATAAACATGGAGAGTCCTATAGGGTTCCCAGGGAGGCAAGGATTCAATGCAAAAACAATGAATTGAGGAGGGAGACCACTGTACAATGTAGAATGAGTGCTTTAGTGCTTAAGTGCTTTCAAACAGCTATTATTTAGTTTTTTACAACTTTTGTTTAACAAAAACAAACAAATTGGCTTCAAATCTTACAGACTACTGAGCAATGCTTTTCGTAAAATGCGTTTCGCGTACAAGAACTCTTCCTCAAACAGAAAATGCCTTTGTAGTCATATAGGCCTGCCGACCATACTGGAAGTGGTCGGTGAGGTGTTTTTGCTATGGCTGGGCTGGACCATGACTTGACCATGACGTTCAAGGACCATGACCAATGGCCTTATGGATTTCATCCTGGGCAGAGTAATCCGAGGACATCTGATCCTGCTTGGTCGAGTGGAGCAGCTTCTTCTTACTGGCATCATACATGGCCTTGATATAGAGAAATACCCCCGCGATGGCAGTCATCACACCCAGGAGGTTGACGTACGTGACTGGGTTCCTCAGAAACAGCAGAGAGACGCTGATGACCATGAGCCCCTTTGTGGCACAGGCGACGGCGTAGGTCAGAGGACTGACCCATTCCAGCATGATGATGGCGACGACGCTCTCCGCAAACTTACAGAGGCAGCAGGCCAGCAGCAGGAGGAAGGTGCCTCCCCAGCCCGAGATGTCTGACAGGTCTCCTTGGTCCAGGAAGCTCGGCAGGTCCACCAGGAGCCAGGTCGGAACCATGAAGAGGGCGGAGTTGCATAGTATAACGTTGATCAGCCTCAGGGGATGGATCCCCGTGTCTCTCAGCACCTTTTTAGTGAAGACGTTCTGAAGGGAGATGCAGAGCGTGCTGGCCAGGGCGCAGATCAGTCCAGTCAGATCGAAAGACAGCTCAGACACGGAGGCCAGCAGCACTCCTCCAATGATGGGGATGAGGGACATGTACACGCTAGTCACCTGCTTCTCCTTCATGAGGATTCTCGATATCAGCACGACCCATATGGGCATTGTGGCTCTGACGGTGTGTGCATATGAAACAGTCACCTTCCATATGGTGAAGTGGGTCAATAACGCTATAAAATATTCCCTGAAAGCCAGTGGGAGGATGTTCCGGTAGTAGTATTTGTGGGGCAGGTCCGCCTTCGGGATTCCACGTGCCCGCAGCAGTGGCGCAAGAAATGCGATGGTGAAGAACAAGTGTAACATGGACATGCTGACAGGGTGCGGGAACCTGTTCAGGATCATTTTGTTGAGGATGTTTCCCCCAGAGCTCAAGGCATACCAACCCATACATAGGAGAAATATGCGGAGCCATTCTCTGACTGGATGAAATTCCACCCCGGTCATCTTCCAGGTGGCTGCGGCACGGCGGAGTCGGAAGGTTCCCGGTTCGATCCTTAATGGCTGCGTGTCCTTTAGCAAGACACTGAACCCCATAACAGCATGCAGGCCTGTGCCCTCAGTTGTTTAGATGTATGTTTAGATGTATGTGTTAATGGGGGGAAAGTATTATGTTATATTACCCTTTATTATGACATCAAAGAAGAGATACGATGAGTCACGTCACATATACGTATAGTACATATACGATGAGTCACGTCACATGTGACGTTTCGTCACATGGTTTCACACATCAATAATCCTGTGAAACTGTTTCAGGATGTCTTCCTCTTTGTTTCTCTTTAAAGAATCACACTCGTGTGAAGTGAGGGACGCCCATGATGGCCACATCATGTCTTATGTAGCAATCTAGTGCTCTAAACAAACATTAAAAAGTCCATAGACTTGGCTGCCATATGATGTAATATTCAAAAGCCATGCATTGGAGGAGCTAGAAAAAACTAGTAGAGTGCCCATCATTCGCATGGATCTTGCAGGAGGATAGGATACACCTCATCGGATGGGGCCTATATGCGCCCAGTGGCTCGAATAATCAGCCATCCCTAACCCTAAACTTATTCAAGTCTAATCCATATTTTTCCCGGGCTGACCTAGAGCTCCATATTTGGTGACAACAGAGAATAAATGACTGGCATCATCATTGTGACACGCATCCAGTTGACTGGCATAGATATCGTGACAAGCATCCAGTCAAACCCTAATATAAAGAGTAGTTATAAGAGATTTGTATATACTCACAAAAGTACGTGCAGTAGCAGTACTTTGTCTGGTCGTGGGAAAACAGATCTCTGAAGCACAAAACATGCATGTTAATATTGAACAGGTTCTGGCCCCGCTCAGGCTCATAGTCAAAGAACAGGGGGATGTGGTGCGCAAGATGAAAGAGGAAGGGGCCCCCGACGCAGACGTCACTAAAGCTGTTGCTGAACTAAAAGCAAGGAAGAGAACACTTGAGGCCAAGGAACTGGCCACACAGCCCAAAGATGACATTTTCGATAGAACCAAGATGGAGAATACTTTGAAGAGGCGATTCTTCTATGATCAGGCCTTTGCCATCTATGGCGGTGTGAGTGGTCTGTATGACTATGGGCCTGTGGGATGTGCACTGAAGAACAACCTCCTGCATGTCTGGAGGCAACATTTCATCCAGGAGGAGCAGATGCTGGAGATCGACTGCACCATGCTGACCCCAGCACCTGTCCTCAAGACGTCAGGGCATGTGGACAGGTTTGCAGACTATATGGTGAAAGATGTTGAGAATGGTGAATGGTTCAGAGCTGACCATCTTCTTAAAGCCCACATCCAGAAGCTGATGTCTGATGAGAAGTGTTCTGCAGAGAATAAGGCTGAAATGGTGGACATCATCACCCGGATGGACAACTTTACCCAGCAAGAGTTGACCGACCTCTTAGTAAAATACCACGTGAAGTCGCCCACCAAAGGAAATGACCTCACTGCCCCTACTTCCTTCAACCTGATGTTTCAGACATCCATTGGTCCAGGAGGGAATATGCCAGGCTATCTGAGGCCTGAAACCGCTCAGGGAATCTTCCTCAACTTCAAACGCTTGTTGGAGTTTAACCAGGGAAGACTTCCATTTGCTGCCGTTCAGATAGGCAAATCCTTCAGAAATGAAATATCTCCCCGCTCAGGACTCATTCGTGTCCGTGAGTTCACCATGGCTGAGATCGAGCACTTTATGGACCCCACTGAGAAGGTCCACCCTAAATTCCACAATGTGAAAGACCTGCACATAACACTGTACTCCTCTAAGGCCCAGACCAGTGGCCAGACAGCCTGCATCATGACGCTAGGTGATGCTGTGGACAATGGAGTAATCAATAACTCTGTCCTGGGATACTTCATTGGAAGAATTTACCTGTACCTTATTAAAGTCGGTGTGGACAAACATAAGTTACGCTTCCGTCAACACATGGACAACGAGATGGCCCACTATGCCCGTGACTGCTGGGATGCAGAGACCAAAACCTCTTACGGCTGGATAGAGATTGTAGGGTGCGCCGACCGCTCATGCTATGATCTGCAATGCCACGCAAAGGCTACAAAGGTGCCTCTTGTTGCTGAGAGACATCTGAAGCAGCCCAAAGTTGTAAATGTTGTACAGTTTGAGCTCAACAAAGAGACCATTGGAAAGGCCTACAAAAGGGATGCTAGGCTAGTGATGGAGTACCTTGCTAAGGTGCGTGATGAGTGCTTCATCACAGAGCAGGAGCAGCTGCTCAGTGAGACTGGAGAGTTTACAATTGAGACGGAAGGAAAGTCTTTCAAACTCACAAAGGACATGGTCAGTGTAAAGCGCTCCCAGAAGACACTACACGTGGAGGAAATCGTTCCCAGTGTAATTGAGCCCTCCTTCGGCATTGGCAGAATCATGTATAGCATCTTTGAGCACACATTCCATGTCAGAGAAGGTGACGAACAAAGATCGTATTTCAGCTTCCCTGCCACTGTGGCTCCATATAAATGCTCAGTCCTCACTTTGCTTCAAAGGCAGGAATTTGTGCCTTTTGTGAGGGATTTATCTGAGGCGTTGACCAAAAGCGGCGTCTCTCACAAAGTGGACACCTCCTCCGGATCCATTGGGAGGCTCTACAGCAGGACAGATGAGATCGGAGTGGCTTTTGGTATCACCATTGACTTTAACACCGTGAACAAGACGCCACACAAGGCCACTCTGAGAGACCGTGACTCGATGACGCAGATCAGAGCCGAGGTCAGTGAGTTGCCAGGGGTGATCCAAGATCTGGCCAACGGCACCTTGACTTGGCGGGAAGTCTGTGAGAAGTACCCTCTTGTTGAAGGAGAGGAGACCAGCGAGAAACACACCACTGAAGAATACAGTCCAAAACAATCTGAACTAACCCTTTAGAGGTAGCTCTTTAGTGAACAGAAATACATTCTCAGGTTGGGATCCCAAACCTGAGAATGCATTATCATGCATCCCAAATTTATCCAATCAGGATAGAGAACTCAGGATACAGATTAAAGTGTCTAAACAAAAAAATAATGATAAGACAAAATTGGAACTGGAACACCAACCGGAACACAACAAATTAAGCTGATATGTATACTTTCTCCTGAAATTCTGCAAACCACCTAAACATTTATACAAGAAGAATCATGTATTAAACTCATTTGACACGAGCGAAAAGGTATATGTATTTTCAGATTTTTGTAATATTTATAAATGCTGAGGCACATTGGTGTAATGTATATAATAATAATCACACATTATTATTGCAATATTATACAACAGGCTATGAATAGTTTTTTTTTATTATTATCAGTACTTTCCCAATACAAAGGCAAATTCATTAGCATGAAGAAATATATAAACCACTTATAACCGGCCATCCCTATTTTGGGTAGGTTTATGTTTTAGTTGAATTGTTTTTTTAATTAAATTGAATAAAATTGTGGAATTTTTATATTTTACCACAAATTTAAAAGATCACACCCGTGTGAAGTGTAGGGTGCTCTTATCATCATACATCTATTGTCAATGGGAATTTGACTTTGTGTTATGACAAAATAGCCGATTTGCTCATTCACACAATTCTCCATTCATTGTCAATGGCATTTAAAATTTGTGTTGTGTGTGAATCTATACTATAGCTGAATATTGGAGAGGCTAGCGCCCCTCAAAACAAACAGATGATCTATAAACTCGCAACGCATTGTGAGCTTTTTGCTATGAATACAGGCGTGCCTTGAGATTTTGATTTGCCCATTGGTGGTGCACCTGGGCACTTGGGCACAAAGTTTGAAAACCACTAGTGTACACTGGTGACGTGTCACGTTGCGATCGGTTCCCACTCTTCAATTGCCGTTGCGTTCCTTCGTCACGAGGTTGGAGCAATAGCTCTGGATCCTCTGTACGATGCTGTGGTACTACATGGCGGCAGGCAGTCGGGTGCTTCGCTAAACAGCGACTTCCCCTCTTCACAGCTGCGTCCTATCCGGGCGTCCAGCGGCACTTTGCCCAGCAGTGGCAGGTTCAGGTCCTTGCACATCTGCTCGGCGCCACCGCTGTCGGGAGGGAAGACCTGCGACACGTTCTTGCACTTGGGGCAGACGAAACCGCTCATGTTCTCCACTACTCCGATGATTGGCAGCCCCACCTCCTTGCAGAAGCGGATCTCCTTGCGCACGTCCTGCAAGGACACCTCCTGGGGCGGCAGCGGAGCCGAGGTACTGGACGATGGACAGGTGCTCGTCGAAGGTGCCGGGGGGCGTGTCGACGATGAGGTAGTCCAGCTCGCCCCAGTCGACGTCCCGGAGGAACTGCTTGATCAGTCCGTTCTTTTTGGGGCCTCTCCAGATGACGGCGTCGTCGGGACCGCTGAGCATGAACCCGACCGACATGACCGCCAGGTTGTGCTCCACGTAGACGGGAGACCACCCGGAGCCACTCTGGTGGACCCCCTGTCCCTCCAGGCCCATGATCGTATAAGGATGGACGGGCCGCATATGTCCACGTCCAACAGCGCCACCAGCAACATCATAGTTGCTGATGTCACCGGACCAAACCATCAGATGCCACCAAGACGGCCGCTGATGCCACCGCACATCAGCAACTATGATGTCAACATAGACCCAACAACGTGGGTTTGATATGCATTCGGTCACAGGCCCCCCCTTTGATGCAATTTCTATCCGTGGTATCCTAGTCTAAGATGTGGGATGTCTGCATGTTCTGCAGTGGTGGTTCTCAACCTTTTTGAGGGGCCCTAGCCCCTCCAATGCATGGCTTTTGGAAATTTCATCATAGGCCAGCCAAGTCTATGGCCTTTAATATTTGTTTAGGGTAAATTATGACGGCATAAGATGTCATCTCGCTGATATAAATACTGTATCTTGTAATAATTTATTTTTTTATTTTTGTGGGGCACTTTTTGTGTGTAACCCAAATTTTGTCCTAACACAAACATTAAATGCCATTGACAAATGACAATGAATGGACAATTTTGAGTGTTTGTGTAAACACAAACATTGTGTAACACAAACATTGATATGTTGTATAGCTGATAGTACTGTGCCAATTCTGATTGGCCGTAATGAGATGATGTATGAGGATGTACGATGATAAGAGTGCCCCTCAATTCACACAAGTGTGATTTTAACATTTTCACAGACATGAGAACATTTACCCAAACATCTGTACGCCCCTCACTTCACACAAGTGTGATTCTTGCGCTAGCCCCTCCTATGTCCAGCTTTGAGACATTGAATGCCATTGATAATGAATGGCCAGTTTTTTTGTGTTTGTCCCAACACGAACATTATATGCCATTGAAAATGAATTGCCATTTTTGACTGTTTGTGTAAACACAAACATTACACAAAAAACAAAAGTGATTGGCCTGAATGAGATGATATTTTGAGGTGAACTTTCCCTTTAAGTGGTTATGATGTACAATGATAAGACTGCCCCTCACTTCACACCGTTGTGATATTTCTTTAGCTCTGGACCACTGGCATATTTTGAACAATCCTCAAGGTACCCACCCTACCACTCCACAATAGATGTATAAGAAGGCATAACAGTCATTTTAAAATGAACATTTAACATAATAGCCTTGGGCGTTCCTGACTCCCGAGCCATGTGAATTATAGGTCAGGAGCCTGTTTCTGTGGCGTGAGGCCGCTTGATGTACAAGACCATAAGTACATCCCACAGTTATGATGTACATGTACACCCCCTGGACATGACACTATGTCCAATCAAAGTGTCAAGCAGTGAGGCATTGAGTCCAATATAGTCTTTTCTATGACCCTGACTATCTAGTCTCTGGATGGACACTCTACATGTCACTGAGCTGGTAATATTTAACACCAATCATCTTAAAGTTGGACTTGTGTATATTGAGCCTTTAACAGTGAATATTACATTTCAAGCTTTATTCCCACATAACGCCTAGTAGTTCAAAATATTTCTTAAACCTGATGGACTTGAACACTCTGAGGGGAACATTTTCCAGAAATAGCAGATCTACCATCTTGCTGCATTGTGACCTTGAACGGCTATTTTTGGCAAAGAGATGTTGTGTGAAAAGAAGAGCGAACCAAGTCCATTTGGATGCAGTGTTTAAGTGATGTCAGTCTAAATATGGACTTATTTGACTTATTTCATTAACATCATTGACTTATTTCATTAATGTCCTTGGCTTGCTGGCAGTGTGCACAATACATTTGTCACTGATCAGTGCTGTGGTTTGCTAGATTAGCTGCGGACAGCCGCACAAATGTTGGTGTCATATCAACGCACGCACGCACGCACCGCATGATGAGTCGGACATATACACACACTGGTCTGGTACCTCCTGTAGGACAACAGATAAACTCTCTGTTTCAGTTGCAAGGGTCTGTCCCCTGTGACCTTGTAGAACTTAACACTGGGTGACATTGAGGGCCTTGTTAACCACTTACTGTACTTAGAGGAACACTTCCGTTGTGTGAGCTTGCCAGACAACTCTTCCACAAACTTTGAATGCTACAGTGTGTATTGTAACTGGGCCTCACAAAAAGTTCAGACAGAAAGCAGTTCTGTTCATGATCATATTTTAATTTTAGAGTTCTGGTAAGCAGCAAGCTACATCATCGAAGCTGTTGGGTGCATGGTAAGTGGTAACCTTGTCGGTCCAGAACTCTTTTTGGGAAATGGAGAAAGAAATTACCTGTATTCCAATGGACCCAATATAGCTATTATTTTAGTCATAAGCTCTTGTTAATACTTTCCATTGGTTCAATAATTGAGCAGTTTAGATGAATAACAGTCTAATTCCATACCAATTAATTATCCCTATAAATCATGGATAATAACTAAGGGTCAGGGCAGATAGGCCTTTTCAGGGAGGGGTCAGAAAGAAATTATGGGCTTAGAGGTTATTCATCTCAACTGCTCAATTTATAACTGCACAGACACACCTGTGACTTGTTGTGTGCTTGTAGATCAGTTATTTTTGCTACTGTTGAATGACACTTTTGTACGATACCCTGCTTCAGCAGGCTAGGGCATTAAAAACATTAACAGTTGAAATGTGGAGATCAAATCTTTCTGTCCGACAGATATGCTTTCACTAATAAATAAATATAATAATAATATAAATATTTTTGGAAATATTTTTTTCCTCTCACCCAGGGATAACAGCCTCTGGTTCTCAATGTTGATTATGGGACCACTCTCAGATTAAAGTGACCATACAGTGTAGAATGGCTGGGTCCCAGAGATAGAGACTCAGAAAACTGCAAAGCGTGTTGTTTGAAATTTTTATTTACAGTTTGTAGAATGGGTACAGTTCAACGAAAGTACAGGTCAATACCAAATAAAACCAGAAAAATAATTGAGGCTTGTTCACATAAGGGTCCTCCTAGAAAAACCGGGCGAAACATGTTCACTGTGTACAGTATAGAAAAATCACACCCATGTGAAGTGAGGGGCGCTAATATATTAAAGTTGAACTCATGTTGATTAGGTGATGTAATGGTGATGTAAAACAAACGGTGCCAACACAAACATTAAATGCCATTAACAATAAAGAGACGATATGATGTAATGAGGGACAATATTTCCCTTCATTGTCAATGGCATTTTTAAAACATTGAACTAAAAACAAACATTAAACAGGGGCCAGTTTTGAATTGCAGCCGCCTGTAAGTGCTCTTTGAGAGCGGTTTTGAAGGAGTGTAGGGATTTACATTTCTTAGCGGCTGTTGGTATAAGGCGTTCCACATTTTAGTGGCATAGGATAAATTTTTTTTAGTGGCATAGGATAAAAATTATTTTACCCCCTTGTTTGTGCCTAATCTGGGTTGAACGTAGTTTATTAAACTCCCTCTGATGTTGTGGTTTGGACGTTGACATTAAGGAAGTATTTTGACAGGTATATCTTAGTGGTGTAGCGAATTTTGGCCCATTGCAAGTTGCTGTAATCTGTCGTCAGCCCTAAGCCATTCCCACAAAATGTCTTAATTGACGAGCAATGTTTTATTCGTTAAAAGTTCCACAGCTTCCACATGTACAGTGTTTTGCAAGAATAAATGCTCAACAGCTGATGCAAGACTATAGTGACATTATACAGTACATGAACATACAGGGCTCAAGTGACACAACAGGACACTGCAGAGACAGTGCAGGGCTATACGTTAAACATTCAGTACTGTTAGACAACACATACAACCCTCAGTTGGTCATTTTTAAGTAATTGCATGATTATGTATAGCCTTCCCGGGAGTGTATATGCAGTATAGATTACATGATTATACAATGTACAATACAAGGTCGCAATCAAGAGTACATAGTCCCTAATGAGATCAGATTATAGGCATATTATTATGTCCATATTTATTATATTTATTTGATATTCTGTCCGTCTGTCTATCTTTCACTGCTTTTTTTGTCAATGAATGTCCTAGTTCGTCCTACTACAGTGTTACGCGAAAGCTACAAAGTAGAAAAAAGCATTGAACAGACAATAAAAACAACATTGTCTGTCCTGATGAAAGTCTAATGACCGAAACGTCGAAAGTGTCCTCTTCTTTGTTTTTCCAAAGATACCCTTGGCTTTTTAACGCACCATGTCACCAACCTGTTGAGTTATGCACCAGCCTTTTTCTATATTGGTATGAATTATGTCCTTGCGAGGGGTTATAAATCCTCTTCAGTTTCACACCGCTATTTGGACAGGACCAGATGCTGTCAGCTCTTGTAGAAGACAATTGTAATTGTTACAATTTAACAAAGTGTCTGTCCTGGGTCAACCAGTCTTTGAGGAGCTGGCCTATCCACTTACCGAAAGTTGGACTCTCTCGTGAATTGCACCTAAATATTTTATAGCGCTGCACAATGCAACATTGAAGCATTTGGTTTCTTAAAAAAGCAATTACCGGTAAGCACAATAAACAAATGGCACCACCACCAGAGGCAAGGTAGCTGGCTTATTCCAACCATGAAGGCAAGCCTGGGAATATAATGGAAAGAAAAAGCAATTTGATGCATTTATAGGACCTACTGCTCTTAAGTTGGCCTACATTTTTTTTTAGGTTTCTTCGCTTAATTTCATAGAAATATTGTACTTTTAACTCCACTACAAAGGAAGGGACTCTTAAAATCCGCCGCCATTAATTAATAGCGTCCTGCCAGGGTTTTATCACGCGTAAAACTTACTTTGAAGAGCCAAATATCCGTAATCGCATGTTACAGTGACAAACTGCTGTGTGTGTGGTGTCTTGACCGGTTGTTGTTCTCTCGGTCGGTGGTGGAAAAATGTCTCAATGTCGTTTCTGAGATACAGGGCTTTGAATGCAGAGCTTAGAATGGAAGTGGATGCGCGCGCATTTTCAAAATGGCCGTGGCCACTGTCCTACTTGATGTTGTTGTTAGCGATCGGTAGCTAACGATACAATCGGATCAAAACATGGATTAAAGAATGTAAACCCTGGAACACGAAAGTCTCATGTTTGGCAGGCTAGGGTACTAATTTAACCCTCCATGTTCCTCGTTTCTGGCGGGCTCTGTGTTAAGACCCTAAAATACGTAATATGAATTAACCACTTAAGTCCCTTTTCAAATATAGTCAAAATAAAAGATCTACAAGCTCGCAACGTGTTTGTTCTCACTATATTTAACTTATATTTTTAACTTGCTGTTGATGTTACAGCAATGCATTAATATGAAAAAGTTAATATATTTCATAATTTGTATTTTTGAAACATGGCCCCCGTAAAACCCCTTTTCCCTTTTTACCTCCTTTTTATGATGATTTCCTATTTTTTGTTATATAGAAGTGTATATTTGTAAATGTTCTGATGAATTGGACCCTATTGTAAACAAGTGTAATGCTTTATGGTGTCGTCCACAGTTAACAGTTTTTGTAAGTTAATTGTGCTTGAAATGTACCTATTCTGCATACTGTCAATCAATCAATCAATCAATCAATCAATCAATCAATCGGCTACTTTGTCCACCCCTGTGGCAAGTGTGTGAACTTGAAAGGACTGCATTTCAAATGCTGCAACGCATGGATCTACAATCCAAATCCAGGATCCGTTCCCCGCGCTTTGTGGAAGACCGGGCAGCTAACCCTCTTTGAATTGACGAGCACCCGCCGCAGCCAATCACTGCCGCGAATACGTGAAAGTCGTGTTTACTCCATTTCTTTCAGCCAATCGGCGGCCGCGTGCGTCATCCCTGTAGAATGTTGAATGTGGGTTAAAGCCGGATCTATGCTCCGTACGCACGACGGTGTTGCGCGCACCGAAAATAGCAAACCTACAAGCCCACAGCGTGGGGCCTCTGCGATGCGCTGTGGGCTTGTAGCTCTGCTATTTTCGACAGTCGCACGGCGAAGTATATATCGCTCCCCATCCCCCATCCATCCGTCTATCCATCCTGCACGCGCTTTGTTCCTAACCAACCTACTCATAATTCAAGTTTTTGTGTTGTTCTTAAAAGCCATGTGTGTCAGTGATCATCGGTAAGGAAATATAAGAATAATGTGTGGGTTTATATATTTTGTTCTTTTTTTCCCTTTTGTGGTTTTACACATTAAGAATTTCACGAACACCCTTTCTTTTCTTTTACGCATTTTACGCACTCATGTATCGCATGCGTTGTCTCACGCACTAGCACTACTGACTGCTTTTATTTTGCTTTCTTTCTGTAACAATGGGGGGGTTGACGTGAGGAAATTAGGCCACGCGCACCGCACTGTAACTGCACTAAAAATAATTCTGCCTGTTGTGTTGACACAGTCAAACACCAGCACCCACACAACGCACTGTGCCATCCTTTGCGTACGGGTTCGTTTGGTTCCATGATGTTGTGTGTGTTGCACCGTCTCTCGACTCTCACACAGTTAAAAAGGAACGAACGCCGAGGATTTTATTGAGTAGTACACGACCGCGCGTAAAACAAGATCTTGTCGAGTCGAGTGCTGCTTTAGCTGCTGCTGCTGTGTGTGTGTGTGTGTGTGTGTGTGTGTGGTGCGTGCGTGCGCGTATTCGAGTCTGCTTTGGTTCTGTTCGAAGCAAACCGGGTTGCGTGCGTGTATCCGCGTGCTCGTGGGCGCGCATTTGGATCGACCTTGGCGCACAGCGAATTGATAGTGTATTATATAAATTACAACAACCCAGGGAAAAGGGGGCGGGGGGAAGCCAAGACGCGTGCATGTGACAAACACGCACGTAAAAGGGCGGAGGCGCGCTTGGGAGGAGGGAGGGAGTTATCATAGGGGAGTTATCTATGGTTTCAAACACGGTCACACGCCAGAGGGGGCGGGGTTTATCAGCACTTCATTGGAACTGAAGGGGAGATGGAACAAGATGACGGCGGTGTTTCATTTCTTCCGCAGTTGCATTCATTCATTATTATTACTTGCCATCATTATTAATGGCCATGATTAATAACGACGGTCGAACCACATTAATTACCAGAATATTAGCAACCGATCTAACGGTCGTTCCGTCGACTGTGCAGAGCATTAACAAAAAAAAACACACAGACTTGACACTTACTTAAAAAATAATTTAAACAAAATCCGTGTTGCTTTTTAGGCGGTTCAGCGGTTGGTCTGTCTATCTGTCGGTGTCTGTCGGTTAGTCGTCGACCATTTGGTGACTCAAAGATCAACATCAATCAATCACACCGTCACGAGACGTCAGACGAACGAACAGGCTAAAATTATAAGGCAATTCGGTTTAAACCGGACCACAAAGGAACCGTTCATTTAAACCCCCCTCCGTCGCTGCTTTTCTCGCTGCCGTCAACGACGGTCCGAGAACCCAAACATCACATTTGAATGTTTTTTTTTTCCTGTTGAGAAAGGATACACTGTAAAATGTGTGGTCTTAATTTAACCCCGAGACAGTCGTCCTCTACTACCTAGTAAAAACCTTAATTTATCCGTTTGTAACCATGAGAGTGTGCAAAATGGAACCAGACGGACCCGTAAGGGTTCATTTGGTTCCATTTCGCACACCCTCAGGGTTAAATTATCACTCTGACGGTTAAATTAAAACTAAAATTGTGAGAGTGTGGGATGGAGGGGGGTGTGTCCTCCGGGTTTAGAAACGCTATCCATTGTTCCAGTGCGCGACGGCACGGGGGACACGCCCCCGTGGGCGCGTCTTGACCAATGGGAGCGCCCCATCCGCCTCTTTGTTCCCGCCCACCAGCCTATATTAAAAGCCGCGGCTCGTCTCGAGCGCTGCCCACTGGCAACAATATAGCCTAATACTGATCCATTAAAAAGAAAGAAAGGATTTATACTTTATTATTCAGCGTCTCGTTTCTACCAACCGTCCTTTTTATTTGATTGGGGAAAAAAATAAGAAAATGGCAGACACAAAAGCAAAAGCAAAAGTTGCCTCTAGCCCTGACCTCACCGCCAAGGTAAGATTTATTTTATTCATATACATTTTTTTTATGTATTTTATTTGATAGAAGTAAACCGTGTTGCGGACTGTAACCTAGATCTTTTTTTACGTCCGTCTCGCGCTTGTTCGGAAGCAACGCACTGGAACTCGGACTAAACATACTTTTTTGATTTGTACATCCATGAAGCTGTTTGTGTGTTTGATCGGTGGGGGGTGTGTGTGATACAGTGTAACGGATCACCAGGGCACCGCAGAGAATAGAAACAAGAGAGGGGCTTCTCTTCATTGTGTTCCCCGGACACCGACACACAGTCTGCTGCTTGCTCTGCGCGCGCGGTTCTTTGTTTATACGAGCGTGTCCATTCCTCCGTGAGCGCCAGAGCTATAATAATAATAATAACAACATCCAAACAACAACAATCCATAACGTTTTTTGACATTTCCATAATAACACTTCAAACGTGTAGTTTTTGTGCGTGTGGATTTCGCACCTAGCTATATTTCATTCAATTCCATCACCCCCTGTTGCACCGGGGGTGTGTGTGGATGTGTTGAACCGGGGAGTGTGATCAGAACCGGCCGATCAGATGTGTGTGTTGAGAGCCTCGGTGTGAACTTCCACCGGCTTGCAGCCGGCCGGCCGAGTCGGTCTGCTCCGTGTGTGACTGACTGATCTCGTTTTGAATGGACAGGTATACGTTTTCAAATCAATGTGTCCAATGTCAACTTTGGATCGACGTGTGGGTTCCGTGCTCCCCATGTTCGGTTGGGGTTAAATAAGTACCAACACAATACTCGGATCAGCTAGTAGGCTGTTATAGCCCACTATGGTGGGGGAACGACGTCAACCGTGATGATTGATCGAGATCCCCGGAGGAATGCGTCCGGTGGAGGGAGGAGCGTTGCGCGGGGATACGGCGAGCTGTATCCCCGCGCAACCCTCCTCATCCACCGGCCACATTCTCACCGAACGCAATTAAGGCTTGGGTTTGCTTCCTTCCGCGTCGGTTTGGTGTTTTACATATTTTTTAGAACATGATTTCATGTCACGAGGGGAAAGTTTACGCAGAGAGAGAAAGATCACTTTCCCTCCGCGGTAAGGTGCGCTGTGATGCCGGGTTTCAGTCTATTCTCCTATCTATAAACTATGGAGCTATTAGAATTGTATTCCTTCTTTTAACATTGTGGAGGTCGTTTAGTATTAATATCGTCTATTAATATCCCTGACACTGGAAGTCTGTCTCGTCCTAAACCCTCGGGGCTATTTATAGTCACATACATCATCATTATTGTTATATACATTTTTACGCACAAGCGCGCTTTTGCGCACGGTCGGGTAGCATGGAGGAGGAGGGGGGCGGGCCATTACGCATCGAACTTGTTCGCTTGAACACGCACTGTGTGCCAAGTTGAGAAAGACTTATTAAGAGGTGTGGATTTTGTTGATAAACACCTTAAAGGATGAGGGATTATGTAAATGAATCCATTTAAAAAATCGTTTTATTTAGCCTGTGTGTGTGCCGTGCTGTGGTGGTGACGGCGAGCTTACGTGCACCGTGCACACTGCACAGGCGGCTCGAACAAAACAAGGAAACAAAACGGGGTCCGTTTTTTTGCGCGAAAACCTATAAATAGAACCCCGTGAAAGACATTCCTGTTATTTCCTGGCGGTTCTGTGTATGCTGGAGGTTTATTTTCCCATCGTTTTGGTGTTATTATTACTGTGTGCGGACTGTGGAACCGGTCTCTGCGCGTCGTGTTCTTGGGGGGCCATGTGTGTCGTCTCCTATTGTCCTTTTAAGCCCTCGGTTAAATCGGCCAGCGTCGCGCTTGCTTGCTGTTTTTTTTTTTTTCTTTCTTTTTTTTCTTGCTGCGCTTGTATTTAAATTGAGCTATGCACCCTGGGTATTGCAGTGTTTCTCCCCGGGCGTGTCTTGTGACATATGGCACTGACGAAACCTGTCGAACTACAATACCCAGAGTGCCCCCCGAGACACATCAAAGTATCAGATTACACGACATTAAAGTGGATGAAGTGGGCGGGAGGTAGGCAGGGCCAGGCAGGCAGGAAGGGGGAAGCTGCAAATCTCTGCAGCGACCAGTGCTGCTGGCTGCTAAATGAGAGAGAGGGCCTTGAGGAGATGGGAAGAATGTTTAGCATCCAGCTGGAGGCGCTGAACACTCCACAGTTCTCTAATTTTAGACTAGTCAACATTTCAACCCCCGAAACAATATAAACACCAGTCACCAACCCACTCTAATGGCCAGGTGCTTTTGATCTGCATGGAATGAGAACTCTTATATATTACTGTTATATATTGTTCAACATGTTTCTCACTCCTCCCTGCTACAGGAGCTGAAGGAGAAGAAGTTGTTAGAAAAGGAGAACGGCAAAGGTGCTGCCACCAATGGAAAGGTGATTTAGAATTTAGAAGATGTAGGCCTAGTAGTCTGCTGTACACAAATCCTGAGTTGACATTTTAATTAACACTGATTCAATATGATTTTACTGTGTATTACACAATTTATATTTTCACTTTAAATTGTGTTGTGATGGACTTTATAAATATTTATGTCATAATGCAACCCCCGCAGGAGAACGAGGAGAATGGCGAGCCGGAGATAGACGAGGATGATGAGGAGGAAGTTGACGAAGAGGATGAGGAAGACGAGGGAGAAGGTGCGTAGAAAGTCAACGTTTTTGTATGTTGTCCTTTACATTCATAAACGCGGCGGTCCCGTCACGTGGAGCCGGCCCGGTCTTTGACCTTCTGTAGAACCTTGACTAAACGGGTCAAAAAATGGTTTTCATTGCAGGTGACGAGGAAGATGATGAAGATGATGATGACGACGTTGAGGGAGGCACAAAACGGGCGGCAGAGGATGACGACGATGATGATGAGGTGAGTGGAGGGGTTTTGATTGATTGATTGATTGATTGAATACTTTATTATCAGTATTGATAATGAAGTAAATGTAATACTTTATTACTTTATTATTATTTGTTAACAGTACATGTCAAAATGTATGCTAAAACTATAACACAAATAGCCCCATGCAGTGCGGTCTGTTTGGAGATCTGACCAGTCTTTTGTGTGTTTCTCCCTTGCAGGACGACGTGGAAACCAAGAAGCAGAAGACAGACGATGACGATTGATGCGTCTTCCTCCTCCCTGCCATCCTGCTGAACCCACTTCCTGGTTCTTCATCTTTGACTTTTTTTTTTTTTTTTTTTTCAAATGTCCAAAGGTGGAGAGGACTGAGTCAAAAAAGAAGAAAAAAAAAAAGAAGAGAAAAAAGTATAATGAAACATGGTCATTAGCAAGTAGAGTTCAACACACACACACACACACTCACTCACTCAACACAACTCTCCCCTCAAACCGCGACAACATGAATTTTGTAGGTGGAACCGATGCCACAGCAGTGCAAGAACCAGGATTCAACCCTCTCAACGATAAACAAAAAAAAAACGACCACAAAAAGGATGAATTTGTTTGTATTTTTATTTACATTTTATATTTTTGTACATATTGTTAGGGGCTGGGGGGTCGGGTCGGGTCATGGGGTCCCCGCCTTCTCAGCGACGGGTGATCCTCTCCGGAGACCAAAATCGGTCGGTGCTTCTCTTTACGAACAGATTTTAACAACTTGGTTGACCATGTTACGATATCTCAGATAACTTAGACGATGTAAAAAGAAAAAAGTTAAAAAAAAAAAGAAAAAAAGGTAAACCGTTAAAGAAAAGAAAAACCTACGCGTTGAACTCAGAGCATTCCAGTAAAAAAAATGTTTTCTGTATTTACTTTAGTTGTATCATAACTAGTTTTGTTTGTTTCTGGAGGGGCAAGGCCAAAGAGAAGGAGACGTACTTTTTTCTTTTGTTCACGTTTTGTTTTTATTTTGTCAGCAGCAACTTTTCTTTGTTTTTGTTTTTTTCTGTTTTATGACGGCCTGTTTTGATGTATGTGCGTTTGTTGTTTGACAATAAACCGGACTTTTATTTTGTGACTTGTATTTGGCATCTCTTTCCTGTTCCTCACTGTTGATGATATCTTTTTTTTTGTCATTTTCCGAAAGTAGGGCATATCCATTTAAACCTCATATACGTCATTAAACAGAGTACCCCTGGGGTCAATGGGCCCCGCCCCTCCTTTTGTCCCTCTACAATCTACATATACGGTGTAGACTCTACACCATATCTCTGAATGTTTACCCCAGAGTAGGGACACTAAGTTTCATATTGTGGTGCTATAATGCAGCTTATAAAAACTAACGATATAAAAAATACAGCATATTTATATTATATATCAAGTGGTTCTCAAAGTGAGGTCCAGCCTCAGGGTTCCTTTAAAGGGTTTTGTGGTCCCTTATAGATCTGTAACTCTTGAGTGTATAAATGGACAGATCCTTCCAGGTTCATTTGGTTTCATTTGCACACAAACTTATGAGGGCCCTTCAAATAAGAAAGTTTGCAAACCACTGCTTTATGTATTTGTTTTTCATATTCTTGCCTCCAGAGGTGAACAGGGTGCAACATGAGTGTTTCTTTTTCTTAGGGCTTCAATAAATAATCAACCTTTAGTTTGAGATAAAACACCTCCCACCACAGAAGCCTGGCATCTTCCAAGGAACAAAGGTCACTGGCTCCTGCCCAAATCAACTGGCTCCTGTGTCTGTAGAGAGGTCTCTAAACAATGGACTGTAGTTATGTTTGTTTAAAGCGAGACAAAACCAATAGCTATTAGCTAGTATAAACCTTTATCTGTGCAAAATAATAAGATATTGTTGCTGTCAGTCTCCATATTTTTCCCTCCAAATGAATGCCCTATACTTTGTTATACTAGTATAATGGCATACAAAAGTAGCTAAAATAGCTGCGTAGTATCCTGAAGGTAACACTTTTGGACATATGAGGTTTCCACAGACAGCGACAATATTCAATGTTTTATATAGTGTCTATGTTTCATATTGGAAGAGTGCCTATTTTCACCACTTCAGCAATTATTAATCACTTTCAGACCTGGCCTCCCTATTTTGGGAATATATCATTATAGCCTCAAAGTTTTAGAAAAATGTGAAAAGATTTAGTTAAAATAACAGATCTACAAGCTCACAAGGCATCACGTTGCGACAGTGTGAGCTTGTAGATCGGCTAATTGTTTAAAAAAAAAAAGGCTTGAGTGGTGGTTAACGCAAACTATGACAGCGAATGACACTAATAGCACAAGTGTATTTACGTATGTTTATCTCGGATGGCTTCACTTCCAATCAACACCTCAACAATAGGCTACATATGAATGTGTGTAATCATAAGTCATAGCTTTTGTTTGAAGTTTGTCCTGTGCAGGCCTCTGTCCGGGTTGTGTGCGTTCCAAAACAAACATGACCGGGCCTGAACGAGCCTTAGGGTGGCAGTGAACTCATGTGCTCCTGTTCTATCATGTCAGCAGTGGGTGAAAAAGTATTCAGATTGTTTTACTTAAGTAAACTTATACCACAATGTAGAAATATTCAACTTGAGCAAGGCATTGGCATCAAAATATACTTTAAGTACCTAAGTAAAAGTACTCGTTATAGAATTCAACACATTCAAAAAGTAAAAGTATAAAATGTGTTTTGTAATCATGAACTAAAATTCGCAAACTAACTATTAACTCAAGTTTTCAATGAATTGTGGAGGAGTAAAAAGTACTATACTTGCCTCTGAGATGTAGTGGAGATTAAGTATAGTAGTATTTATGTATGAGGGGAGGGGGGAGGACTCAAGTAAAATACAAAGCACCATGTGCTTAAGCACCGTAGCCTACTTGAGTAAATGTACATTGGTTACTTATACCACCACTCACAGTCACTGCATGTCTGCGTGTCTCTGTGTACAACTGCTTCTGTAATGGATGCCAGATCCTCAGGGGACCCTGGGTCCGGAGCCCGCAGACCACAACACACACACACACACACACACACACACACACACACACACACACACACACACACGAAGACCTGCAGCTTCTAACACTACCAGAAGAACACTGGTGTAGCAGTGGTTATCAGTATGATTAGCACTACGAATTTACTTATACAAAATATGTATAATATTAATATCAAAGAATGTATTTTTTTTAATAGATCCATTGATTGATCACTAAAATAAACATGCTCTGAATGAGCACGCGGCTGCAAACACTTTAGGGATTTTCAAATGAGCCCTGACCCAGAAAAGGTTCTGAACCACAAAAGTAACTAAGTGCATATACTCGAGTACAGTACTCGAGTACTATGTCAAGGCACTTAAAAAAAAGTTCTACTCCACTACATCTCTGAATCCAATATACTTTTTACTCCACTACATTTATTCGTTACTTTGACGGTTTACTTTAGGTTATTAATAATGAATCAAATTATTGTATGTTTGTAGAAGATCTACAAACTCACAACGAGTTGCATCGTGGGATGTTTTGACATTCTATATTTTCAAATAGGCAGTATGAAATTGGGCTTGGTAGTTAGCAATCAATAAGTATGGTCCAATAGCATTCTGTATGCTTGTACATTTGCAACTTTACCTTTATTTGGATGCTAATAGGCCTACGTTGATTTAAGTAAGATTTTGAATACAGGACGTTTACCTTTGCCAAAGTATTGTTTTGCTGCTTTTACTCAAGTCCAAAATATGAGTGTAGCCACTTGTTCCAACCCCTGGGGAGAAGAATAGGAGACTGTGATCCATGGTTTGGCTTTGCTGTGGTGCAGTTGAAAGGAGCCAGCACACAGAAGGCTAAGAAATCCACAATCAAAACGCCCACAACAAGACACAAAACCCACACATACTGTACTGTACAGTGACACTAAACAGAGCCTCTCTGAGTGCCTGCAGGTTTCCACTTCATATTTACGTAGAAGTGCAGCTCCTAGCGGACAAGGGAGCGCTGGTAATGCTAATGAGTGGGGTGGCACAATAACTTCCTGTGGAAAATGCTGTTTAATGGGACATAGTTTACAGTAGCAGGCCTACAGCAGTGGGGTGGGGCGGGTTTCAGGGACCCCCAGGGGTCCTTGAGGGGGTTCCAGGGGGTCCCAAGCAAAACATTTTCATAGTTAAGAACCAAATGGACACTTTTAACAGGACAGAGAGTGTATGGAACCAAATGAGCCCATATTCGTAGACTCTCATAGTTTGTGTCTCGGTGACGGAGTGTTCTTGAAATTACAACATTTGAGAGCCAAGGGCCTACAGTAGCTACAGATGCTGCACTTTGGGGGTCCTCGAGGACAGAATAAAAGCTTATTTATTGCACCGCACATTGTAACCTGTGATCTATGTATCATTTCATTGCGTAGTTTATTGTATTTTTGTGTGCAAATGGACCATACTATTGTAGGATATAGGATTTCATGCCTCTCCTTCCAAACCTGTTGGGAATAGAACCCACCCCACACACACGCACACACACACGAGCGCGCACGCACGCACGCATGCACACACACACACACACACACACACACACACACACACACAGAGAGATGATGTACTATGGA
The DNA here is from genome assembly GCF_963924005.1 of Protomyctophum bolini. Lineage (NCBI taxonomy): Eukaryota > Metazoa > Chordata > Actinopteri > Myctophiformes > Myctophidae > Protomyctophum > Protomyctophum bolini. The sequence goes on along the minus strand of NC_137873.1, from coordinate 17,327,452 downwards.
CCACCCAGGCCAGATGGAGCCAGCTCTCTGGCTGCAGATTTAAGATCTATGTATGTCTGGCTAACCTCAAAGCCGACTTACCTCGCTCGATTCCTCCCTGGGATTGGGGCTGTGAGCCAGTTATGAGGCTTCTCTTTTCCCAGTATCAAGTGTAGAACTCCCCCTTAGTGAAGAGCTATGGTTCCTCCCAGCCAGGTGAAAGACTGTAGAACGTCTGGCTCGTCGACTGTTCCATTGTTGTAGAACAGGAGTGCTTCGTTAAAAATATTAAAGGGACATTTCACCCTTTTTGCAAGAAAATATATGTTAATGACGCTGTCTTACTGAGACTTTGATTGATTGATTAATTTATTAACAGATTGGAGAATTACAGTACATTTGTACAATTACAGTACATGTAGTCCAGGAAGTAAGTGAGCCCATGCAGTGTCCATGACATCAGAGACACGGCTCACTGCTAAAATCTAAAACCTGCTAAATCTAAAACCACATATTACACACACAAAAACGTCATTAATACATATTTTTTTGCAAAAAGGGTGAAGTGTCCCTTTAAGGACGTGGTATATTTGAAATGTTGGCGTTCATGTTTGAGGTTCGGTGGGCTTTCAACATGAACCAAATAAAAAAGTGAGTTTAAAAATATCCGAAACAAATTGACTGCTGACCTGAACATGCAAGTTCAGCAGACAGTTTATGTGCTGAACTCGTGGCTTGAATTGGGCAGAATTCAGCCACAGGTGAGAAAGAGCAGGTCAACTGACATGAATTATTGTCCAAAACTCTATCATAAATGAACAATTGTGTGTTTGTGATCAGTTGCACATAAGGCATTTTAACCGAAACACATGTTTTTGAATAAATCAACTGCTTTATAGGTTTAAGAAACATGCTACATTACAAGTTAACTTTATACTAAATACTACATACTTTATACGTTAATAATACTAAATAAATGAGCCATTTAACATGAACTAAAGGCTTATAGCTTACTTTACATTAAATATCTCATTTGATAGTACTGCATGGCCTAAAACCACACAGAGGCATAATGTTATAATTGTAGCCTTAAGATATATTAGCCATCTACAATTTCACCGCTTTTTATTAATCCACATTTTTATGTATTATTATTATTACCATTATTAAAGAGATCACTAACAACAAACAGTAGTAAGGGGTTATAGGGAGGTGACGGATTAGGTAGTAAGTAAGTAGGCTTGTAAGTGAAACGTGCCACATTGTGCTGAGGTCAGATGGTGATGGATGAGGATTGGTGTGCAGACCTGCTGGTCATATGGCCACTGGCCAGCAGACACCATGTGACACGAGTGACCACTATTAGGTCTGACTCAGGGAGCTGTCCCAGTCAGTCACACACTTTATCTTATCACTACAGTGGTTCTCAACCTCTTCTGGACCAGAGCCCACTTGAAAACAATGATAATGCTGAATTTGCTGATTTAGTACTAGGTCTACCACTTCTACTACTACTACTACTACAACAACTACTATTGTTTTTACTGCTGTTGCTACTGCTACCTTTAGGCCAGTGTTCCCAAACCAAACCCCAGACCCAAAAGAGACAGAGACCCTATAGTGAAACATGGCAGATCTACAAGCTTCACTACTTCTTAAAAATGTGTTTTCTAATGCATTCTTTATTCTTTTATTATGCTTCATTCATCATTCAGCAAATAGTTGAATGTGTTTTCAACTCGTGAAAACGTGTTAAAAAATCTTTTAAAATAATAATGGCAAAATTTAGGAAACGTTAGCGACCCATGAAAAATGGATCCGCGACCTACAAACGGGTCCTGACCCACAGGTCTGGGAAACATTGCTTTATTTAGGCTATTAATTAAAACGGCCATGACAAGCCAAGCCACCAGAGTGCCTGCTGCCACTACTGTTACAGGATGTGTGCTTGTGTCTACCAGTTTAACATCTGATAAGCTCTCTTTTTCTACTACCACCCCCCCTCTCCTCTCCTGTCTGCTTGTTGTTATATGTATACCGTATGGATACCAGTGCTCCCATACTCTTGTCTTGTGACAGATGTTTATTTGTGACTATCAGCTCTACATATCAGCCGTCTCTTGCTTGATTCCAACTCTGTCTCTCTCTCTCTCTCTCTCTTTCTCTGTCACACCAGGATCAGTGTTGAGCTCTTCATATTCCAGTAGACTGTCTATATAAACAGCATGGTTGTAACTACTTTAAGGCTTATAAATAAACTGAACTACAATGAGTTTATAACGTAACATAGTCTAGCACTCATCGGAAGTTCCTATAACATGATGATAACTTGTCGTAGATTGTGGCAGTGGTTCTCACAGTGGGGGTCCGGGGACCCCCAGGGCTCCTTGAATGCGTCCCAGAGGGTCCCCAGCAAAATGGGTTATATTATGGCATCAAAATGCAGTTTTAACCCACTTTAACTCTGTATACATTGATCAGCTATTTGTTTTTTTTAAACAACACTGTTGTATGGGGGACCCTCCCTGGCACAACATATTTTCAGATGGGGTCCATGGCCAAATACATGTTATTTTGGGGGTCTTTCACATTAATATTATGGTATAACCTAAGTCTGTATGTAATCCATCGATATAACTCATAACTGAATTGTGAAATGGTACAATAGTTATTTTCAGACCATTATGGCTATTGTCCACCTGGAACATTTCATATTAGGTTTAATAGTGTAAGCTATTGCTCTTTAGACCCAGAAGAGAAGAGGCTCATTTTCATTTAAAATGTAATGAAAATACGGATTTATTTTTCATGGTCACTGACAGCAAACCAGTCAGACATAACCTTTACCTTCTACACTAAATGTCTTCAGTATAGCCTACAAGCTCACAGCATTTCGTCGCAGCATTTGGATCTTGCACTGTAGATCTGCAATGTTTTGCCAAATGTTTTCCCCAGAATAGTGAGGCTATAGGGTTGATGTCGTCAACAATACGTTTCTCCTACATCAAACTTTCAGGATAATGATTTTCAATCCTAGCGAGAAATTATGTTTGAAAACACTTCTGAATATCACCTTGTGGATCATACGAGTTCCTGCACTGTTGGCCTCCAAAAGCAGTGGTTCTCAAACCTCTTCATGTCAAGGACTGAAATATTGTGTCCCCGGACACCACCTTGAGAACCGCTGACATACAGTATTATGTGGTTCTCAACTTCTGGTTTGGGGCCCACCAGGGGACCAAAAGGACCCGTAGGGGTCTGTGACTGTACGAAATAAACCAAATTTGGTTCCGTCTGTTGTATACTCTCACTCTCAGAGATACATTAACACTGAGGGTAGAGTGAGGCTCCCAAAGATATATTTTTTTAAATGGATCCAAAATTGTCCCCTCTCGAAGTGTGGACCCCAGGTGGACCCCACTGCACCTCAGACCACACGTTGAGAACCATGTTACAATAGGCCTACACACCAAACAACCAAAAACCAGCAATGCAATAAAATCACTTTATTGCTCACAAAAACCTTTAATTAACAGCACTAGTATTGCATATGGCAGGAACATTGTCTTTGCGTTATAGTTCAATAACAGTGCGGTGAGCACTGAGCAGTGACAAAATAAATAAATAACGTGTTGTCCTTAAACGCGGTGAAGACATCCATTCACGGGCACGGCAGACAGAAACAACACCTCCCATGTTACATAAAAGCTCATTTCCTGTTAACTCATAGGAGCTGCAGCACATTCCAGACAAACTGCAAAGCGTTCCCTTGGAAGATTTGTTTTTGAAAAACACACAAATATTTCTCCTCTCCATCATGTGTCCATTTATATATCCTACTGCACAAGAAACAGGGATAACAAGTATAACTGACTCTTACCAGGATACAGGCCTAATATGGAACACAAAAAGAAAAACGCATGGATTAGTTTTAGTTTTTTTTGTAGGTCCTAAGTGACATATTGATGGAACTCCGGTTGGTTCTAAGATCCCATAATTCCAGAGGCTGTTTCAGAGTGTGTCAGTCAGTCTTCATGCAAGAGGCTGCTAATGTGACTGTACTGTGGAGAGAGACAGTCTGTTCTCCCTCTGTCAGGGAGGGGAGGGGAGGAGGTGAACCTCCCACTAGAAACACTTTGGCCTGCTTTTTGTTGTTGTTTCTTTCAGTCTCTGGTGCCCCCACGTGGTCAGATGCAGTGTTGCATTGATAGGACAATCAATCAGATTCTCAACCTATTTATGTACCCACAGTTTGATGTGCATTAGTGATAATTTGGCCATGGACCCCCATTTGATATGATTTTTCATCTCTGGTGACCCAGATATGTACATTGTACATTCTGGAATCTACAATGTAAAGTCCTCAGTGTCAATTTCACTCTGGGCCTAGCCTCGATACCCAGGCTTTAATTTTGTCTCTGGGCCTAGACAAATGTGCTCCTCGGAGGTCAGGTCTCCGCCAGGGCATGTAGGTCAGGGGCGGTACTCAAGGGGAGCTGGGGCCTCTCGGGCTGTTCCCCCGCCCGAGACTCCAGGGCTCGGCTCAGATGATCACAATCACACAGTCTCAGACCTTTATGAGCAGCAGGGAGCGGGCCCATTGCCCCATTCAAAGCATTATCCCGGGGTCGGGTGCTACAAATGTCTATCTATGTCCTGTAATCTATGTCCTGTAAGTAGAGAAATAAAACTAGTGTTGACTAATCATTACAAGTGGCTCTTATTTTGAAGAGGAAGAGGAAGTCTGTTTGGGTTGTAGCCAAGCTGCTATGACAAGCCGTTATGATGCCGGCAAGCGCTAACCAAGTCTAACCAAGTAGTAAACAAGAACCCACGTGGATTAAACACAAAGCTTTTTAGCCAAAGTTTAGCCTATATTTGAAAACCATGAATCTGTAACTTAAACAATAGACTTTGGAAGTATGTTAAACATGGAACCAGCTCCAGGGAATTAGGTGAGTAGTTGTATTATAAGTCTCATTCTGGCCCACGCTGCCCCCCAAAAATATGAACAGGTAGGCTCTGCTACAGTACTGTTACTGTCACTACCTGCAAGAGGTTCACTTAGCCTGCTTATATCATGCCCTTAAATTGTGGAACTGTTTGGCCGTGCCAATTCTTATAAACACTTAAGTAGTTCATTAGTTGAAATGGGTCTACCGTGTACTGTGGTGTTGAACTTTTCAGGTTTGAATTTGTGTGAGAGAAAACTGCAGTAGCCGAGGCTTGTAAGATCCGCAGTTGGGGTGATGTGTTTGTTTCAAAGCGATATAACATCAAGCTTTGATGTGTTACTAATATAGCGCACCATAATCTTATGATTCTTGATTCTATGTATTTGATGTATTACCTTCTATTGTTCCTGCTTACTGTAAGTAAACCTAAGAGCGTCTGCTAAATGCCTAAATTGTAAATTGTTGTATTTAATATTCAATTTGGGTACATCTATTTTGAAGTGCTCAGGTATATTTATCTTCTGGCTTCCTAGGACTGACTACATGGCCCTTACACCTAAATTGTGTCGCACCGCCGATCAGACCAGTAGGTCTGAGAACATCATAGTGTCGAGCTTTGTCAGAGTACCCATCTGTCTGTCACAGTCTGTGGCCCTGTTTTGTCCATATTGGAGATTTATTTTCAGCTGATGCCATGACGACACATTGAGGTTAGACAACACACTCCATATTTAGGCGTAGCTGCATTGGGAACTCCTTTTACTTATGGCTGAGTCAGAGTGACGTCAGAGGTCCACCCGCCTTCCGGCCCGGATTCCATTAGCCAATTTTAATATAGGATATTCAATTTGTTGAGCACCGAGCCCTTCTACCACAACTGGCTGAAGAGTGTTGGACTTCTGGCAGTATACAGCACTTTAAGTTGCTATGCATTGGTGTCACAATGACATTTTTCAAGTTTCTAAAGGAAAAACTTATATTATCAATATAAAAAACACACTTGTGTGAAGTGAGGGGCGCTCTTATCACCATACATCATCGTACATCACATTCCGTGCTCAGCCAATCAAATAATTTCCATGGTACAAACACACAAAGCTGTGCATAGGAGGGGCGAGTGCCCCTCAAACGTCTGCCACTTTGAGGCCCTCTTGCAATGAATATCCTCATGGTCCACCAGTGGGTCCCAGGCTACCACTGAAAGAGTCTCAAGAATGTCTGTTTAGGAACGCAAAGAAGGAAGAGCCTGGTCAGGGGAAACACATGTCATGACGAAGCATGCTGCACCGTTAAAATACATATCTTTCTAAACAACAGGAGACAGGAAATCCTAGTTTCCATCTTAATTGCTGGAACGACTGACTGACACACCCTGACATGTTTGTACAGTAGTTGTGGGAATTGCTGTAAATACTATCTAGCGTAACACAGATATGTGTAAAAGCCATTTGAATTGAACTGTACCTCCTCTCCTCATCTCTGCACTTATATCTCCTCTTATCTCTCCTCCTCTCTCTTTCCCATTATCTTCTCCCTCTATTCCTTTCCTTTTCTATACCTCTTCTTCTTCTCCCCCTGTTCATCAAACTATAAGTAAAACTCATCAAGGAATTCAGCATTCATTTGCACAGCATCTTCCTTGTGTGTGTATAGGCAGTCAAGATACTCATTGCTGTCATGATTTATGACCTTATCTGCCTGACCCAGTGGTGAAACACTTTATCAGAGACTGAACTTCTGTGCACAATGATACGAGATGCATGTTCTGTTCCTGTCAGTATTTCTCCTCACACCATGCAAGGTCAGCCACTGGTCAAGCAGATAAGGTCATAAATCATGACAATTACCTGTAGAAATTATTCCGGAAGTGAAATTGTTATTGTCTCCACCAGGCCGAAGGCATGGGGAGAAAATATGCTTTGCACTCTGTCCCGACCGTCTGTCCGTCCGTCCGTCTGTGTGTCCGTCCGTCTGTCCGTCCGTCCGTTACCAGATATTCTCCGGCACCGTTAATAGGGTATATATTTTTATTGTCCATTTCATTTTCTTGACGAGTGACAAAAGCACCCATAAGCTTTTAGTTCTGCTTGGGGGGAACCCCCAATTTGCATACCAAAGGTGCAAGGTTTGCAAGCCCTATTGCCATCCAAGGTGTAAGAAGAAATGGCACCCTTTTCACATTGGCCTATTATAGCACCACCAGGAGGCCACAACCTGACCTGGTGGAGGCCACAACCTGCCCTGGTGGAGACCTGTGCCCCGAGGGGCACTTTATCTAGTTATACACTGCTTTATGTCTATGATGTTGCCAAAGCCATGTGTTTGCTAACCGTTTTAGATAATCTAGGCTATGTGAGGCCGTGGTTTACAGTGGTTCTCAAAGTGGGGTCCGGGGATATTGGGGGGCTTCCAGGAGGTCCCCAGTAAAAGTAGTTAATGTACGTAGCACCACAATAATTTTAACCGCTTTATCCATGAATTATCCATTTATCTATATATTGCAGATCTGTGAGCTTTAAGATCAGCCATGTTCACTTGTTTGGGCATCAAAATTCTCTATTGGGTGACTTGACTATGCGATCAACTGATCTAAGTCAAGTCACCTTTATTTATATAGCACTTTTTAGTTTTTTTCACACAGAAGTTGACCCAAAGTGCTTTCCATTTAAAAATGACATCATAAAAACATCATGAACTACAGCATAGTAAAAAGGAACATAAAAAGGCAATAGGCCTATACCTCATACAAATACGACATCAAAAGAAACATGAGAGCAGTACAATTGTACAAACAACTAAAAAGCATTCAATGACCAGAGAAGGCCATATGTTTAATTTGTCCTCAGACTGAGCTGAAGGCAATGGAGGAAAGGTGGGCTTTTAGGGTGGATTTAAAGCTTGCCCCTGTTGGATATTAGGCTCGTTGAGGGACATCAAGGACCGTTTGGGCGACCTGACAAACATGGAAGCAGGAGGAGCAGAAACCAAATCAGCAATGTACTGAGGCTTTAAAAACTAAAAGTTAAATTTAGTACGGCCTCCCATGGCATATTGCTTGAATTTGTAATGAGATATTTGCGTCTGCTATTCAAAAATAGCAGATATACAAGCTCACAGCGCTGCTATTTGTTTTGAAAAATCTTGAAAGTGTGAGATCTAGTGATTTAGAAGGCATTTGACGGATGGGTCTAAATAGGTTTAATTAACACTGAGGACTTGACTGTGCATTACTATTACTAAGTGAACTATAATCCATGTTGAAAATTCTTCAAAGTCTTATTTTTAACTGCACAGATTATTTTGTCGAAACAAAAAGAAAACACCCCTTCCCCCCACATTTATTTGATTTCAAACAAAGAACGAAAAATAAAAAGGCTTTGTTTCCAGAAGTGCAGTCAAGCAGGCAGGTGGAGGGTTCTATTCCCTGGAGGCACACACACACACACACACACACACACACACACACACACACACACACACACACACACACACACACACACACACACACACACACACACACCCGTCTGTGTCCCCCAACCACCCTGTGGTGTGTTGTGAAAAAGACCCTCAGGTTGGGGCCGTGTGTGTGTGTGTGTGTGTGTTTAGCTCCTTCAACCATTGTATCCCTCACCCACCCCCCTCCGATATGACCACTCCCCCCACCCACAACAGCCTGCCACCTTGCCCCCCACTTACACACACGCACACACACAAATCCCCTCTGGACTTGGCAGGGCCCTTAGAGGCCGATACATCGCCCCGGCAACGGAGACCTCGCCTAGCAACAAAGTTGTGTGTGTGTGTGTGTGTGTGTGTATGTGTGTGTGTGTGTGTGTGTGTGTGTGTGTGTGTGTGTGTGTGTGTGTGTGTGTGTGTGTGTGTGTGTGTGTGTGTCTCCCCTCATCAAGGGAAAAGAAACATGCTTCTTTTTACGACCTACAAGAAGTCGCTGGTCTTCAGGCTATAATGAATGAATGAGTTTGACCTCCATGTTAAACGTTGGTCGGAGGGAAAATGCAGCGCTTTGGTTGGTTGGTTGATCTATTGATTGATCGATTGAATACTTTATTAGCAGGATTGTTGACAGTGCAGGTATTATGGTAAAAAGTTATTCTAAAAATACAGTATAACGCAAAAAGACACCAGGGGTCTTGTTTCCATTGTGGTCCTTGACCTCTGTATACCATTTCATAAGTAATGCATAGCGATGCTGTCGGGCAGAAACCTCTTATCTCCATATTCTAACTTTATGTACTTTCTGAAAACGTCCATGGGAAAAATGTATGGGAAATTCTCTTCCGGGCCGCTCATTGTCATGAAAGGGGGCGGGACTGCGACGCTCTATAAAACCTGTGGCTGTCATTATGCCATAAACAATAATGGTACTTTTGGAAGTTCCAAATCATACCATTTTCCAAAGCATACTTTTTTTTCGAAATAACTGCCACTGTCAAACTGCAAAACATACACATTACACAATGTGTATGGTCCAGACTAGTCAACACAGCCATCTATCATGATATTTTAGAGCACTTTGTTCATCCATATGTTGACAAGTTTTATGGAAATTCTGATTTCCTTTTCCAGTAGGAAAAGGAACTTCCATGGAAATGCCCACAGTGCCACAACTACTAGTAATTATTGTAGGCTACTGACCATGGCATTACTGTGCTTAACTGACCTGAACCCCACAGGGAAAAGGGCCGAGCTCTTTAGTTAGTAAGTAAGTAAGTAAGTAAGTAAGTAAGTAAGTAAGTAAGTAAATAAACAAATTGTATTCATAAAGCACCTTTCGAAGTGCTGTACAATGGACACAATAAACAATCAAGTTAAAACAAGACATAATAGGCCTGGCCTTATCGATTTGAACAGCTTTTTATCCCAGGTTGTAAACGTTATGACGTCTTCTCAAATGAAGTTCACATCTGAATGTACTCAGCTCTATCTAAGTTTGAAGTTTCATGTGGATTCCAACTTCCAAGGGATTCGATTGAATTCCCAAAAGTTGCATAACTGATCTGACAGTGCCTCATGTTCCTCTCCGCTGATGTGCATCACTTCAATGTCCACAACTTCAGTTATGTTATGATATTTAGCGTGGTGACTTTTCCTTGCACCAGCCATCCAAATACACTTTCCAGTGCAACTAGTACGTCCTTCATTCAGTCTCTCCATTTTTCCTGTTACCATTTTCCAATATTGGACTCCTAATTCCACTGCATCCATCCCTATGGGTACATCTGCTATGGGCATTCCTTTTGCTTCCAAAGTAGGCCTACCTCCTTATCTTTCCGTTTGGCGCTTTAATCATAGAAGAGCTCAACGTGGGTGTTTCCAATAAATGGACATCAATGCTTTGATTGTTCTTAATATTTCTCAAACGAGCCTTCACTTTCCTGCAGGTAATTCTCTGGGGTGTTTTGGAACCAAACACATATTCAACGTTTCTTTACCTATAACTGGCAGGTTAATTGCTCTGGAAATATCCTCTTTAATGAAACTGCGGGTGCTACCCCCATCTAATAGGCACCTGGCCACTTGGCTTTGCGTAGGTGCATGATGCATCTATCCAAATGGTAGCTGTCTGCAGTAATACTGTACTATATTGTCAGAGTTGCTTGCTACACTACTAGTACTGTCTAACTGCATCTGCAACACTGTGGTCAGCCTGTCTGTCGTTGTCGTTGCCGTGGTCGGCGCGTCTATCATGTGCTGTATATTGACTCAATTTGACTGGCTGTTTGATTGCAAAGTGTTTTGTGGTGTCTGCGCCGGTGCGCCCGCACTCTTCACAGTGAATGCCCTGCGTTCTACAATTACGCGCGACATGCCTGCCTACCAGACATACTGTACAAAACACCTGCCTTGTTTCCTCAGTGTTTCTCTTCTTAGTTCAACAGTCAGTAGGCACTAGGCTACCAGGCTGAAGTGGTTATGCACGTCCCTGTGCAAGACGCACTGGTGCATGGATTTGGATAGCAATAGCATCATGAGGTGAGATTGCGTTGATGAGCTATGCGCTTTTGCTTGCTACATGCATTGCTACCTTTTTACAGTCTATGATTGCTACAAGCACTGACCTAAAATTCACATTGAACTTACTGCAAAAGCAAATTGTAGAATCTTTGTCTTGTACGAATTGCTTCTTTCACCAACTTAACTAAACTTGACTAAACTTGACCACGATAACAATGACTTCGTCAATGTTTAATCTAGATCATAATTGCAGTGTTAAGACTGCACAAAAGAGTAATTTTGTCACTTTTGTGTACCCTCAGAACGACAAAATAATAAATGAACACTAAGGATTTTAGTTTTTGAAACTGTACATCGTTTCAACCACTAGAGGGGAGCAATGTTAATGTCTTTCATGGATGAACCATTGTTTTTGTCATGGAAATGCACAAAGGGTTTTTAAGGAGACAACTGTTTTTCAAACTTTCACAGTGTTGTGAATAACAAACAACTTATAGCCGGCTGAATATCGTGCTGTCTGTCATTGCAACAACATGGATGTTTAGAGTAATAGTAAATGAACGATTTCATCCTGATGAAAACAACCTACCTTTTAATAGCCTATCTATATAGGCTATAATTTCTCCCAAAACACCAATAGCACGCAATGCATTTTTTTCTGTTCATCTATAGGATGCAAAAAAAACACACAGAGATGGCATAACAATCTTTTTCATACTTTTTTCAAGTCATTTTATTGACCGTAGGCTATGTGTGTGTGTGTGTGTGTGTGTGTGTGTGTGTGTGTGTGTGTGTGTGTGTGTGTGTGTGTGTGTGTGCGCTCACGTGCATAGATGCACACAGAGATGCACTCACTGTAGCCTACAGCACACTCGCATGCTCACACAATCGCCAGCTTAACCTCCTCAGTCTCTCGTATGTAGTCGACTATATAGTGAGACAGTGATCCTATTCTGGCTCCAGTGTTAATCGGCTTATGGGCCTCTGCGTGTGCGTGTGTGTGTGCGTGTGCGTGTGCGTGTGTGTGTGTGTGTGTGTGTGTGTGTGTGTGTGTGTGTGTGTGTGTGAGAGAGACAATAGCATTGGGCAGATGAGCTGACCTCAGATCATATAGGTTCATTAGAACAGACACTATAATGACAACAGCATGATTCAGATGAGCTGACCTCAGATCAGATAGGTTCATTAGAACAGACACTATAATGATAGCATGATTCCACACAAGACACTCAGGTTTATTTGCACATCGTTGCTGACGGGCAACCTAACTACTTTTGCTTCCTTTGTTTCATATATCCGTCTGAAGAAGGTCTTTGCCCGTTTCAGTCAAAGAATAAATAATCGGTTTGCTACTTTTGTGCATTTTTTAAATCCTGACACGTAACAGTTTTGGACATATGAGGTTTCCACCCGATAAAGACGTTATAGTCTTTGGTATGCCTCGGCTTGGGATTTGAACCCCAGACCTCCCAGTCTCAGGGTGGGCAGACTGGACACTCGAAGCACAAGGCCACTGTGCTTGTAGATCTGCTTTGACCTGCAGGGTGAATGTGGTCAGGTTTTCCATTTGAGCATATGGTGTGTGTGTGTGTGTGTGTGTGTGTATGTGTGTGTGTGTGTGTGTGTGTGTGTGTGTGTGTGTGTGTGTGTGTGTGTGTGTGTGTGTGTGTGTGTGTGTGTGTGTGTGTGTGTGTGTGTGTGTGTGTGTGTGTGTGTGTGTGTGTGTGTGCGCGCGCGCATGATCTGGGGTCTGTGTCTGCTTTATAGGGACTTCAGCAAACATGACCAACAATTATAAAACATTTAAGCACTTCCAGATGAGGCTTTTAAAACGGGAAGACCAGAAGAGAAGTTATAGTCGGCTAGAGAGAAAGAGACAGACAGACAGACAGACAGACAGACAGACAGACAGACAGACAGACAGACAGACAGACAGACAGACAGACAGACAGATGACGTCAGTTGAGTTAATTTGGGACCCTTTCCACCAGTGGGTTAGCTCCACTGGGGGTCTGCCTCATAAGATCAAGTGCTTTTCAAACCTTTTCATGTCAAGGACCCCCAAATTTATATGTCTTTCTTTGGCTGCAGACATCCGTCTGAAAAGGTTTTGTGGCAGGAAGGAACCCCCATGAGAGTTTGTTTTTTGGATAAAAAAACATGTTCAAAGATAGCAGATGTACAAGCTCAGTGCGGCCCAAAGGGACACACAAGAGTACCTTCCTAGAAATTAAATGGAGTTATTTAAAAGTACAATATTTCAATTTGATGGGTAAGTCTTCAGCTTGCAAAAAATCACACTTGTGTGAAGTGAGCGGTGCCTTTCATCACAATGATGACGTCTGATGATGTCAACAACATGACGTCAAACGGTGGGTCGGTCGGTCGGACAGAAAGCTGTGCATTGGACCGGCTGCACCGCAAAATACATGGTTACAGTATATAAGTAAATGTAATTAGTTAGGCCTACTGTGCACCAGAGCCATAGAGTAAGACAGAGTTACGACAACTCCGTTCAGTTCATGGGGCCAATCCAATGGCAGCTCTTCTACATAGACTTCTACTGGCGAATAGTGACAAAGGCCGGAACCGGAAGTTTACGGAATGCATTGGAATATACTGTAGGCTTTACAATGACAGTGAACCACGTGATCGGGCTGTTTTCTGCCCCCTCAATGTCGTAACTGTCTTACTCTATGGCTCTGCTGTGCACGGTGCACCACACAGAGTATAGCTGGATGGAAGGTTATATTTGCTCTCTTAATCCTCTCAGAATGTCTCTCTTTCTCCCTGACAGCTGTGGGTGTGTCTCTTGCCACACAGTCCCTGGACAGTCAGTCAGTCACAACAACATAGCAGCAGCACTATTATATACTTGATGATGTAGAATAGATTGTAGACAGCAGTGCAGTCAGTGCAGGCTGTGACTTGTCAGACGGTCCCTGGCCCTGAGGTCTGCTACTGGCAGCTTGCCCCCCGCCTGGTTCAGCTGGGTTTACACTAGTGTATAAGCTGCTTGGCACCGCTGGCATCGTGCCCAGAAACAAACCCGACCATGACTGGAGAGCAGGGGAAGCAAATGATATAGAGCCACTTAGCCCAACAGGGGGAGACAGATCGCCCGGAAATAATCATCTATAATAATGATAATAAACTCTAAATTGCAGGGATCTTCTTCTTTTTAAATTAGATTGGAACAGTTTGTATTGAATGTTAGAAGCAGGGATGGTTTAGATCACAAATTTGATCTAACCTTCAAAACCTTCAAACCTTGTTTTCAAAGAAAACAAAATCAAACAAATAGCATTCAAAATTCTGTCAATTCACTTCCAGAACCAATCATAAACCCCTAAACCAAAATATACTCAAAGTTTTCACTCAAACTCAAAAACCTTCCAATTTGGAATAATTCAACCTTAAAATAACCAAAATGAGTCTTCAGGAAATAAACCAGTTCAATTCAAATAAAACAAAACGATCCTCTTCCATTTGCAATGTTAATGGGAAATATCCTCTTTCTGTTTAGGCAATGGGGGACAAACTCTAGAGCTTGCTCTCAGTTAAGTAGGCCTTTTCCATATATTGGGTTGGGTTACCTGTATGTTCCTTAGGTGAATATGATTGACTCAAAACAGGCAAAACAGGCAAATCCAAGAAAATCCTGAAGGACAACTCCTGCTCTAAACAATTCACTCCTCAGCTCCAATTATATAGTTTGTTTAGGTAGTTTGCTCCAACTTGAGCCACTTCAAGGATAAAATAAAACATCAACACATCAAAGAATGTTGATTAGAGTGCTGGACAACTGTCATGAAGTGCTGCTGCCAACCTACAAACAAACTTCTTCCACACTGATTCACACACACCTATAATAGTCAGACAACCAATAGTCAGACAAGTTGACAACCAATAGTCCGACAACCAATAGTCAGACAACCAATAGTCAGACAGCCAATAGTTAGACAGCCAATAGTCAGACAACCAATAGTCCGACACCCCAACAGCACCACTCAGTGTGTGTGTGTGTGTGTGTGTGTGTGTGTGTGTGTGTGTGTGTGTGTGTGTGTGTGTGTGTGTGTGTGTGTGTGTGTGTGTGTGTGTGTGTGTGTGTGTGCGTGTGTGTGTGTGTGTGTGTGCGCGTGTGCGTGCTTGCGTGTGGCACCATATTGCTCTCCAGATGTTTACATCCTAGAATAGATAATTGATATTCTCCTGATAAACTCACAACCAGTGAGCAAGTGGATATTTCAACAGTATAGCTGGGATTGCACTCAGGGACCTTTCTGTTTCGGGACAGATTAAATACAGAAGCAAGGTAAATTTAAGTAAATTTCCATAAATTGATGATTTCATAAGGCCTGCAACCTGACTAATTATGCTGCAACACATTCACGCCAACATTAAAGACCGCCTCTTTGGTGGGATATACTCTATGTGCCTACAAGTACAACTAGTTTGAATAGCTCATTTGCATGACAGAGAAAATGATAGAACGCCATTGGCTATTTGCATCACTGAGCGAATGACCACATTGTGGTTGTGTAACTTCCCTCCCGATGAAGTGTTATTGCAATATCTGCATATAAGTCTGGTAGAGAATGCAAGACAACCATGGAGGTTGCAGGAAAGAGGGAGAGAGAGAAGGGGAGAGACATGCAGCAAAGGTCGTCATGAACGGGACTCGAACACACAGCGCGCTGTCAGGCCAAAGCCTATATGTGGCATGAGCCTGGACCACTTGGCCAGCGGGCGCCCATCTTAAGTTGAATTATATCATTACAGTAAGTGACGTGCATGGGATGAGGATAGTGTGAAAATCTGACATGGGAGCAGTGCTGATTTTGACAGCAGATGTAGTTTTAGTCATAGGCTATATTGTCATAGAATAAAATTCCATTTAGTTTTTAGTTTTAGTTTTAGTCTAGTTTTAGTCGACTAAATATCATACACATTTACTCAACTAAATCTACAGTTGATTTTGTCTACAAAAAAACCCCAAACCGAACATACCACCCTCACAGCTGTCTCTTTGTTTACACTTTACAGTATAACTGAAGTCATGTTGTCATGACGAAGCAAGCTGCACCGTTAAAGGAAACATGTGGTGTTTCTAAACAACAGGAGAGACTAAATCCTAGTTTCCATCTTCACTCTATTTGCTGGAAACAGAATATGACATCCCACACTATAACGACTGACTGGCATGGTTGGACAGTAGATGTGGGGCTGTTGCTGTCAATACAACAACTCTGTTCTGACTTCTGACAGAGAGAGAGTACTGTACTGTACTGTACTGTACTGTACTGTACTGTACTGTACTGTACTGTACTGTACTGTACTGTACTGTACTGTACTGTACTGTACTGTACTGTCTCTGGCACATTACGAAACACTATAATTATCATCAGTGGTGGAAAGTAATGACTCAATTACAGTACTCAAAAGGTTACTTACGTAAACTGTACATACAGTAAGTAACATTTTGAGGTTTTCTTTCTTTTTTTTCTCTTTACTGGAGTATTTTCCATGTTCAGTACTTTTACATCTACCCCACTACATCTCAGACTTTTACGCCACTACACTTATTTGAAAACTTGAGTTAGAATTACTTTGTAGATTTGTATTATTATGACAAAGCATGTATTATGTTAGCTTTGTAATATGCCTACTTTGGCTCTTTATCGCCTACATTTTATATAAGTTTGAAACTTGTCAAATCGGACATTCTGCAATGAGTACTTTTACTTTTGGCACTTTTTGGCATTTTCATGCCAATACTTTTGTTCTTTTACTCAAGTAAGTTTTTAATGCCTAACCTTTACTGGTAACAGAGTATTTCTACATTGTGGTATTGATATTTTTAATGAAGTAAAAAATGTGCGCTCTTCTTCCACAACTGATAATTACACAAAGTCACATCTGGAGATCATAAGAACAGCCCCTCCACACACTCAAAATCCTCTGTGATAACTTAACTCAGAGAGTGGGACCAAATCAAACCAAATGGACCCGTATGGGTCCATTTGGTTCCATTTGGTCCCACTCTCTGAGTTGTAAATGGGAGGATACATTGACACTGAGGGTTTTGTTTTATTGCGTCAAACCCTTCTCTCGAGCCAGGATCAACCATAAAAACTTTGGTGGTTCGGAACATGTGCTCAAATCCCACAGCTTTCGAATGTCAGTTTGTTTACAATTAGCGAGCCATCAGAAAACCAAATGTCAAGAACAAACTTTGAGCTTTTACTGTCAACAACTCACGAGTCGACTCGTGTTTTTTTATGGAGAAAAAGATTTACCTTAGAGCTGCAGTAAATATTAAATAAGCCTTAAATATATAGCTCTATATTCCTTTTGTAATAATTGCTATTGTGACACATTGTGAGCTTGTAGATTGGCTATTTTCAAATGGCTGAAATGTATATGGGCTGAAGTGGTTGATGTATGTTTTGTAATAATAATAAAAAGTAACTAGTAACTGAAGTTTTCAAATAAATGTGTAGTGGAGTAGAAGTACAATATTTGGAACCGGGATGCAGTGGAGTAGATGTAAAAGTATTGGAAATTGAAAAGTACAAATACCTAAACATTGTACTTAAGTACAGTACAGTACAGTACTTAAGTACTTTACACCATGCAGTGCCCTTCAGGAGAGAGAACTATTGCAGGATCCCAGGACAAACAAGAGAACCTGCAAGTGATGACAAGTGGACTCGGTCACTCAGGTCCATAGAAACACATTAAAAAAGTGAGCAGACAAATTTGGAATTGGAACAAGCTCATACTACATTATCCTATAGGGTTCTATCCCCTGATCGGAGCAAATTTATAACCCATCTTTAAATGTATTTTTTGTTTACTAAATAGCTGGAGAGACAGGGAGACCCAATTAGTGTTATTGAACACAGGTTTAACCTTTTGTAACAATAAACCAACGTTGTTTCAACCATAAAATATA
This sequence comes from Protomyctophum bolini, assembly GCF_963924005.1. Classification (NCBI taxonomy): domain Eukaryota; kingdom Metazoa; phylum Chordata; class Actinopteri; order Myctophiformes; family Myctophidae; genus Protomyctophum; species Protomyctophum bolini. Next base: position 17,309,584 of record NC_137873.1, on the reverse strand, counting down.
TGACCCACAGCATGTTTTAAAATGTGACAAAATTATATAGATTCATATTATACCCACTTCTACACAAGCACGTTTTTTTTCTCCAGGAGTCTCTGAAGTCATTTGTGTGCTGCTGGGCTGGGCGGGCCAGCGGAGCTCCTAAAGGGCCACCACAAAGTTCTAACAATAGCATGTTCTTTAACCACTTCAAACTCTCTATTCTGGGTAAAAACAGAACTGACTTACAACCGCACTTGTCTACACGCCAGCAGATATAGCCTACAAGCTGTCAACGCGCTCTGAGAGCTTGTAGATCTGCTATCGTTGGTGAACGTTCCTCCCCCAGAATAGGCATGCTGGAGTTGAAGGACCGCATCACCCAGAATTCCTGTGTGAGACAGAGAGAGAAGGACAGACCACACAGTTATTTAAGGAGCACTTCAACCCTCTTGTTTCAGACATCGACAGACAGAGACAGAGAGAGATAAAGGTTTTAGACTTTATTAACAAGTTTGTTAACAGTAGCCTATAGACGAAGGCCTATAGTACAGTTAAAACGTTATGTTAAAATGATAAAAACTAAAAAGCCCCCACTGGGTGCTTATGTGTCCATTATACTCAATTCATCACTAAGACATGCAATAGGCTACATACAATACATGTAATGCAATACAATGACAATACATTTACAATATAATACAATACATAGACTATTGGATGGGTGGCAGAGGACAGTTGGAGTCTGTCTGTCTGTCTGTCTGTCTGTCTGTCTGTCTGTCTGTCTGTCTGTCTGTCTGTCTGTCTGTCTGTCTGTCTGTCTGTCTGTCTGTCTGTCTGTCTGTCTGTCTGTCTGTCTGTCTGTCTTTCCGTCCGTCCGTCCGTCCGTCCGTCCGTGCAGAAGGCACTGGGACATGTGGTCATGTCCGATTACTGCTAATGACCGCTACTGTACAGACACACCAGCTGAACACACACACACACACACACACACACACACACACACACACACACACACACACACACACACACACACACAGGCGCACACATTTTTTACACAAACATTGTGCCAATTTGTGCACACTCTGCACATATGTTCAGAGTACACACCCTGGCAAGCACTTGTACGCACAGATGCCTCTGGATATGTTCGAGGTACACACACAGACACATGAATGCACGCACACACACACACACACGCAAGCACGCACGCACGCATGCACGCACACACACACACACACACACACACACACACACACACACACACACACACACACACACACACACACACACACACACACACACACACAGTTGCTGTCAGGTGGAAACCTTGTATGTTATTTGTTTTATTTAATAATTTTTAAACTTTGAAAATAGCTGATGTCGTGGACTGCTTATTTTCACTATTTTTGTTTTCACTATTATTTTGTAGGAGATTAACAATTTACAAATAAACACAAAAAACAAGTTTACCGGTATATGCAGAGATACAAGGTTTCTGACCGACGACAAGGATAATGCAGTGCCATACTGCATTATGGAGAAACAGGCAATAGGAAAGCTAAGAGGGAGACAGTGGACATTGGGAGGTCAGGGTCAGTTCAGGACACATAGACGAGCAACAGAGATTTAGAACCACTGAATACATTAGAATTATCATGAGTTGCATGACTCTACATAGACTGGACTGAGTAGAGAGCTACAGAGCAGCAGTAGCTATACATTATGATACTGTGGATGGATGGAGGATTGACAGACAGACAGACAGACAGACAGACAGACAGACAGACAGACAGACAGACAGACAGACAGACAGACAGACAGACAGACAGACAGACAGACAGACAGACTCCTATGGATGGATAGGAAAAAAATAACCCTACTCCAAGTTTAAAAACAGAATACTAAAACACTAAAAACGTCACTATTAAAATCACAAGACAAAATTAGACAAAATCCACAAGACCAACATTTTGCACAACCAATTTCCATTTGTACACTCTCAGAGCTAAATTAACATTGATTTTACAATATAAATATGGGGGTCCCAGAGATAGAAATCTAATGTGTGTGGAGGGGCTGTTCTTAACATATCAAACTGGGGGTCCTTGAAATTGAACGGGTTGAGAATCACTGCTAGAGCCGTAAAAATCTTCTCTTATTGGGGCTCCATGGCATATCTTTTCAAATGGGGGTCCGCGGGCTAATTAGTGTCCATTTAGGGATCCTTAAGAGGAAAAGGAACCACTGCACCACAGCAGAGAGTGATGCTGCTGAACCTTTGGCCAGAGGGCAGCAGAGTGATGCTGCTGAACCTTTGGCCAGAGGGCAGCAGAGTGATGCTGCTGAACCTTTGGCCAGAGGGCAGCAGAGTGATGCTGCTGAACCTTTGGCCAGAGGGCAGCAGAGTGATGCTGCTGAACCTTTGGCCAGAGGGCAGCAGAGTGATGCTGCTGAACCTTTGGCCAGAGGGCAGCAGAGTGATGCTGCTGAACCTTTGGCCAGAGGGCAGCAGAGTGATGCTGCTGAACCTTTGGCCAGAGGGCAGCAGAGTGATGCTGAACCTTTGGCCAGAGGGCAGCAGAGTGATGCTGCTGAACCTTTGGCCAGAGGGCAGCAGATACATGCTGAACCTTTGGCCAGAGGGCAGCAGAGTGATGCTGCTGAACCTTTGGCCAGAGGGCAGCAGAGTGATGCTGCTGAACCTTTGGCCAGAGGGCAGCAGAGTGATGCTGCTGAACCTTTGGCCAGAGGGCAGCAGAGTGATGCTGCTGAACCTTTGGCCAGAGGGCAGCAGATACAGTAGATGCTGCTGAACCTTTGGCCAGAGGGCAGCAGAGTGAACGGTGCATGATGCATGCATGTGGCCCACCCCACCAGTGGGCCCCGTCCCCCCATGTGGCCCACCCTCATGGCCCACCAGTGGGCCCCGGCCCACAGGTCGAGAACCACTGCACTAATTAGCCCGCGGACCTCCATTTGAAAAGATATGCCAGGGAATCCCCATAAGAGAAGATTTTTACGGCTCTAGCAGTGATTCTCAACCCGCCTAATGTCAAGGACCCCCATTTAATGGCATTTCTATCTCTGGGACCCCCAAATTATATTATAATATCAATGTTAATTTAACTCTGAGAGTGTACGAATGGAACCAAATGGACCCGTTAGGATCCATTTGGCTCTGAGTTTACAGACTCATAAGGGTCCATTTTGGTTCTAAACTATCATTTAGCCGGGGACCCCCTGGAACTCCTTCAAGGACCCCTGGGGGTCCCGGACCCCACTTTGGGAACCACTGCCTGCAGTACCTGTCAATCAGTGCCAGTAGCCTAGATACCTGGCCTAATTCATCATCACAATCAGCTGCGGCGGGCCAGAGCAGTCACCATGACGACACGACTGTCATCATGGAAGCTTTCATCTCCCGGTGGCTAATGCAGGTCTGGCAGGAAGGCTGCGAGGGGGACAGTGTAGGAGAGACAGACAGTATAGGAGAGCTGAGAGGGAGACAGTGTAGGAGAGACAGACAGTATAGGAGAGCTGAGAGGGAGACAGTGTAGGAGAGACAGACAGTATAGGAGAGCTGAGAGGGAGACAGTGTAGGAGAGACAGATAGGAAGGCTGAGAGGGAGACAGTGTAAGAGAGACCGACAGACAGTACAAAAGCTGTCCACTGAAACTCAACAGTCTTTAGAAAAACTTTGAAGCCAATCAGATAGCGACTTTAATGAACATGAACTCACAGCAAGCCTCTAGAGATATCATACCAGAGAGAGATGCATGGAGAGAGGGTTATTCTCAGAGAGAGAGAGAGAGAGAGAGAGAGAGAGAGAGAGAGAGAGAGAGAGAGAGTGGGAGAGTAGGAATCCAAGTACCATTGAGATACAATCTGAATGGGTAGCACACAGTCAGTCATAACACAAACAATAGTGTGATTCTGCGTGTGGCATGTCATGCACACAGCTGACAAAAGGACTTGTTGTGCATGCCCCTATAATAACAGACACACACGCACACACACGCACGCACACATGCATGCACGCACGCACACACACACACACACACACACGCGCGCACGCACGCACGTGCGCATGCGTGCGTCCTTGCTCAATTCTGTCATGCCGAGGAGGAGGGACAGAGGACACATTTATGGGACATTTAATCTCTGCTGGAAGACTGTTGTCACGTGCAGGAGCTTGTAGATCGGTTTATTTCCGGCAAAGGGACACAGCTGTACGGCAGCTATAAACCAGGCCTCAGAAGAATGGAGGAACATCATCATTGATTTTTTTTACAGAATTAGAGAGAGGGGGGGGGGGGGGGGACGACATTGCAGAACTGCCGGAGTTTGTGCGATGATGATGATGATGATAATAATGTGGTCGATGGAACTTCATCATGCTGAGTGGTGGCAGGAAGAGGAATATTGTTCTACAAGCAGCAGACACTTTGTATCTCATTGAACGTGCTCAGGTTTCGGTACACAGCATTAGGGCCGGCTTACTGTGTGGTTTAAATAGGCTCTCCATTCTCTGCCTCTCACTCTCACTCTATCGTTCTCGAATTGAATTGAATTGAATTGAATTGAATTGAATTGAATTGAATTGAATTGAATTGAATTGAATTGAATTGAATTGAATTGAATTGAATTGAATTGAATTGAATTGAATTGAACTGGCAGTGGTTATATTGAATCAAATTCAATTCAACAATCTTTACTGGCATGACATTTGACATGTTAGTGGTGGTGCAAAGTACGTAACTGTAAGTTCATGTACTCAAATATTGTGCTTACATTTTGAGGTATAATTATATTAACACTCATGACGACAAATCGATTCAGAACCCGTTAGATGACGGGTTGAGATTTAACCCCGAAGGTCGCCATATACGACACACACACACACACACACACACACACACACACACACACACACACACACACACACACACACACACACGTCCGTCCGTCTGTATGTAAAGCTGGCTTTCTGCTATGTGACATAGTGTCTAATTTAAACCTAGAGCCTTTTAAAAGTTCAACTCGACACTGCAGATCAAAGTGTGTCACCACTCCGTCTCTGGTTGAACCCTCATGTGAGCCGTTCCTTTGTGATGGTCAGAGGTGACGTTTTACACTTGATGACATCACATGCAGTAATAATTCCAGTGCCAGCTCAAGGCCCACAATCAGGCCATTCTCCTCCCCTTCGCGTAATCACCGCGGCTACAGCTAAGCATCTACTGTTGTAGCCCTGCTACAGTCAAGACTCAAGATCATCTACTGTTGTAGCCCTGCTACAGTCAAGACTCCAGATCATCTACTGTTGTAGCCCTGCTACAGTCAAGACTCCAGATCATCTACTGTTGTAGCCCTACTACAGTCAAGACTCCAGATCATCTACTGTTGTAGCCCTGCTACAGTCAAGACTCCAGATCATCTACTGTTGTAGCCCTGCTACAGTCAAGACTCCAGATCATATACTGTTGTAGCCCTGCTACAGTCAAGACTCAAGATCATCTACTGTTGTAGCCCTACTACAGTCAAGACTCAAGATCATCTACTGTTGTAGCCCTGCTACAGTCAAGACTCAAGATCATCTACTGTTGTAGCCCTACTACAGTCAAGACTCAAGATCATCTACTGTTGTAGCCCTGCTGCATATTGGACATCATGGACCTCAACCAGTTAAATGTAGGCTGAGTATAGGCATAATGTGCCAGTAAAATTATAACTGCTACAATTCTATAGTGGAACATCATACTCTAATCGGGTCTCATTATTGATCACCAAACAGCAGCAGGTACAGGTGTACTGTTTGTCTCCCTGTTGCTATTGGTAGTCATGGCTGCCAGTTCCCACCTGACGTTGTGTGGGAGTTCTGACTGCTGCAGACTGTACTGAATAACTGCTAGCTTGCATAACGTCTTCAGACTATAGGATTTCATTCTAAGATCATGCAGGGTTGATCCATGATCCAAATAGGATGACACAATATCCCCCACCATGCAACAGCCCATCCAATACTTCAGAGACGGGTCTTTTCCTTATTGGGCTCGACTCTCTTCCAGGAGAAGGTGTCTGGATTGAATTTCCACGGATCATGGTAGATCTTTCCAAAGCTTTCACCAGCAATTATGTACAGCTCTCCATTGTGCTTCTGGGAGGAGCTGGATTCAAGGGACCTGGGTATTGTTGGATGGGGGGCTATTATTATTTATTATTAAATGTGTGTCAATTTGGGGGTCCTTGACATGTGAGAACCCCTTCACTAATCTATAATATGTGCAAAAATAGGGACACCAGGTTGAAAGTGGTTAAATGTCGATGTGATATAATATTATGTCACAATGTATCGGACCACTGCATGAACCCATGTGTATCCAGTCTCACAATAACTGTTATTGCTGTGACTCTCTCCGTTTTCAAAAATCACATTTGCCGATGAAGCATGTTGACAAGTTGACCCGGTTTGACAGCTGTGTGCGTGCATGCGCGTGCATTCATTCATGCACGTGCATGCGTGTGCATGCACACATAAGTGTGCTAAGGACCCATGGCTGCCAAAGCCCCGATTTATGCCAACATTAATTATGAGCATGTTGTCCAGCCAGAGATGATACAATCAGTGAACAAAACATCTGTAGTAAACATATGACTGGGTCTATAATAGCTGCTGACCAGTGGAATGGATCTAGTTTAGACGTTATAAGCGCACAGATGGATACATCTTGCAGCTGAATTCATATCTCACCACGACCCAAACGACTTAAGTATTTTACATTGATGGAATTTCTTCTTTTTGAAAATGTTTTGAAAATAAAAACAAAAAAGGCATAATTACTTGTTGTGACCACGTACATATACCACTAGTACGCACAAGGTATACTGTATAACAGCGATAGCATAATATTGAATTAAACCACTTGGCCCTCAGGGGTCTATCCTTGGCCCAGTCCTTTTTCCCTCTACACACCAAATCTCTTCACCAGAAATAGGTTGAAAAAGGCTATACATACATATTTTCAGTGAGCGACACCATCATATCACCAACTATACCATTCAGCCAGTAGATCTGCCTTGCACTTTTAACACCTCTGTTGCATGAGGTTCCTTATTTCCCTGACTCACTACAAATTAATAATCATATCGTTTGCATTGTTGTAACACTGCGGCTGCAATCAAGCATATCTTGAGGGAAACAAGTATCCTTCCCAATTAACGAAAACGGAACCAGATGTTGTGAGTAGGCTAGTGACTGTCAGCTTAAAGGTAAACCAGAACAATGATTTTGGACCTGAAAGATTATTAAAATGAATATTTCACAGTCATCCTTGTTTGTGTGTGTGTGTGTGTGTGTGAGTGAGTGTGTGTGTGTGTGCGTGCATGCGTGCGTGCATGCGTGCAGGTACAGTGTGTGTGTGCAGGTACAGTGTGTGCAGGTACAGTGTGAGAGGCCTCTTCATTTTCCATCCTGTTCAACTGCCAGCCCATGTCTCAAGCAAGGTCATTCATAAACCATGATCAACTAAAAATAAAGCACCGCTCCTTTCACCGGAGCTGCTCTCCATAATCTGGGTCATATGGCACGAACCGTCTGTATTGGAACACACTGTATGTCGGAAATAATAGGGAGGCCGGGACAGACAGGCCGGGACATTTGTGTGTCTTTCATGTGTGTATAATTTATAGTTTCAAGAGAAGGAATTTAATCTGTCAACAAACTGCACAGTAAAATCCCCAGTGGTAATTTATCCATTTGGAACCCTGAGAGTGTATACATTTATACTCTCTCTGAGTAAAATTAACACTCAGGAGATTGTACTGTGTGACTGTCACTGAGTCGTACATGTTTATTTATAGACCTGCACACTGCCTTTACACTAACTCCTTTGCCCCATACAGTATGTGAGACTCTGTTGTTGCTGCATGGTATGTCAGTGCCTAATGTATATAGTGTGTAAGGTCCTATTGTCTCTGTACCATATGTGTCAGCACTGTTTGTACTTTGTACACTAACAAACTACATTCCAAATGGATTGTAAGCTTATTTGCATGCACAGCGATTCTGATACAGATTATGTTCTATGTCAGATTGTTTGGGGTAGAGTACTTTTTACATATTTATTAGGTGAGGTCTGTCTGTCTCTGTGTGTGTGTGTGTGTGTGTGTGTGTGTGTGTGTGTGTGTGTGTGTGTGTGTGTGTTCTCTTTCAGCAAATCCCTGCTCTGCATGCATTCAATTAAATTCTAGTCTTGCATAGTCACGCAATCAGAGATCCCTCGCCTGCTGATTCATCTGGTGACATAAATTCAATGAATGGGATAAAACTCTGTGGAAACCATTTGGAGATTTACAAAATGACAGCTTTGGATCTTTACTAGTGGGACAGCACCATGCAGGATTGGTTTTCAAAGTAGGCATAGGTTTGTTAGCACTCTTTTTTTCAAGAGATCTTTGATTGTCTGGTAGTGCCTTGCTCACAGGCACCTTGGCGGTCACTGAAGGGCAAAGGTTTGCAGCTGTAGCAGCTGAATCAGTCATGTACCATATGGGCCAACGAATCACAATTGTGGATCGAAATATTATACAGTATATTTGACATAGCTTTTTTTATAACCTAAAAACAAAAGGTTTCACCTCACACCTGACCTCACACAGTGAAATTAGATTTTCTAATATGGGATAGTGGATCAAAGAGTAAAACATAATAATGAATTGAGTTATAGTGCTTATCATCTTCTGAGACAACTCTCGAAGCACAAATAAGAGAAACGAACTAAACTAAACTAAACTAAAATAACTGTAAAAGAACCTTATCGGCTCAAATAAATCCTCACTTATGTTTATTATAGGAGTGCCTTCAACTTATTTTTTGTTATTGATTAAATTCTTTTAGGCATACCGGCAACCGGAACGCTCACCCCAAAACACGCCTCCACAGACCGCTCGCCCCAGCGGTATTCATTTTGCTGAGGTTGAGGATAAGAATATGTTTAGGGTATAGGCATACCGGTAGTTTTACTGAGGTTAAGTTTAGGAATAAGGCTAGGTTAATGTTCCAGAAAGAGAATGGCTGTAGTTAAGGTTGAAATTACCACCAATTTATCTCATTAGCACTGCCTGCACTCCCTGCAGTATTTATAGGTTTCCAAGCTATAAACACTACATTAACCACATGAACTCAAGCATAGGGTCTTGTCTTCATATTTGAACATTGTATAAAAATAAACATTTGACGAAAACAACAGCTCACAGAGCTTGCTGATTGGCTATTTTCTATGAAGAGATTTGGGGTAGAGGGGAAACAGGTACCGGGTACCCCCGGTCAATGAAATACTTTATAGGAGGGTTGAAACAATAACCCACCCACACAGGCACACACACATCCATACAGGCAAGTGCAGAGGGGGTGCCTACCCGGCCTAGGGGGGCTTGAGCCCCTGCCCTTTTGCCTCAAAGGGCCCCTTCCCTAAAAAAAATCATAATAAAAGAAAGATCATCAAAAAAATATTCTTTTCTGTGGGGGGCCAATATGGGCCATTGGCCCTTCAAGATGAACATTTGACAAGTAATAATAATTCCACTATCATAATTATTAATTATTATAGTTTTGCTTATTTTACTGTCCAATGACATGAACAAGGGACGGACCCCACAAAAAGACCACCCCCAACAATGGGTGCGCCGCTATGCTAGTGCACACACATGTGCCCTTTTCTGGAGTTTGAGCCCCTGCCCCCTCAGTGCTCTCTGCACGGCCCTGCATCCATACACTATAATGTGGCACTGTGAAGTGACAATGAAGCATTTTTCATGCTTCATTCACTTTTAGCTCCACTCAGAGCGCATAGTTTCAGACTAAAAGTCTTGTTTCTTCCACAATACACTGCCTATAGGCTACTTGAAGAAACCCCCAAGTTCTTCATCATGTCCCCTCCTCCTCTTCCTCCACCTTGATGTTTGTTTTTAGGTGAGCAAGTTGATTGGGCAGCCGGGGGTGTTACGGTCGGAAATCACATGGTTTTATTTCGAGACTCTCCGAGACGCCATTTTGGAGGAAAGTTTGGAATTTTCAGACCCTATGCCCAGGAGGAGGAAAGAGGAGAAAGAAAAAAAAGGAGGAGGGGACACGGGGAGAAGTTTGACACGAATACACACAGCCGTTATTGTGCACAGGGGGACAGTGTGTGTGTGTGCAAAGAAAGTGGTGGAACCGCACGACACGACACGGGACCGTAAGCACCAGATCTGCAGCTTTGAAGGAGTTTTTTTTTTTTTTTTTTGTATTTATATTCGCAAAAAGCTGCGAATCAAAGCCTCGGGGAAGAGTCACCGTGGTGGAGTTCCAATTCCAACAACATTCATCACCTGTGCGTGCGTGAGATTGAACGTGCGTGCACGGCCAACACACAACACACACGCACGACACACACCAGTCCAGCAGACACCAGAGAGAGAGGGAGTTCACTCTCTTCTTTTTCAAGCAGCATCAAAGCGAAACGAAGCGGGCGGGACTGCCGGGGCTTTAGCAGCAGCCCTGCCGGCCACACTAGCGGCTGATCGCGGCGTACGATCCTGATCCTTCCCCCTGGTCAGCTGTCAATACGGCTGGACGGACGCACGTCGCACGGTGCTCGATACTCGGGCGGGTTTCTTCAGGAGTTCATTTCTGGATAATATCTGGACACCTGGATTAATTCGGGGGTCCTTCGGGTCTGGATCTTGTGTGTCTCCACATTTTGTTGGAGAGTGTGTGTGAGTGTGTGTTCTGGGGGGGGGGAGTCGAACCGTGGAGGGGGTTTCCTAAACCCAGTCCAGGGAAACACACACACACACACACACACACACACACACACACACTTGGACAGCGGGGGAAAAGTGAAAGTGCTGCGCGTGTGTCGGTGTGTGTGTGTGTGTGTGTGTGTGTGTGTAAGTCTATCTATGTGCGTGTGTGTTCGTGCGTGTAGAGACATAAGTGATCTTTAACAGACTGTGTGGTGGGGAGTTCCACTCTCTCACACACACCACCCTCCTCCTCCTCTTCATCATGCCAGTCAGGAAGAAAGGTAAGCGGCTTTCACCTATCTGTAGCCGGGTGGTGTAGTGCCCTATGTTGTGTCCCCGTCAGAATCGGTCTCCACTCTCCCTCAACTTGGGGGGGTATGGGGGGAACGTTATTATCTGACAGACAGGGGAAACCCAACCCAAGCTGTCAAAACACCTACTATGGGCGCTTGTTTTTACGACGTTGTTTTGCAGTTTCGTATAATCCAACTAATTAGGAAATTAACTTGTTTTAATGAAATCAGAACGCGGCGGGGGTTAAAACAAATCATTGGTTAACTTCGAGGTGACACAGATTCCGACGGGGACACCAAACTCGGCGCAACACCACCTGCTAGCATTGCTAAAACGATACAGTGGAGTAACTAACGTTATGCAGCCACCTGAGCGGAAATTCATACATGTCGCTTATGTGACGGACACGTGTCTACAATAACCTGACTAATGTTCTCAATAAGACGTGTCTGTATGGTCTGCTAAACTAAAGTCAGCCTGGAGTAGGCAGGCTAGCTGCTAGCCACAGTGGCTAGCCAAGTTGTTTATGGGGCACCTTGGCTGACCACAAGTCAGTTGTTAAGTCTACTTTTGAGGTTTCATTGTAGCTGCTTTGCAGCGTCACCCATTGAACTTCTGATGCATTGTAACCTGCCGTACAATGTTTACATTGTATTAAACGGTTGTATAATGCCAGGCGACGTTGTAACCTGCCGTACAATGTTGGACAGTTGTTGAACGCTGAGAGTTGATCAAGTTCATCCTCTCTGTTGTTATGTTACATTTTGAAATACAAGTGGAACTCTGTGCCCAGTTGGCACAGGATTATTGAACCTATACAAGTTTTAACTACCGGTAAGGTATGCAAGCAGAAGCACATCTTAATTGAAAGTTTGAAACTATAGCTACAGTGGAATAAATAAATATAGTTATCACAGGTTGTTTGAAACTTTACAAATTAAATTTAGTTAGCACAGTGACACTGACAGTGTTATTGAAACTATTCAATACACATTTAATAAATGTAGTTCTAGTTAGCAGTGAGCACAGGGTTATAATTGAAACTACAAATGGAATACAGTGAATATGTTTAAGCACAGCATTGTTGAAACTATTACACATGGAATAAATATAGTTGGCACACTGTCTCACTTCACCTGAGAGACAGACCTTCAACCCACAGTGCAATATTTTATTCATGTGTATTCTGCTATGTGAAATTATACTATCCCCAAACAGCAGTTCTTAAACCTTTTCATGTTAAAGTTCCCCAAATCGATACATATTAGGGCTGAGACCTCCATTTAAAAAAGTATATTGTGACAGTCTTCTCTTATGGCGGTCCCCCCAGGAGAAGATTGCTGTAGATTTAGTACACAATTCTATGACAGTCTCAAACCGCGGAGAGAGTTAGTCAGCGTGTCGGCGTCCTGTTAAGCATTTTCTGTTTCTATCAGGGAAACGGGCCGGATTTGTGGTACCCTACATTTTATCACATACAGTAGTTATTTTATGTTAAACACACTAGGTTAGGTCAGATGTGAGTGCCACCCCCTGCATGCATTTGTTTGATAGTTGGTGTAAAAGGGTTTGTTTTTGTTTAGAGATTACATTACAAGATTTCATACTAAATGGGCGTCTGTGTCCTTCTGGAGGTCCCTGTGTCCCTCACATTGGGGGTCCTTGAAGTGAAAAAGGGTTGAATCACTGGCACTGATGGAGAGGAAAGTAACTGGTTGGAATAATAACGTGTTCCTGGCTTCCATGTGCTACGTCCAACCGGGGAACTCCCCCCTGTCAGGTGCAAAGAAGCAGCTTGAACTCTCCCCTGTCAAGTGCAAAGAAGCGTCTTGGAGTCCCCCCTGTCGGGTGCAAATAAGCGGCTTGGACTCCTCATGCATGGAAGGACGCATGAGGTCAGGCTCTCCCCAGAGGGGGGAGCAGAGGGAGTGTAGCACCCAGGATTACATTATACATTTGACACAAAAAGAAGCACATGCTGGACATAATGTATATGTGTATTAACGTCTACCTCTCCTGCATTGTGTGTGTGTGTGTGTGTGTGTGTGTGTGTGTGTGTGTGTGTGTGTGTGTGTGTGTAGATGCACAGCGAGCCATGCTGCTGCTGGAGGAGTACAGGACGAAACTCAACCACACAGAAGACAGACAACTCAGACACTCCATCCAGAGAGTCATCGACATCTTCCAGAGCAACCTGTTCCAAGCTCTAATAGGTAAGACCCTCCTCGCGTTCTCTTTTCAAATTAGAATACAAGCTACAGACTACAGTAGCTGCGACAGACAGCTGCGACTCAACAGAAGGTAGCAGCCGCTTCAGGTATCCAGGCTACACAGTTTGCCCACAGTTTTTATGAAAGTGTGAATCGAATATATAAACAAAAGAAAACGACAGATCTACAAGCACACAATGTGTCACATTCGTGACGCATCGTGAACTTGAAGATCTGCTATTTTTGGCAAAGAGATTTGGTGTAGATGGAAAATGTACAGTACAGTTCTCTAAGATCACATTCACACCTTTAGATTCGGTGTGTTGCATTTTTAATTTGGTGCGTTTTGTCATTCACACGTGTTGGGCTTTGTCAACCGCAGCAGGGAACTTTATGAATGTGTTCAATTCATAAACTACCCCATTAGACCACGTCTGTCCACCGGGCATCGTTACGTTTACTTCTTCCTCCCACAATGGCACATTCTTTGGTTCATCCCCTATATTTGAGGCGATTGCATTCACACCTGCGGTAATCTGCCATCTGGTGTGCTTTGAATCGGAGCCCCTGCTTTTTTGGTGATGCATTGGTTTGTTCCGCACCAGAATTAAAATGAGCCTTCACACCCAAATGAAGCACACTTTCCGACAATATGCAGCAGTAAAACATATACTGGTGTCGTGTGAATGCATCCCTATGACTAGGGGTTTAAGTGGTTAAAAACCTCGCGTGTGTGTACTGTATGTATAGTGAAATGCATGAAACAATCCGTTGAGTTGTTGCCATGTTCAAAAGATGAAGCGGTCTGCAACTAATTACTTAACCACTTTAAACCTGTCGTGACTATTTTGGGCAGATAATATGTTATTTTCGCAGGTCCCAGTTTGAAATGGGGCTTTTAGGGTGTTAAACGAAACAAGAAAATCTGGTCAGACGGTTTGTGAGATTAGCTCCAAAAACACAGACACACTTATAGACGGCTCCCTGCCGAGTTCAGAGTCTAGCCGGCGTAAAGATAAAACGTTGAGGAGATAGATTGGTGGAGAGGGAGAGAGCCAGCCGAGGAGGAGAGATGTTTCAAACTCAAGACACACTGAGCCAGTGACGGAGGAAAAGCACTCCTTTTTTTGATTGATTGAATACTTTATTAGTCAGAAATGTAATCAGCACGTGGTACGCTAAGACATTGGGGCTAAAAGAATAACACAAAAACGTCCTGGGGGCTTGTTTCCATTGCGTTCCTATGTATTCAATTCATCAACATAGCATGGAAAATTAACAATAATTCATGTATACAAACACTTTCACCTGCGGTTACGGTACGAGGGGAATGCTGTGCTGTGTGTGTGTGTATTGTAGGCACTGTCACCCATCCATTGCAGGCAAGTCTAAACTTGTTACCGGATCAACACACACAAGGAAAAAAAGGGTGCAACCTAATCATGTGCTGGTGCGACCATGAGGAAGTTGGTAGCACCACCGTTGGTGTCAGTGGAAAATGTAATGTGTAGCTCTGCAGACTGCTTTAGTGGTCATCAATAACATAGAACATGACTGTCATCACTCTCTGGCAGAAACCTACTTTCTAGTATTGGTATATAACTAATGAAAGGTATTAACAAGAGCTTGTGAATAAATAATAACTACATAATTACTCATGGATTAAAGTTCTCAGTCGCCAAGACTGATTTCAGTCATGTAGTCATCGGAGCAGCGAAAATAGCCGATCTACAAGCTCTCAATGCAACACATTAAGAGCTTGTAGATCGGCTATTTCCGGTTATTGTTTTAAGAATAGAGCATTTGAAGTGGTCAAACTCACAATATGTTCAGAAGTGTCTTCCCTGAAATCTTAATAGTCTCTGATATTTCATGTAAAAGCAAAGGTTAGCTTCAGTGTGTGATTTCTTCATCTGGTTGCTCAGTATGTAGAACAGCAGGAACAATAACTTGTGTTTAGGAAACTGCACTAGTGTGTGGTGGGCTCCTTTTCATACTGCTTCACAAATCGCACATTCATCCATGAATAACTACATTAGATCCGTTGAAACACAGCTCCTTTCCCCCCCACTCCCTGAAAAGTAACTGTTTTGGACATATAAGGTTTCCATATACACATGCTCTTTTGGCAATGCCAAAGAAGCCCTTCACAACTGTCATCATAGGTCCACGGCCCTGCTTTCTTGTGACGTCATTTAAAAGAGTCTAAGGATGCACTCGGCACTGAGGATTTGGTAACACTTTACATCAAGGTTGGGTCTATTAATGTATCATAATCACATGTATAATGCACTTCTAAGGCTTCATAATACTTGTTATAAATGTTAGTAATCATTTAGCCTATGACAACTTATAACAAGGTTTTATGAAGTGTTATAAGTGCATTTTAAGCTCAGCCTACGCAGCCATATAAGTGCATTATATATGTGATTATAACGCGTTATATAGACCCAACTTTATATGAAGTTTTACTGAGGACTTTACTGTGCTGTAATAATGAACGCATAGTGCTTTTATCCAAAGCGCTTTACATTGTGCATTACATTCACCCATTCACACACACATTCATACACCAATGGCACCAAAGGTACCAACCTGCACATCGGGAGCAATTAGGGGTTCAGACTCAGTCTTGCTCAAGGGCACTTCGACACTAACCCTGGGTGGAAGCAAGCCCACTGTGCCATGGTGTATTGTATCTATCGATAGACTGGATTAGGATTCGATCCCCTAATTCTAAAGTGAGAGTTGAAAAGATGTGTTTATGGCATCATTGGATATTGTCCAGCTACTGTATACAGTATATGAACAGAGGCCTTCAGTGGACCGGGCGTCTCTAAGTAATTCAGACGAAGAGGCTTATTGTTGGTATCAACCGAGAATGCAGGAGTGTATATCCATGTTTCAATGTCCTAAAACTGTGATTTTCAACATTTTTCATATCAAGGCCCATTATTTATTCGGTATTTGAGCAACCATTTGATGTGATTTAGCCTCTCGGACCCAAAACATAGACTATTTTAGTATTTTGTTGTCATTGGATAAGATTTTGTCGGAACTGTATGCTCTCAAGAGTACGCACGGTCATACACACGGTTGCGTGTTCCCTTGTGGTCCAAATGGGGGCTCTTTTATTTGAAACTGTAGAATTGAAGATTTAGTTCAATTTAGTTTTGTTCAGCTTCTTTGCTGTTGACTGTTATATAACGGACAGGTCATTATGTGACTTTTGACAACATCTTATCACTATTGTGCAACCTCAAGCTCTATGATCTTGTAGATCTGCTATTTTTTAATATACTGTATAGAGGCTATATTTTTAAGATTTTAAACTCAGATCTTTGCTTCTGTGGGTCCCTGGCACAAAACATTTTTGCGATGGAGGTCCATGGCCAAATGCATTTGACATTAAAATGTTTGAGAATTGTGAACCACTGATACAGTTTTTCAGAAAACCATTAGGATTTGGAAGCCTATTTTTATTTTTTAATCAGCCTCAGGTCGAAATCTGGCATGGGCTGCACTCTGTTCAGCATCGTTCCATGGTTCCATTCCATTGTTGTGGGCCTGCTGTGCTGTGCAGTCACAGTGGGGTGTTAAGTCAGTCATGGACTGGCCTGGTATGCAAGTGTGGGTCAGATAGCAGTAAGTTAGCGGGGGTTTCACTGCTTACTGTGTGGGTGGAGAAAGACAACACAGGGACACGCCCCTAATGTCAACCAACACTGCGCTTGATGGAAAGCTAAGAGGGAGACGGTGTTGGAGAGACAGACAGACAGACAGACGATTGAATACTTTATTAACAAGTTGGTTAACCCCCCTCCCCACTGTAGGAAAGCTGAGGGGCATACAGTATGAAAGCTCAGAGAGACAGTTTTAGAGACAGGAAAGCAGAGAGAGAAAGGGAGTACGATTGCTGTAGGAAAGTTGAGAGGGAGACAGTGTAGCAGAGGGAGACGGCAGTAGGACAGCAGAGAGGGGGACAATGTAGGAGAGACAGACAGTGGTAGGACAACAGAGAGACAGACAGTGTAGGAGAGACAGACAGCGGTAGGACAGCAGAGGGGGACAGTGTAGGAGAGACAGACAGTAGTAGGACAGCAGAGGGGGACAGTGTAGGAGAGACAGGACGAGAAAAGGCTCTGGAAGGTCTCCAGATAGGCTAATGGTGCATGAAGTCGTGGAGGTGAACGTCTCTCAGACACACTGTTCCATTGTGAGACACGTGGTGTCTTAAAGACTGGGGGGACTGTCTACTGAACTCTGAGGAAAAAATGTGTCATCTTGCATGGTTGGATTAGTAGGGTGTGGCTGGCAGGAGGTTATTGTAGCAGCCGCGGTTACTATATAACTCTCAAAAAGAGGCATATATTTGTGTGACTGTTATTGCCAGAGGCGGCTTTCATGTAGTTTGCTTTTTCTTTCTTAAGAACGCCCTACGGCTACTTGATCATGCTACAGCGTCACACAAAAGGATACAAAGTGACAGATCTGCTACTTTTGCTACTATTTGTACAGAATCCTGAAACGTAACAGTTTTGGACATGTGAGGTTTCCACCCCATGTACTGTAGATGATACATTTCCTATACTGTACTATGACTATGTATGTAATATGACTATTTTAATAAAAGCTTTTAAGGGTATTACAGCTTTGTTGTACACAAAAGGAAGAAAGATGGAAAAGAGATTAGATACCAACTTTACAAGTAGATTGCCGCCACATATCACATACACCCACTGGGTCTCATTCAATGTTGGGTACAGGGACCCCAAGGGGTCCGGGCGGGGATGATCCAGGGCGTCCGCAAATCAGTGATTGATTGTTGAGACCCTTACGGGGTCTGTAACTCTGGGAGTGTTCAAATGGAACCAAATTGACCCGCGTAAGGGTCACATGAGGATCCGTGGCCCAATGCATATCAAACCGGGGGTCTTTCAATTGAAAGATGTTGGGAAACACTGACCAAAGTGTACATGACAATGGTTAGTTTGAGAGCCACGCTGTTCTGGGGGGTTATGTCACAGTCATATCCATAACCTCAGCTCATACCTCCCTCTGGGATGTTATTTCTGTATCATAAGACAGTCATTGTATGGCGTTTAACCCCCGACCTGGGCCTGTGGGCATTGGCCACTTTCACTGTCATCCATGTGGAAGCACTCTCTCTCTCTCTCTCTCTCTCTCTCTCTCTCTCTCTCTCTACCCCCCACATTACTTTGCTCCATTCATACTGTATTGCATCATGGTGCGTCTTGCATCATTTACAGTGTCTCAGTCTGTCAGCAATGAGTCGACAAACGGCATAAACACAACAGTAAATGATGCCTGGCATTGACCTGAATCAAGATGTAATTAAACAAATGCACCTGGTTGTGCAAACCCTACCTGGATTATAACGGGCACAGTGACTTTAACAACACGTACAACATGTTGTCTTTTGTTTCATTTTCTCTATGTAGATATTTAATTTATTTATATAGTTGATAGTTGATTGAACCTGTGATGAGACAATAAAATGGATCCTGATTAATCTCGTCTGACCCTAAAGTTAATAATCTCTTCGTGGCAGCCTGGCCATTCTCACCCACGTTTCATGTCCATGTCTTTTCAATTTATCTGGAAAACACAGAAACGGACATGACCGATTAATATACTACCGGGAATTATGGTTCTCAAAGTGTGTGTGTGTGTGTAAGGGGGGGGGGGGGGGCAGTTGGCAACCCTGTGGGATAACGCTTGTATAGTTCCCAAACCTTTTAGCTCAAGACCCAAAAGAGAAATGATTTTGCCCGGTACCCAAACTAATGAAAATTGCGCTGCTTTAGCAAGCTGGTTAGACAACGATCATGAATGTAGACGACAGCTTCACGACTATTCACTACCTAGTTGAGCAGTTCTGATTGGCTGCCTCGTCTCCAGCCATGTTGCCTCAGAATTCTTTAGGGTCACTAATTTGAGCATAACAGCTAAACAGTGGCCTACCTTGAGCAGCAGACCTGCTGATTTAATGGGTAACAGACAGTAACACATTTGAGTCTCAGTCACTGTACCCAGGACTGTGGAATTCATAGGCAGTCATAGAGTAGTAGCCAATTTGAATGGAATCTGATCAAACTGACAGATACTGATACAGAACAATATATTGCTGTCAGGTGGAAACCTTGTATGACCAAAACCATTCCATTACAAAATATATAATAATAAAATAGCCTATCTACAAGCTCTCAATGCATATTCATATCTCGACACGTTGGGAGCTTGTAGATCATTTATTTTTTATTGTGGACCACCACCGCCGCAATATAAAAGCAGCTGGTAATATGACTATGTCATAATTTCTTGTTTGCCTTTATTTGACAGGTAACAGAGGTAGACAGGAAAGAGGGGGAGAGAGACAGGGGGAGGACATGCAGCAAAGTTCGTCGTGATTGGGACCCGAACCCGCGACACACAGTAAAGCTGACTTACCAGCCTGGCCATTTGACAAGTTTTGACCAGTTTTATTGATTACTTTTGATGCAGTAATTGTCTGTAGGACCACCCGGGGACCCCCCCCCCTTTTTTATTTATTTGGGAACCAGTTGTGTAGAGAGAGGGTCCAGGGAGAGACTGTTCTGCTACGAGGGGTAACTGCTTGTAGTGGAGAGCGCCAGCCAGGGAGACCAACTGAACAGCAGGAATGCGGTCCGGCCTGTTTGAGTTTCCCATCGCTGGCTGTCCGGCTGGCTGCTAAAGTCAGGTTTACTGGCAGTCCAACAACGGACAGACAAGACTGGCCGAGGGCACAGCAAAGAGTTGCAGTCAGAGGGACGGATAAGATTCCGGTACATTTCCGGAAACGTCTCTGTAATTTACATGGGGAACTGGCTAAGCACTTTTCAACCTGACGTCCCCGTTTTTGGACATGTCTTTATAGGTGAAAGATGTTCAAGCCTGTAGTCTCCGTCGTCTGAATCCCACCGTATATCAATGCTAGTAATATAGAAGTACTCTGTTACAAGGAAATGTCTGGAATTCAAAGTATTGGCATCAATAAGTACAAAAGTAGAAAGTATTGTGCAGAATGTCTCATTCTCGTTTTCACATGTATAAAAATCATTTGAAAATAGCAGATCTACAAGCTCACAATGCGTCACATCGCAGCCATTTCTTATATTTTCCATACATTTCAGTAGTTTCAAGTTTCATAGCTGGTGTGGAACAGGTGTCGACTGCCAGTTAACATTTGATGAGCGTCACAGAAATGTTGACTGCAAGACCTGTGAGCTCCTTGGCGATGGGAGAGGATTACAAGTACAGCAGAGAAAGTGAAGTGAATTAAATAGCCTTTTGTTGTCTGAATGAAGCCGTGTGCACTTGACCTGATGAAAACCCACGCTGTTAGAAGAGGATCAGTGACAGTGTCCTTGCTAAGTGCCGTAAGCAGTATCTGGCTGGCTATACCTGTTGCCTGCTGCTACCTCTACAAAACAAAATCTGGATTATTTTGAGGCCAAAAAAGATATATTCCGGCATTTGAATTTCAGATGGTAAAAGTAAAACACATGGTTCATAATGCCTTCTCAGTGATGGATGAACCAGTGATTTGTTGTTGTTCCTCGTCTGTCTCCTTGAAACCAAAGTGTTCCCAAAACTAGCTGAATTGGTTTTTATCTTTCTTGTTGCCCAAAGGCTGTCTTCCTTCCCCTTATCTTGGTTGGAGAGCTGAACTAAACATGCCCCAGCAGCAGCCAAGTCAAGGCAGTAGCCAGACGGCTCAGATAGATATCTTAACTGTCTCTGGAGTTGATGAGGTAAGATGGTGGGTGTGTAAACCACGTGGGACTCTCCCCAGCCTAACTGAGAGAGAGTGAGTTTGGGTTTTAATTGGGTATTATTTATACATGATGCTTTGTGGTGCGTTTTAAGTTTGCATATACTGTACCTGCTACTTTTGATGCTTTCGTGTGTGGTACAGGGTTTCTCAAAGTGGGGGCCGTAATGCAAGTCCAGGGGTGCTACAGGATGCTTTGATTTGGAATTTATCAATGTCACTTCATCACTTCTGTACTTGCACTAACTACTTGTGCGTTCTTTATTAATCTACGTACACCAAATCTCTTGGGCAAAAATAGCTCATCTACAAGCTAACGTGTCGCACGACACATTGTGAGCTTGTAGATTGATTGATTGAATACTTTATTGGCAGAAATGTAAAGTCCAACAGAAATGTAATCAGTACAGGGTACAGTCAAACAGAAATGTAATCAGTACAGGGTACAGTCAAACAGAAATGTAATCAGTACAGGGTACAGTCAAACAGAAATGTAATCAGTACAGGGTACAGTCAAACAGAAATGTAATCAGTACAGGGTACAGTCAAACAGAAATGTAATCAGTACAGGGTACAGTCAAACAGAAATGTAATCAGAACAGGGTACAGTCAAACAGAAATGTAATCAGTACAGGGTACAGTCAAACAGAAATGTAATCAGTACAGGGTACAGTCAAACAGAAATATAATCAGAACAGGGTACAGTCAAACAGAAATGTAATCAGTACAGGGTACAGTCAAACAGAAATGTAATCAGTACAGGGTACAGTCAAACAGAAATGTAATCAGTACAGGGTACAGTCAAACAGAAATGTAATCAGTACAGGGTACAGTCAAACAGAAATGTAATCAGTACAGGGTACAGTCAAACAGAAATGTAATCAGTACAGGGTACAGTCAAACAGAAATGTAATCAGAACAGGGTACAGTCAAACAGAAATGTAATCAGTACAGGGTACAGTCAAACAGAAATGTAATCAGTACAGGGTACAGTCAAACAGAAATGTTATCAGTACAGGGTACAGTCAAACAGACTTTCCAATGGGATTACCGAAAAAAAGTCCTTGCGGTCTTGTTTCCATTCGGGTCCTGGTTATTCAATTCATAATCATGACATGAAAAATAATCAATAAATAATCTGACCTTGAAATAATTTCCATTTACTTTACTGAGAGCATGTTTGGACCCAAAAAGAATGGATTGTGTTTTTCCCAAGATGTAGTGAGAGTTTGTTATCGGTAAAGATGTAGTGACAGTTTGTTATCGGTAAAGATGTAGTGACAGTTTGTTATCGGTAAAGATGTAGTGACAGTTTGTTATCGGTAAAGATGTAGTGAGAGTTTGTTATCGGTAAAGATGTAGTGACAGTTTGTTATCGGTAAAGATGTAGCGAGAGTTTGTTATCGGTAAAGATGTAGTGATAGTTTGTTATCGGTAAAGATGTAGTGAGAGTTTGTTATCGGTAAAGATGTAGTGAGAGTTTGTTATCGGTAAAGATGTAGTGACAGTTTGTTATCGGTAAAGATGTAGTGAGAGTTTGTTATCGGTAAAGATGTAGTGATAGTTTGTTATCGGTAAAGATGTAGTGAGTTTGTTATCGGTAAAGATGTAGTGATAGTTTGTTATCGGTAAAGATGGAGTGCTGAGTCGTCAGCAAAGATCTGCAATGTTTTGCCGAATGTTTCCCTCAGAATAGGGATACTGGTGTTCAAGTGGTTTAAAGTTGAGTATAAGGTTTTTTTTGTAATCCTAATGGAAACAAGTTTTCTTTCATGTTTGACAGCAACTATATATCACAATTCATAACTATTTGGTCCCCCTCCTTTTGGGGTCGTTTTGGACACTGTATAGAGGGTATGTGCGTGACATCATCATCATACCCAGAAGTTATGCAGGATCGCCTACTGTGGCGATTAGGAGGTTAGGGGTTAAGAGTTTTGCTCAGGAGCACTTTAACACGTAGGCCATGGCTTGGAGCTTCCAGTTCCCAGACGGTCTGTCTATGGCTGCCCCCATAACATATGTATTATTAGTAAGGTATGTTTTAATTTACAGTAGGTGTATTGTGGTGCTATGTGTGATACTGTGATTATGAAAGAAAAAAAAATCAATCTGTTTGGCTTTTAGGCTTTGTAAACAAATTGCACAGGACAGATATGACAAATAACATATACTCGGAGAGAGAGAAGCCCTCATCTCGGCTGATCTAGGATTTAATCCCACCAGAGCGTGCTCTCTCTCTCTCTCTCGTGTGTGTGTAAATGCAGAAACAATATAAAGTAGAACAGAGAGTGTGTGTGTGTGAGACACTTAACACTATGTGTGCCCCCCGTAGGGAGCCCATGATGTCTGGCGTCTTACGGTATTTTTTTATTATATAAAACCGTATCGCTAAAATCTATGATTTTGTTTTTGCTCGACCATTCCTTCTGCAGCGCTCCTAGACATTTGCGCTACTGCCGTTCACTTCCGTGTTTACGACCCGACTGAACTGTCTCTTTACTCTAAATCTACGTCGCTCTCCATGGTTTCGATAAAACGGCAATTCTGTCATCATTTCTGACTTAAAGGGCCACTTCACCCCATTTGCAAACCAGATCTTATTTTTGCGCGCCGCTCACTTCCTTCCTGGACTATAATTCCCATAATGCTTTGGTCCACTGCTCCTTGTGGATAGGGGGAGGGCTGTCTTACTGAGACAACATGTAGTCCAGGAAATAAGTGAGTCCAGTTTCCATGACATCATGGACACTTTGAAATACTGAAATATCTAAAAACGCATATTACCCACATAAAAAGTGTTGTCTTTTTCTTGTCTCCCAAACATCATTAAAAAAGATCTGGTTGCAAAAGGGAGGAAGTGGCCCTTTAACCAATCATCTTGTTTGGAATATAAACGCTTCTAGAGAGAGTTGAGATGTGGCAGCGCAAAGTAGTAATGAAAGATTATAACTCACGGTTTTGGGGGGAAATGGAAGGCGGGACTTTACAGAGTAAAATCTGCTGGGCAGTGGGCACTCTAGCGCCTTTATTCTAACTTAACACTGAAAAGTGTTAAGTTCAGGTGGGTGGTGCTAAGGTGAATACCAGGTATACTTAATGAACCGGTGGGTGTGGCCACATAAAATCATAATTTTAACACATCAGACTGTAAAATCACGGCACTCGATCATTAACGTCTACTCATGCTTGTGTTTCTCCCCTGACACTTTTCAGTTGCTTGATTCCGTATTTAGATATTTCATCATAATTTTCCCAGACTTCAAACATCCTTGGTTCTGGTCACTCTGTTTTTTATTTTATTAAGCCCCCTCATGCATAGACGGATATCGGATAATCTCAGTCAGTTTGAAGTTACAGTGGGTTTGTATAGGAAGAGGGTGTGTCTGATAAAATTAATATCAAATACTGCAGCTGTCCGGTGTGCTCACAAAACCACAAGTAGACGATAAATTGACCCCAAACATGTTTGAAAGTGAAATATCCCTTTAAGGTGTGTTAAGTTGTCTCCTCAACCACTCTGTCTTAGAGAAAGGCAGGTCCATGCATCATGCATGTCACGCACGCACGCACGCACGCACAGGTCTTGCACTAGGATGTTTGCGCAGCTTGCATGGGAATCCTTCTCCCATCTATCTCACGGTCTGTTCATTCATTTTCTCTCTCTCTAACACACACACACACACGCACACGCACACTGTTCCCCTCTTCTGACCTCTCTCTCTCTCTCTCTCATATTTCCCTGCACGCTCATTGCTCGCACTGCCATTGCTCTGTCTCAGCTCTTGCTAATGAAAAATAGATTGCTGCTGCACAGCCCTCCCTCCCCTCCCCCCTCCTTTTCCACCCACATCTACCCCCCCCCCCCCCCCCCCAGGCACTCCAAGATATGTATGCACTGGACTGAACACAATGTAATCTGTCTGTTGACACGACCATTACCCCAAGTCTGTAATCCCACAACTGCTGTTTGAGACAGAGAGGGAGAGCGAGTAGCGGGCGGGACCCATTCCTGGGTCGCAGACTCATTTTTATACAGTAGGTCATGAGTAAATTAAATATAGTAAATAAAGTTTACTATATTTTACTTTTGCATTTTCAAAAATGTAATTTCCCAATTCGTTCATTGCTATAATGAAAGCACGTTGGCCTGTTTTGGGGGTTATTCGTTAACTAAAGAGAATTTGAAGTGGTCAAACTAGCAATAGAATGCAATATGCATGTTCAATCTTCCAGAAAACCCGATATTTAATTAATAAAACGGTCAAATCTGCAATTTATTGAACAGGCTGTATGGCTACCGAAACATAATCATTTTTACATTGTGTGTGTGTGCGTGTGCGCGCACACAAAACAGATCAGGTCATGTGTGAAACCCCTGCAGTGTCTCGTCACAGTTTTGACGTGTGCCGTCTTGTCCGTCTACGTACTTTTTTGGGGAAGTATTTCTGTTACTTCCTGTTTTATAATAGGAGGGCACTCCCCGGTTTACTGTGATTATGTTTAAGTAACGCTGCCAGGGTGGCAGTGTGGGAGAGACCAAGGGAGACTGTGTGGGACAGCTTTGCTTTTGACAGCAAAACATTGATTTTAGTCATATTTCAGTCATCTGAATCTTTTACTGTTAGTTTAGCTTTAGTCGACTAAATATAAGATTTTAGTCGACTAAATGTACAGTTGATTTAGCTTTAGTTTTCAGCATGCAACCACTCAATTGACTTTAATTCTACTGGTTCTCTTCTCCAACATCTCTAACATTTCAGTGTAGTTTCTATTTCTTGACGAAATTGTCAATATATTTAGCTTTAGATTTAGTCATCATGGGTTAGTTTTTATCTAGTTTTTATTTAGTTTTAGTCGGTCAAAAAAGTTAGTCGACGAACATTTTTTGTCATAGTTTTGGTCGACAAAATCAACCCTGCTGTGTGGGGGTCCGGGAACTCAAGGGTATTGCAGAGGGTCTCTCAGACAAATATAACGTGTTTTTTCTTTTCAGGGATCACCTGACAAAAGAATATTCTCCCCGTGTCCCCTAGGGCAGCGGTTCCCATTCTCCCAGGAGTTCCAGGGTGTCCCCAGCTTTAGTTTGGAACCAAATGGGTCAAACCATTATGGGTCTAACTCAAATGGAACCAAATAGACCCTAACGGGTCCATTTAGTTCCATTTGTACACTCTCAGAGTTAAATTAACAGTGGTTTTACAATATAAATTGGGGTACCAGAGGTAGAAATGCCGTAGGCTAATGTGTGTGAAACTCACTGCTACAGCCGTAAAAATCTTCCCTTATCGGGGTCACTGGCACATGTTTTCAAATGCGGGGTCCGTGGCCTAATAAATGTTGATTTGGAGGTCCTTGACACAAAAAAGTTTGGGAACCACTGCCCTAGGGTAGATACCCTCACAAAAAACGTGCAGTAATCCTGGTCTCTAAACTACCTCCCACTGGCCATCTGGGGCGCCTGATGGAGGGGAACGGAACTGGTCGGAATAACGTGTTCCTTCCACGTGCTACGTCCGGCCGGGGAAACTTCCCCCTGTCAGGTGAAAAGAAGCAGCTTGGACACCTCATGCATTGAAGGAAGCATAAGGTCAGTCCGCTGCCCCCCCCCCCCCCCCCAACCAAATTATTTAATGATTTACAGGCTGGAGACAGAACCATGTATACTGAAGTTTTTTGTTGAAATAGTTCACGCTCCTTTCCTAGAGTTTATTTCACTTTAGACTTCCTTCACTTAAGCCTTATATACTTAACAAATAGATAAATTGGCCAAAAGCTCACAACATGTAGATAGGCTATTTTGCACTATTAAAAAAAAGAATTGGGACGCCTATAATAGTGACCAATGGACCAGTGACCAAAAATAGAGAAGTGTTTGAAGATTGTCTCCTTAATAGGCTGGAATGTCTATTTAATTTAAGCTGTACAACCGAGAGTTCTGTCAGCAGAACAGATAACCCTTCTATACAATATAACCTTTAACTGATGACTGACTTTTGATGAGTTCGTGTGACGTTGTATAGTGTGATGAAGCATAAGGGGTTAATTTACGGACAAAACACAGTTAAAAGTATGGAGAGAAGACGACAGTAATATGTAATGAACTCTTACAGTTGGAAAAGTGTCTTGTGAGAATCAATGAACACTGAAGTAGTCAGTTGTGATGTTGTTATGAGTGCTAGCATGGTGAAATGGCCCTTTAAATAGCACAACAGTGCTCCCATTCAGGGTCTGTAAATTGACAAACTCTATGAGAGTGCACAGCCCTACCCCAGCCAGTGCACGCACGCACGCACGCATTGCTCTACTTGTGAGGACATCATCATTTTAGGATGGACTGGGGCGCCCGCTGGCCAAGTGGTCCAGGCGCATGCCACATATACAGTAGGCTCTGGCCTGACAGCACGTCGCGTGTTTGAGTCCCGTTCATGACTACCGTAGTTAGTAATGTCATCTTTAACTAACCTTAAAGCCTGTGTTGTAGGCCTCGGGGCGTATTCTCTCCTCCGCATCATCATCAGCCGATCTACAATGCGACACATTGTGAGCTTGTAGATCTGCTATTTTCAAAAGCTTTTTTTACATTTCTACTTTAAGTTGACATTTTGATGTCGATGACCGGTGGACCGGTCGCAGCACTTCATCCAGAGAGTGAACGATAATTCCTATCCGTTCTCTCACACACACACACACACACACACACACACACACACACACACACACACACACACACACACACACACACACACACACACACACACACACACACACACACACACACACACACACACACACACACACACACACACACACACACACACACACACAGAGAGAGAGAGCTCCCTTATGGCAGCAACAGTGTTACCAAAGATAAACATCTAAGTTGGGAAAGCCTCTCTCTCTCGGTCACACAGTGTGTAATGCACTGTACAGTAACAGTATCCCACAATTCCACAGGGTTCTTCTTTTCATTGGCCATCAATCCAGCGTTGTGTTTAAGGTCAGCGCTCACCCACAGTCTCCTGAGGACACTCACACACACATGAAACTAACTAACTATCGTGTGTGTGTGTGTGTGGTCCTGAAAAGTAACACACCAAAGCACTGTGTGGACACACCAAAGCACTTCACATCTACACAACAATCCCAATGTATGAATTGAGGCTTTCATTTTTCTCTATTTAGAATTTGTGTAAAGAAGAAAAAGATTTCTAAATGATTAGGGAACATTTCCCACAATGGGGACTCTACGCTACGGTTACCTTGTTCAGGGGTCTGTAAGACTGAGAGTGCTCTGAGCAAAATAAATGTGTGTGTGTGTGTGTGTGTGTGTGTGTGTGTGTGTGTGTGTGTGCATCCATGCACGGCCGTTTCATGGACGTACCTCTACTATGTTGAATAAAAGTTGCGCGTGCGAGTGAGATGTGTATTGGCATGTTCCCAGCACTGCGCTGCAGGCTTAACTTCATGTGAAACTGTCCCAGATTATAGGAGAGCTGCTGTGCATTGTGCCGTCCATGATGCAACATGTGTTCTGGTAATAGGATCACAATGTGTAGGATCATAATACTTAGACACTAGATCACATGCGTTGTGGGAGCGTCCATATGTAGTCATTACATAATCGTCTAATCGCAATCATTTTTAGATAATCGCGTTTATGTTTGCATAATCGTCAATCGTTTCCATGTTCTAGTGTCTGTCCAGACATTTTCAGATATTTTTCAAAAAGGCAGAACTACAAGCTTACAAGCTTACAACTCAACAGTGATTTGTTTGTTTATTTAAGTTGTTTGTCATCTGTCCTGTGCAATTTGTCATTATGAAGCCTAAAAGGCAAACTTGGATTATAGAAATTGTAACGGTTCAATGCAATATATATTTAATCGCAGTTCTTTGTGTGACTATTAAAATGTATTGCCAACTAAATGTGTAATGGTGACAGTCCTATGTGTGTCCCAGAGAGAGATCTGTGTCACCGTCATGACGATTCATCCTCATTCACGATTCATCCTCATGACAATATCATTGTGATTAATAATTATAACAAAACATTTCTGTTTGGCCTTTTAGGCGTTGTAAAACAATATTGCAGGCTCCAGATATGACAAATAATAAAGAAATGACAATGACTAAATAGTGTTTTACACCTGTAAACCATGTGATGTGACTGATGGATATAAAAATAGGATCCATCTTTTATCATGATAACTTTGAAAGGACTGTATAATTAAGAAAACATTCTTCGATAGCTCAGCAGGGAGACCAATTAAATACCGTGCTGTATTTACCTTAAAATGAGTGAATAGCCCTTTAAATGACCATCACTGTACCAAAAATAGAAACATACCTTAAAAAGGATTTGGAGGCAGATGAAATAGAGATCGGAGAGAGTTTAAGGTTTAACCATTATTTTAGTAGGCAAATTTACATAGAGAATGTGCTACATGGTTCAGATAATAGTATTTACATCAATATAATTTAGAATAATCAATTGTTGATTCCAAAAGAACCCGAAGCTGAACTGAACTTCCGAACTGAACTCCGGACCTGAACTCCGGACCTGAACCCCTCTTCACAGTATTTGTTCCAGGCTAAATACTGCAGATCACGTCAGATTTGTTGATATAATGTTCATTGGCTGTAGATGTTTCATGTCCGCCATGTCAGATGACAAGACCAGTGTTGGCGCTCTTTCATTAGTGCAACGCCTAGATGATGAGGATGGCGTAGCGACGCAGAGTTCATCTTCCTTGGTTCAGTCATTGATGCCCATTGAAGCCTGGAGAGCGCCTAGGCAGGCGTTGCCAGGCAACCTGTAGATAACTTTCCCTGCACTGTGAACTTTCGGCAGAGAAAGAACGCTCCCTGACTCAGTGAGCAGCTATCTGGCCTAGACCAAGGTCATATGCATGTAGACTCAAACCATAATAGACACTTCATTATTGCACGTTTGTGGCTGGTGGCAGACAACATGGAGACTGAATAAGGAGTCAACAAGATATTAAATGGGACAGATGAAAACATATTTTGGCCATAAACCTGAATGACATGACATTTAGGATGATTAGGAACAACGCTGCACAAACAGGCCGTAGGCTAAGAGTAAAATGATGATATGGAGCATAAGGTGACAATATGAATGATCCGGCCTGGGTCAAAGTTCAGGAGAATATGAGAATATGAGACATTGACCACTGGACATTAGTTTGTAAACAGATAAGACCCATTTTATCTATCAGTGACAATAGAGCAGATTCTGGTCATTTATTATGCCAAAAATTGTCCATACTTAATCAAGTCCTAAGTAAGACTTTATTAAGTCCATTATTGTACTTAATACACTTCTTCATTTTAATCTTCTAAAACAGTTAAAATAGTCAATGTTTTCACAATGTTAGAAGATTAATTTACATAGATTCATAGAAACGATTCGGACTACGATTATGCAAAGCTTTATCATGTCAAATAATCGCGACCAGACAATTATGTAATAATAGTGTGTTGCCCTCTGTGTGTGCCTGCGGCTCTCCGTCCTGACCATCTGTCTGTCTTTATATGTCTCGGTCTCTCACTCTCTCTCCTGTCTGTCTCAATAATGTCCAATAATACAACATTTAATGTGATACAAAAATGACATACATGAGATGATACATTTTGGACCGAAAATCCCAAACCACACCTTTCAAAAGGAATGAGAACACAGGTGTTGCTTCGACCATTTGGTTGCATTTGTTCACACTCAGAGTTGCCAATCATTTTGCCGGGGACCTCCTCAAGAACCCCACTTTGATATAACACTCTTATAAGGAATCATGTCAGAATGAAAGTTAAACCGTTCTAATGTGCAGTCACGTTACACAGGTTTCTTTCTTTCTTTTTTCTGAATCTAAAACTATTTCTAGTGGGTATTTACTTAAAGCAGTCATGCAGTTATGTATATTCTCTGTCCAGAGTCCATGGGGCCATTATGTACCAGGGTGTGTACACATAACATAAGAATGACAAAGTCATATTATACCAGCTACTGTCAAGCTAAATCCCTTGAAAAGTACTGTCATAACTCTTGCATCCAGTTGTGGAAAGTAACTTATCGAATTCTGTACTTTTGAGGTACTTTTACTTTGCTTGAGTATTTCCAATTTCCAATAGTTTTACTCCTACTCCACTACATCTCGGATCCAAATATTGCACTTTTACTCCACTACATTTATTTAAAAGCTTTAGTTAGTAGTCACTAGTGAGTAGACCAGCAGTTATTTCCTTTTAGTATGTGGCTCCTCATGTGGGAGCGTAGCCCTAACCCTGGGAGACAGTCAGACAGTCAAACAAGGTCAACTTTATTGTCCACAATTGCCAATTGCCCACGACATTTGTCTTGGGCATTAACAACTACATAACAACTACATTAACAACTTCATTTTGGCCATCACATCGTGACGCATTGTGAGCTTTGTAGATTATTTTTTTCAAAAGATTTGTATACATTTGGAACTTGAATGAACAATGAGTACTTTTATTTTTGGCAGTTTAAAATCCATTCTGATCAAGTACATTTTGAATACCGGACTTTTACTTTTACTTGTAACAGAGTATTTCTTCTCTATATTGCATCTTACTAAACATAACATGCACGCGTGCACACACACACGGGTCACGATTACTAAGAATGAAATTTGCAGTGTCTCCGAAACGGTACATTCAAAGAGTTGAAAGTGTTATTTAATACTGCAGTTTTAATTTAGCCTAGTAGTTGTAAGTTATTTTTATATTCGACTGAGCATAGGCCAGCATGCTCCACAAGCTCGCAAAAAAACAAAAAACCCTCTACACATAGACTGGTATGAATGGATGCAATCTGTGTGAGCCAACAGTCACTCAGGAGGGAAAACACTTTATCAGTGTGTGTACATCGGTCCACTCTCTCTCCGGTTTCACACACACGTGCACCGTGACCTCGGGGTCACCAGCAAGCTCCCGGACGGAGCAGATAAGGTCATCACTAACTCACCACACCTCCGAAGGCCCGTGATGTCATAGATTAAGTGGGAGCGCAGCCAGCGTGGTGCACTACTAATCTGGTTTACGGTGGCAGTGTGAGTGACATTGCTCCAGCGATTTAACGGGGATAAGCACCAGATAGTTTTTATGAATCCCCGTCCAACGATCACTAATGCGGAGGTCTGACTATACAGCTGAAAATATATACTCACCGACCGGAGTGAGCAACTAGGGGCCGCATGATATGACTTCAAAATAATATCACCATTCAAACATTATTATTTTTAGTTATGGTGACACACATATGGTGTGTGTGTGTGTGTGTGTGTATATGTTGTGTATATATATATCTATATATATCTATATATATATACCGGTATGTATGTGTGTGTGTATATATATACAGTGTGTGTATATATATATATATATATATTTATTTTTTTTATTTTTTCTGCGATGCACTGCCAGACCTGGACCGCTGGACCACGGCCCAGGCCATGGTGCAAACGTTTTTCCCTCGATTATGAAGCAAATGGTGAAAATGGCTGACTACAAGCTCACAACACAACGCCTTGTTAGCTTGTAGATCAGCTATTTTCACTACATTTTGTACACGACCCATTGTACGACAAAGTGTAATACAGTTTAAGACAAGTGCTTAATCATCTCCATAATTGAATCAGTTGTAAGAATTTATTCAAATTCATGTGGGCCAATTCATTTATGTATATGAGTAATAAAAAAATTATATATATACCGTATATATATATAGGAATGTATATATATATATCTATATAAACCTGCTTCTCAATTCATCAATGCGCCTACATGAGAAAGTCTGTTATTGGTTGTAAATGATATGGATTTAATTACATTTTATGTTAATTGTCTGCTCCTACGGGAGGCTGGAAACGGCAGTCAGTCTTCCGTGTGTGTGTGCTGAGTTATAGCAGCGTTTAATCATGTGTATTTTATGTGTGTAAAGTGAAACCCTTGACCTTTGTTAAAGCTGCACGTTGTAGGAAGTACATACACTCTACTGGGTGTTGCCAGAAGAGACGGCATAAGCCTGTCCAAGTTTGTCCTGGAAGTGTGTGCGTGCCCGCATGCCTGAGTGTGTGTGTGTGGCGTGCCCACATGCCTGTGTGTGTGCGCGCCCGCATGCCTGAGTGTGTGTGTGTGTGCACACATGCCTGTGTGTGTGCGCGCCCGCATGCCTGAGTGTGTGTGTGTGTGTGTGTGTGTGTGTGTGTGTGCCCACATGCCTGTGTGTGTGTGTGCGCGCCCGCATGCCTGAGTGTGTGTATTACTATAACTTGTGAAGGTCAAATTTCCACACACATACTGCATATTAGAATAAGATAAGTAGTTTCCTGGTCCTCACAAGACAAATGATAGTTTCATGGCGACGGGGGAGGATTAGACGTCAGGGTCATAGTTATGCCTGATTTATATTGTACTTAGTTGTGTTGTGTTGTAGAGTAACAAGCATGCTGTATGTATATGTGTGTGTGTACACACACATGCCTGGGCGTGTACTGTATGCGTGTGTATGTGTGTTTTTGTGTGCGTGTGGTGTCCCGGCTGGACAGTGCAGACTCAGGGAATCACGTGTGTGTGTGTGTGTGGCTCCTGTGTGTGTGTGTAGCTCCTGTGTGTGTGTGTGTGTGTGTGTGTGTTGAAAACATTTATTCTAATGAGGTTATTTCCAGCTGTCATCCAATCCGGATCTCTCTCTCTCTCGCTCTCTCTCGCTCTCTCTTGGAAAGTTTGACTTGGAATGTTGTGAAAATGTGGCACAAATCTTTCAATATATTCTTTCATAGCAAACTTTTTTTTAACTGTTCCCTGGAACAACATATTTTCAGCTGGGGGTCGGCGGCCAATTACATGTAATTTTTGGGGTCTTTGACATTAATCTAACTAAGTGGATTGTTTACACAGCATTGAAAGAAAGAAAACACTCACCGTCTCTGTCTCATGATGTTCTTTCTTGCTTTTACAGAGTACAGAGATCGACTGCTATACAATCAAATAAATCTGTATACAAGATCATTTCAGATTCCAGCAGGGAGAGGGAGGGATATGCTAAATTACCACTTTTCGCGGGGGCGAGTTGGTAAAGAGGCGATTTGATTGGCATCCATTTAAAGCAGTCATGTACCGTAATTAAGGACTATGAAGCGCCCCTGAATATAAGCCACACCAGCTAAATTTAGGCCACACCGTTGTATAGGCCGCAGGGTTCAAAGCATGGGAAAAAGGTAGCGGCTTATAGTCCGGAAATGACGGTATATAATATATATTCTTACTAGTCCAGGGGCCATTACGTATCCAGGCAGGGTGTGTACAGGGGCAAAACTCTACGCGAAAAGATGTACCATACAAGATTTGTCCAAAATGGCATCGTGGCACGTTGTGAGCTTGTAGATCAGCTATTTTCAAATTGCCAGAGTGGTGGTTGAACACATTTTGATGCTATATTGACTACTTTTGGCTGGGGACCCAGCCACAATTAGAATATTGAGAATACCGTAGTAATCTCAGAGCCTCTTCCATTAAAAAAACAATCCAAACATACCCTGTGCGCTCTGGAGAAGAAGAGATAAAAAAACCCACACACAGGCCCATATAGACGGGAGACTAAGTGCCAAGTTGTTGTACGGACCAGAATAATCATGTGACCTTGGCGCCACGCGTCTCTGTCACTCTGTCAGCCTCCAACAGCTGTGAGGGACCTTTTGCACACGCACACACACACACACACACACACACACACACACACACACCCTCATCCGAGCTGAGGCATAACACTATGTATTGTTTACACTTTACTCAGTGTTATGCAATGATGACGTGTGTGTGTGTGTGTGTGTGTGTGTGTGTGTGTACAGTAATTCTGCAGTTCAGTTTTGTTTCATGCAACATAGTTCATAACATTTGAACCATTGATTTTTATTGGTGTTGCTGTTTTTATCCATTCATTCTGCCATGAAGGAGTAGGACCACTTCACCCATTTTGATCTCCATATTATGGAGATCGCCCTTTAGGGTAATGGTGCTTCTCGCCCTCAGGCGTCTTACTGGTATGAAGGATGTAGGATTAGGATTGCTCACTGGTGCCAACAGCGACGTGTCACAGTGTGTCTCGTCACAACGTATTGTATGCTTGTATTGTCACGAAACACTTGTACGATTAAAAAAATAAAATCCCATTGTTCATATACATCATTGTAAATGGACTGCATTTATGTAGCACCTTTCTCGCTTTACAATGCGCTTTACAATGTGACATGTTTATGATCTGACATTATTCCATTTGATCAACAATGGGGTGTTTGGCATTTCATAAATTATAATGCTAGAAACACCACTGAAGGAGAGAGCCCCGGATGTTCGGATGTGATGTTTTGTCAGTGAAAGTGCTTTGGGTTAACTTCACACAATGTGATCCACCATCACCCATTCACACACAACTGGGATGTATCGGTAAAAGGTGCATGGGCAAGTGCAGTAGAGGACATACTTAAGAACTGGGTTACATTTTCTAAATAAAAGTATTGTAAACATTGCTATGGTTAAAGACACACTTTACAGTTTATATCAGAACAAATGGTCACAGGACATAATATATTGTACAAGCCATTTTTGTTTTCTATTGCCTTTCTACGAGCTACATCAAAATCTATTTACCTGTAAAAACATCGATCTGATGTGGTTAAGTGATGCAGAGCGATTCAGATGGATTTTTTAAGATATTCTTTTTGCGGCTTACGCCTTTTATTGTTTTTTTTTTTAGATGGATTTTTAAACATAAGATATTCGCAGAATATATAGAGAAGGCAAGGAACATACGGACAAAGAAAACATATATGTGATGTATATTTATTTCTGTTTTCTTTTCTTGTTCTAACCAAATATTTTGTGCAGTTTCTGTATGGGAATTGGGAAGTGAATGTGATATTGCTCATTTATGTTTTTGGTGTCTTATAATCTCATAAGGGATGGGTCTTTACGACAAGACACAGAAATAAAGATGAATTAATTCATACACACACACACACACACACACACACACACACACACACACACACACACACACACACACACCGACAGCAGAGGGAGCTGTGCAAGGCACCAGCCTGCTCAGCAAGAGCAATTTAGGGGTTCAGTGTCTTGCTCGAGGACACTTGGACACTGAACTCTGGGGGAGCCCGAGTTTCGAACCGGAAACCTTCTGTTGCCCCATATATAGTATGTACAGTATAGTGTGGGGGACAAAATACTCTATCTCTATGTATTTCTCCCGCGAAATGCAGAAGTGTTCGCCCAATAACGTGTCCGATGATGTGAAATGCTGTGTTTGACTTCACCGGTCCGGCATATAGTTGCACATTCCGTGACAGAAATACTAACAGAAGACATAGGGTATTGTTTCCCCCGCACTATATAAAGATGATTATCCTCACACCAGAACAATGTGATTCTCTTTAAATGACACTTCAGTGCGACACACAGCTGTTGATGGGACATGATTACTGTTGTGAGCACTGACAGTGTGACCTTTTTTTCCCTTTCTTTCTTTTTACAATTCAGTTTTTTTTTCCATGAACAACCGCAAAGTCAATTCATTCACCATTCACTGTGCATATCGTTGACTCCGAATCTCCCCTCTGTCTTTCTCTCATTGGCCCACACAGATATCCAGGAATTCTACGAAGTGACCTTATTGGACAGTCATAAATGGGTGGAGTCTTCCATCAAGGGGGTGGAGCCCATGCCGCCTGTCAACCTGTGGGACTTCTCCAGCCTGCAGAGCACGGTGACGGTGACGTCGGACACACTGCCCAGCCTTAGCACCAGCATAGAGGTACAGCACCGCCATTTTGATGTGCTTTCAGTCATCTGTAGTTTTACTATAGTTTCAGTCAAAACTATAGTAAATATCATAAGATTATATATATATCATAAGATTTCAGTCAGATAAGTCTACGGTTGATTTTGTCGACTGTCTATCTATACAGTATATACTTCTGCATAAAAAAGAAAAAACATTTGTGGGCCTTGATGGCGTCCTAATGCCTGGTTTTACACTTGGTTACATGCTGAATATATTTCAGTGTGTAACACCCGAGCACAGATCTTTGTGTGCATCCTTTTGTGTGGATGCACACAAAAGCCAGATTGGACATAAAAATGAGTCTGACCCCAGATGTGTTTTAAGTATTAGACTATTATTTTAGTTTTCAAGTACATTAGGAGAGATACTGCTTGTCCAGGGCAGGCAGTGTTTGTGTCTGTGTGTGAAGCACAGTCCGGCGAGCGGACATGTTCTGCACTCAATCATCACGCTATCTCCTCCTCCGCCCCACAATACTTTTGATGAGCCGTGGAATGTCATTCCCAACATCAAAAGTATTTTTTTCTGTGAAAAGTTGACACATTTCCCAACAGCTGTTTGTTTTATTTTTGATATTTCTGGAGGCTGTGCAATGACACAGGTTGTGTTGACTGTTCTATCGTTGCATTTCCACGCTGCATTCCTGTATCTGTCGTCAAGCATGCGAGGCATTCAGCCAAAGTTGTTTTGATGACAAAAAACAGCTGTGGGGATTCAATGCCTTGCTCATTGAGTACTGGACATTTCCATCGTGTGTGTGTGGGTGTGGGTGTGTGTGTGTGAGAGATAGAACCACTACTTTAAGCAAGGGATAATGTATGAGGGTGGTAGTTGTTGAGAAATTATGACCGACAGGATGTTTAACCACCGAGACGAAGGTGAGGTGTTTAATCATTCTGAAGGGCCTTATTTTTTAACAACTACCGCCACGCCATATATTATCCCGCCTAGTACGCGGCTACTTTATTAATAAATAAATTAAATCGACTCAAAAGTAGGCTAACGACAAAATTACATTTGCTTACGCTAATGAAAGTATTCCATAAGTGTCGCGCTGGCCGCCTGCCCAGCACAGTACGGTCGCCTTGGAAAACAAGGAAGTGTTGATCACATAGAATCAATTTTACGTTACTGCCTCGTCTATTTCTAGCTTCAATTGTTTTGTTTACATGGCTGTATAATACCATGGATAATACAGCATAAATCTTACAGAAATAACATGCCGCTAAATTCAGCGATTGATCGGAATCAAGCATTCACCCATCCATGCAATAAACATTGATCCGTTCCTCAGTTGAAGGTGTAGTTTTGTAGGCCGCCGCCAAATGCATCGTGCAGCTGCTGCAGGGGTGTGTCGGAGTCAGTGGAAAGACACCCTGATACTTTATCGACTAAACTGTCCAGAGTAGCAGAGGCCTATACTGCAGTGCTTCAGCTCCGAGCAGGTGATTTTGTGTGTGTGTGTGTGTGAGAGAGAGAGAGAGAGAGATTTTTTTAGATGGATGCATGAGTGCTGTTAAGAGACAGATAAAGTGTGCCGTGCCGTGAAGGTGAATTGGAAATGAAAGTGCCGTCATCACGCCACCGAATAACTCACCTGGGCTGTTCCTCTGTTGTCATCCAATACCATGAGCTGCTCATGCACTGCAGTGAGGGACGGCCATGGGTAGCTTGCACGCAGGAAGTTCAAGAGCGCAATTTGGTCCTCACTATTAAAGTTGTGTGAGTCACATTGGGTCGGGTCAAAGAAGTGAATCCATGCTCTGTGTTGTGCATGTCCGTCGCTACTTCAGAGGTTTTGTTCAAAACAACATATTATAGGGTTGTGCAGGCTGGGGGTTTTAGAAGGTTTAATCTCACCTCATTTAACAACAAAAATCTAACTTATAATAAATTATTTGGCAACATAAATAATACAACAATAGATATACAGTAGTAATATCATCATATGGCATATACACGTGTCGTGGGTCGAATCACTTTGGCCCGGTCCTTATTTTATACTTAACTATAAATGTAAGATTGTATTGTCACAATACAATTACAAGAGTGGTGTCACAGTATCGATATTGAGGTATTTGTTGAAATATTATATATATATTTCATTTTGCCCATATTGCCCCCGCTCTAAGTCAGAGGAGAGCATGATCACCAACCACGCCACTGTTGCATTTACCATAAAAACCGTGCACACCACAAAGAGCACACACACACTCCCATGAAGGCCTTTGTTGTGCTAGAGCATATTGTAACCACACCTGCCTCCATCATCTTCATCATCCTGCCTGCAAATGATACTTAGAGTTTATTTGACCAAATGGGTGGAGTTTACCACAACGGGACTATTCAGTTAGTGTCAGGTAAGCATGTGAACCATGAGAGATTGCCGTGATCGTCTCAACTTTCTCGTACCTGTCATCATGGTACTATTGTTCCATTTTGGGGAAAACCCTCCCCTCAGGCACCACTGGTGGAGGAGAAACAAACACTAGTAGTAAATATTTAGGCTGCATTATAGTAGTCATAGACACATGACGTGTTTGTATTGAATCCCTTTCTCTTTCTTTCTCCTCTTGTTGTCTTTTTTCAATTTTTATTTGTTCCGTCCTTAAATCCCACTCTGTCTCATGGTAGACCGACTCCCCTCTCCTAAATGAAATACTGAACATTCTGGCTCACACACAAGTAAGTACCACCGAGCGCTCTCATTGGTTGG
Source organism: Protomyctophum bolini (assembly GCF_963924005.1). Classification (NCBI taxonomy): domain Eukaryota; kingdom Metazoa; phylum Chordata; class Actinopteri; order Myctophiformes; family Myctophidae; genus Protomyctophum; species Protomyctophum bolini. Next base: position 17,269,882 of record NC_137873.1, on the reverse strand, counting down.
TTGGTTGGTTGGTTGGTTGGTTGGGGGAGGAAGCTGGGTGGCGGTCGGTCCTCCACCTTTTTTTTGCCGCATGCCCCATTCTGTCCTCATGTCGCTGGCCATAGCAGGGGGCTGGGATGGGTGTCGGGGGTGGGGGTATGAGTTTTGGGGGACGTTTTGGTTCCTAGGTCAAGGGTTGTGCTTTCATTCATGTATGGACCTTGTCAGGTCAGGCCAGTACACCTCCTGTCCCTCAGCAATTTGCCCCTGTCCGGACAGACACCAAATGTCCGGAGGAAAATGATGAATGGAATGAATATTTTTAGATAAACCCTTTGCTTGTGTCCAAAAATAGGGCCCAGATTTTAAATCAATGGTGATAATAAATTCTGATTATCCATCCAACAGTGGATATTAAGTGGTTAGATGGCAGCAGACTTCCTGGGCTCTCACAAACGTAAATAAGGACAGGCGTCACAGGCGCAACGTCACAGGCGCAACGGGAGGAAAACTGCAGCCGGACGTACGATGGAATGCATTCATGTCAATGAGAGCCGTCTGGACAAGCTTATGAATAAATTGTATTTTTCATGATTGTGAACTTTGTGAAGATTATCGGTTCAGGAAAATAAGAACGCGTAATCGCGTATCCACATGTTGTTTTCGGAATTCTGATCTCTTGTTATTTGATGTGCACACTGTACAATTTAATTGAGCACAGAGTACGTTTCTGAGTGGGGAGTATGCACTCGGGCGGATTGGTCAGTTTGTTTGGCTGGGCAGCCCAATCAGAAACTCAGATTGTCTTCTTTAGAAACCTCACCAGGATGCATTTGCACTTCAAAAAACAAAGAGTCCAAGAAGCAAAGTTTGATTATTTTTGTGCCCGTCTTTTGTTTTCCTGAACCAATTTTGTTTTCTTTTCATAATCGTTAATTTCATTGAAACATTTGTATTCCTAATAGTTCATTATTCATTGTCGTGTTTATGCATAAACTTGTCCACCGAGTGGTTACTGAGGGCAGTACCGATGATACCAATTAAGGCTCTGTTCCATTTTGTGTTCAGTGGTTCTCAAACTTTTTCATTTCAAGGACCCCAATAACTCAGTTACACACCCGTTCGGGGCCATTTGGAACCTACTCAAGGACACTTTGAGACCCACTGGTGTAGCAGAGTGTTTCCAGTGAGCCAACACACACAATAGCAGCACACTGAATCAGTTTGACCAGAATGGAACAGAGCCTTCATTAGTATCAACGGTACCAAGAACTGCATCCGTCTGGCCCTTACATTATCCTTGGGCTCTCATGAAGGCTGGAGTTGTACTGCACTTCCTGTACCTGAGGGGTGGTGGCTGGTTTGGATTTAGAGTTCAGGACCTTTTTGTTTGGGGGTTAAGGCCTATTCATACTCCAGTTTTAGGTGATAAGGTGACCACCGAAATGGTGGTTAGTAAAACCAAGAGAGATGTGTTTGTGTGAGCGGTGAGTTGCTTACCACCGCGGCGTGACGTCAGTTTTCGGTGGTCACTTTATCACCTAAAACTGGAGTATGAATCTGGCGGGACACAGATGCTGTACACTTTAACCATGTGTGTTTTGATTTCATTCAGCCCTAATATAAATCATTAAGTTATTAGTGTAGCTGCAAAGTGATTTGCATGTGTCCCATCCCATCGCATTGTCGGTGTATAGAGACTTAAGTTTCAATGTCCAGAAATGTTCAATTACAGTATAGCAAGCACTGAAGGTGTGAGGCACCCTTGCATTTCTTGGTTTTATAATTCTTTCTTCCACAGTTTTTTTTTTTGTTTTGTTTGCATGATGGCTCAGCAGTTTTTTTTTATGAAACTCAGGATGGTATGGATTAATCTTGCAGTTCAAGTAAATCCCAAGTCATGAAGTGTGTGGCTCAGTTAAAGACGTATCGTGTCAGGTCAGGTCACAAGTTCCAGATTTCAGGTCTCAATTCTTGTGAAAGAAGGGACATCCGCGACCTTCCTCAGGCCTTCCCAAGCCTGAGGAAGGTCGCAAGACCGAAACGTTGCTCAATAAATTGCTCTGAACTAGCAAGTGGCAGTGTGCGGATGTCCCTTCTTTCACATTGTATACTCTCTGTCATCATCGCACCTGCCCCAAATTGCCTGCCGGGTGTGCGGAAGTCTTTTCTCTACAGGTATCAATTCTTCAAGTCTGAAACAGCATGATTTAGTGTTTTTTTTTTTGTCTACAACTTCACCATCGCCAATTTCGACGAGCCTTATATCATATCCTGTTATAGGGCAAGAAACCTTTTTTCTGAAAGAAGAGAAATGTCGCGCCGGACCGTTTGATGAAATTCATCATGGCAGTGAATGGAGACGGCTGGACCAGCTCGTAATTTATTTTTGTAATTCTTTATGAATGATTGCGACGATTGTCATTATAATCGGTTCAGGAATATAAAGGAAGACCTATCACAGGTTGTTTTCCATGAAACATTTGATTCTGTTTCCCCAAAAAATATTTGAATACCGTATTTAGCTCTTCTGAGCACAAATTTCAGCCAGGCTGGGTTGCCTACCCAGGGCTTGCGGCACCACTTGTTGCAGAAACCCAGTGCATAAACCCAAGTGCTTTTGGAGATGGCATTAATCAGGGACGTCACTGACAATTTTGCTGCCCTACGCATATGTTTGGTATACATGTATGTTAGAATGTATACCAGGTAGGCCACTGTTTTATCGTCGCTGTCAGGCTTGGATCTTGTATCTTCAAACTTCTACCTTCATTTTCTTTTAAAGTTTTTTCGTCATTATGCTCTACTCTTCAAAAGTGTCAATCAAAAGTTGATCTACTACAAGCTCACAGATCTGGGCGAGCTTGTACTGTAGATATGCTATTTTCACTATTTCTGAACATTCGGTTCAATTTCCTCAAAAGTAATGTTTTTGTTGGACATGTGAGGTATTCACCCGACAACAACGATATGTGTGGCGCAGTGTGTATGTTCAAGTGTGTGTTTGTGTGTGTGTGTCATGTTCAGATGACGACAGGCCATCCTCCAGTACATTGGAGGGTTTCCAGTAGCCATCCAGAGGGGTTCAGCATCTCGACACCTCTCTACAGAACAGCATGCTACTGTAAACAAGATAGCTGGCACGGAAGTGCTTTCTGACAGTGATTGCACAGTGCATGTCCTCTATGATTTAGATGTGATTTGCTTTGTGGCTTTACATAAGAGACGAGCACAGCAAGCCGAGCCCCTCTGATGATTTCACACAACAAAATATTCATACTACTCTCTCACACGCCCACTCTCTCTCATCTTTCTCTCTCTCTCTCTCTCTCTCTCTCTCTCTCTCTCTCTCATCTTGGACATTCTCCTACTTTTCCGCTCTTAGTCTTAACCCATTTGAAATAGAGTTTGATCCAATAGTTCCAATTAGCATTTCTATGGCGCCTTTATCCAAAGTGGTTTACAGAGTGCTTTTTACATTCACACATTCACACACCGACGGCGGACGGAACCATTTAAACCTAACTGCAGCAACCGATTTAATCTTCTTCAGTCCGGCAGCCAGGGGCGTGGAGTGGGACATTTGTTTTTTATTGGTCTAAAATATTGTCTCTATACATACATTCATGAATCCCCCTCCTGACCGGCTGTTAGCGTTGAGTAATTAATTTTATAGGGTATGGCAAAATGTAAAAAAATTCATTATGCTTATGACATGTCAAAATGGGGGGTTTTCATGATTCTAAATCCATTACAAGCATTCATTTTGTACGAAAAACAAAAAAAGCCTGTTGGCTGCTGGACGATGTTTCGATACATTCTGCATCTTACTCAAGGGCACTTCGACACAATGCCAATGAGTCGGAGTCGGACTGGGAATCTATTCAGTTCCTAAAAGCCTGCCACTTAAAAGCTTGTTAAACAGTCTTGGGTTATCCCGGGGCTATATGCGCCACATATCTTTAGGTAAACTGCCTAATTAGGCTGCCTGCCATTTTATTGTTATTGCATCATATTAAAGCCACAGATTAGGGCGAGTTTTCTCTTTTCATGTCACACTGACTAAAACATGATAAAGACATCTTGTGTTTGTCGTTGCTAAACCTGGAAACTAATAATTGAAATATTGATGACAAAACTAAACTGGATTTTAATGAGCCCAGGGAACTCGGTAATAAATAAATCAATCCTCACATTTTGACAGGGCCGGATCTACCATATGGTCACCCAGGGGCCCTTGGGCATCAGGGGGCCCTCAAAAACAACAGAACCCCCCTTTTTAAACTCCATGTAAATGTCCCCCTTTTGTTAATATATCTAATGAAAATGTGTCAAAATTATTGTTTTATTGTTGGTGAGATTGCAGCTGGAATGTGCAATTGTGTGTAAAGCAGCAACAATGCAATGGTTGGCTATGTGAGGTCAGGAGACGGGTGGAAAGGTGATTCTGGTGTCAGTTTGTTACTGCCTGGCTGTCACTCTGGGGCGGTGAGGCGTTTTTATACACATAAAAACGCCAAAAGAATGCACAAAATGGCAAGATTTCACGCACGGGTCCACGTGCATGTGCAGGGGGGCCCTTGGAGCTTCAGTGCCCAGGGTCCCTCAGATGTGCTAATCCAGCCCTGCATTTTGCACAGTATTGTAATGAATCTTGACACGGTGACTGAGTGACTGACCCTCTTGAGTCACAGAATTACACGGGTCACTAATTTGGTCGTCACGCACTCGCGGTAGGTTTAGTTTAGTTAGGCAGCTCATTTCGTGTGTAGATATTTGGAAGCTGTTTAGGTCCCATGCAGGGAGCAAGGAGCCAAGGAGCGTGTGCGCTCCCCTCGCGCGCTACATCCATCCACATTTACATTACCATCTTGTGAAGCTTGCGCGAGCCAAAATAATAAATAAAATAACAGATCTACAATGCGTCGCCGTGTGACTCGTTGTACGCTTGTACATCTGTTCCTTTTTCCCCTCGGCAGGAGAAACACCGTTGTACTAATGGAGCGTAAGTTTCTCCGCGTTCCAAACGTGAACCACCCCCCCCTCTCGTCTCTTCTCTTCTCTTCTCTTCTCTTCTCTCCTCTGCTCCCGGGGTTCTGTTTCTTCTCCCGCTTGTAAAAAGAGGCAGTTTGTCGGTGCGTTCGTGGTTCTGTGTGTGTGTGTGTGTGTGTGTGTGTGAGGGAGAGACGGAGGTGAAGTGTCCGGTCGGGTTCGGTCCGGAGGAGCGCACAGGGGGAGGTGATGAGATGCTGTGTCCTCCTCCTCGTGCCAGTAAAGGATGGACTGCATATGTATTGTCACGACCAAGGTAACGAGCCACAGCTGAATCGGCTTAACGGTTAATTAACAGCCACTTATTGTCGCTGGCCTGGCCGCGTTAACTTGTATTCGTCAAAACCAAGTCGCATTAGGGCGTATGTTTCTTAAGTTGATAATATAGTACCTAATTGCATTCAGTCATTTAATTAGGCATGAATGAGTGGAAAATAGCCAGTAGGCTATGCTAGGGGTTGAATAAAGTGTAGTTGTAACTAGAACTATTTATGAATTGGGTTTATTATAAGCTAAAACTAAAATGGTTGTTTTTATCATTCTTTGTATTTTTAATACTATTTGTTAATATTGTTATTGAGAGGTATAGGCTATGTCATGACAATTTGAAAAGTGAAACAGAGAGATATATAGTCTATTCTCTATTGGCACCCTTGTATATGGCAATCTTTCTCTCATTACTTTTTATATTTTTTATATCGTATACAGTATATGATGATGACAGATGGAGGTATGTCCCCATGTACAGTATAATCACACAAGTGAAGTACTTATTCAGTGATTTGTTTCATGGCACATGTGATTCCATAATTGGAGCATTCTCAGGCAGGTTTAGCATTCTGCCTCTTTAATTTGATCATGCTGTGTGTGTGTGTGTGTGTGTGTGTGTGTGTGTGTGTGTGTGTGTGTGTGTGTGTGTGTGTGTGTGTGTGTGTGTGTGTGTGTGTGTGTGTGTGTGTGTGTGCGCGCGCTTGTGCGCTTGTGCTTGCGGCCAAATGTGACTTCATCTCACTGATACATTCTCTGTTCATCATAAGCCGCCGTCACAACTCACTTACTATGGTTGTAAAAAATGGAAAACACTAATGTCATAACAGTAGTAGTATCAGCCTGCTTGACTAAAGTCACAGTATCAACAATCTTTCATCTAACCAGTAACCAGTAAGAATGAAAGCAGCGCTCCACACACAAATATTCCTAACTGTGACTCTACTGTTGTGTAAGCAGATTTTTCTTAGCCAAATCTCTCTCTCTCTCTCTCTCTCTCTCTCTCTCTCTCTCTCTCGTGTTCAGGGCACCATGCAGGGTCGCTAAAGAGAGGTTCCCTTATACAAAATTGAATCTATTTATTAGACTTAATTAGATTAATGGTGAAGTGTTGGATCAAATGAGCGGTGAAGTCAATCCATCTCCATCTCTCTCCATCTCTTTGTCTCTTCATCTCTCTCTCCCTTTGCTCTGTACAGTTTAAAACATCTGTACTGTACTGTACTGTACTGTACTGTACTGTACTGTACTGTACTGTACTGTACTGTACTGTACTGTACTGTACTGTACAATGTAGCTGGCTGTAGAAGAGATGCTCTGGTCTACGGCGCTTGTGGGACATACTCTATAACCACCATTTTCAATAATTTATGATGAATTGTTTTTCCCATAGAGCGCGCGCGCACACACACACACACACACACACACACACACACACACACACACCTGGGTCTCTAACACCTTGGTGTGTTTGTTGAAAGAACACAGAACATGTGACGTACTCTCACTCAATGTCCTGGATCAGTCTGGTCTAGATGACTGATGAAGGCAGCTGCTGGCTGCGAGAAGAAGACTGACGTGCGTGTGCGTGCGCATGCGCTCTCGTACAGTACATGTACATGTGAGAAGGATGCTGTGTTTGTAGGACAGTACCTTAGTGTTGTGAACTATTTTGAGACAAAGGGCCCTATTTTCATCTGTCCTAAACCCCTTATCTCTAAACCTTGCATTTTTTACCATTTTGAAAAACATTTTTGAATAGTTCAAATTGCCGATCTACAAGCTCACAACGTGTTTATGTAGATCTGCTAGTTGAACAATTTTAATGTTTTTCAAAATGGTAAAAAAGGCAAATAGGTTTAGGTTTAAGGGGGTTTAGCACTGATGAAAATAAGACCCAGAGAGAGAGAGAGAGAGAGCGTTCAGAATTGAGTGACACAGTATTATGTTGCAGTAAGTTAGTCCTCATCATCATTTTTCGACCGCGGTCGAGATCGTGGATTTCACAATATTACGCCAGACTTCCCGGTCCTTCATTGCCATCCCCAGTTCCTGCTTACTGATGCCTGTGTCCCTAGCGATGACATCAAGGAACGACAGTTTTCTACCTCTGGTCTGCTTTGAGGCAGGACTCCAGAGAAGAAGGGAAGATATAAGCTCATTGTCAGCTCTGTAGCAGTGGCCGGTAAACTGTGTTCTTCTGGTTCTTGACTAGTGAAGAAACACGGTGAAGGTTGCCGACCGTATATTAGATTAGTCGATGGGTGGCTCTTCCAAGACAGATTTTGCGCTCTCATTAGAAGGCGGTGTAAGTGCCATTCAACCATTTCTCTAGTTTCTTTGAAAGTGTCCATGTCTCGGAGCCATAGAGTAGAATCGGCTCAACGGTCATCCTAAATATTTTTTTCTTTTAGCATTTTACTAAGCTGGGATGACCAGATCGTAATGCATGTCATTGCAGGCTGACCAGGCCATACCAGTCCTAGTTTGAAAGTCCTTTTGGGATGAACCCAAATACTTCATCAACCTGTAAGTTAGTGCAGCATAGGTGACCACATACATAGTCATGTGTGGCATTAATCTCTCGTCAGACCTGTGCACTGGCCTGCCCACATCAGCTGCTCGTTATGTCACTGAAACAAGACTACTGAACGTCCTCCTTATCGCCCAGGAACTCACGCTGCTCCTTAACACCAGTGGTGGAAAAAGTACTCAAATTATTTACTTAAGTAAAAGCATCAATAGTGCAATATAGAAACTCTGTTACAAGTGAAACTCAATAATTCAAAATTGACTTGAGAAAAAGTACAAAAGTATTGGTATAAAACTGTACTTAAAATTCAAAAAATAGAAATACACTTTGTGCAGAATCTTTGTTCACAATGCGCCACAGAGATTGTAGATTGGCTTTTTCATATAGTATATAATGTATGTTTTGTAATAATAATCAAAATCTACAAAGTAACAGTTTTCAAATAAATCTAGTGGAGTAAAAGTACAATATTTGGATCAGAGATGTAAAAGTATTGTAAATACTAAAGTAAAATAAAAATAAATACCTCAAAATTGTACTTGCAGTACTTACGTTGTGCGTTCAGATGACGTGTCTTTGTGTCATCACCTATGATGGCAGTGAGTGTTCATATGCCTTACCTCAGATACATTATACATTACTCATGGAATATTTATGTCCATACAAGGTTAACAACATAGTGGTGCATGGACTGCAGAGTGCAGTGAGAGCAGCACTGCATTGGACCATTAAACCACAGCAGTGATTATCATTTTTAAAGAAGAGGATAATTGTTTTTGTCCTTGGTATACGTGTGATTTTATATCGTTGCTGTCGGGCAGAAACCTTATCTCTATATTTTAACTTTAACTCATAATTTAATGTCGTACTTGATGACAACAAGATTGCACGAAGCAGATCCAAAGCTCAAAATGCGGCGTGAAGGGACACATTTGGCAGCCGTGGTCAGATGATGCATGTTCATTTTAACGACCAATCAATAGCTTGTATTCTGTCTTGTATCAGTGGATCTAACTTGGTTTACTTTAAGTTAAAGTAAACAACCCCCGCAAATGATGAAGTGTTAACGAACGTCTGATAGCATTTGAGTCAAGTCTGTCTAGCGTGCTTGGTGCCTTCCTGCGAGTGCTGCCACAGGGGTTACTGGCCCCTGTTACCCCACCAGTCTTTCCTGGAGGTCAGCTGTCTCTCCTGCATCACCGACAACCATTGTCATCAATTGTGGCTGTGTAAGGCTTAAGTACACAATTATTACATTCTAAATTAGATGAGCAACACATGTATTGAACAGACAGAGCAGTAATATGCTAACATTTTAATTGGGTGTGTCATTGCAGTATCAATACACTGCAATGTAGAAATACGGAATTCAAAATGTACTTGTGTAAAAGTACAAAAGTATTATTCAAGATTTCAGCTATTTTCTTTTTATAGAGTGTGTGTGTGTGTGTGTGTGTGTGTGTGAAGCAGGACGTTGTGGTAAAAAGAGTGCACTCAGCAAACATTGGCTCCGTGCTTTGTGCTTACTCCTGCAGTTTGTTGTGGTCCAGAATGGCCACTGCTGGGTGGAAACACACCATAGAGTTGGTACACACTATCCACCAGCCATCTTTGATGTTTATCACCACTATAGGGCATATTTTGTGGTTCCATTAAATTTTTGCCCATTCATTGTTTTCCCATAGAGATTTATATTGATTATTTTAAGCCTAGAATCAAGCCGTCCAGGCTCCTGGTGAATCATCATCACCATAAGACAGCATGGGGCAGCAGTGGCTCAGCGGTAGTGTGGCCACGTGGGACCGCCAGGTTCCCAGTTCAATCCCAGACAGCATGGGGCAGCAGTGGCTCAGTGGTAGTGTGGCCACGTGGGACCGCCAGGTTCCCAGTTCAATCCCAGACAGCATGGGGCAGCAGTGGCTCAGCGGTAGTGTGTGTGGCCACGTGGGACCGCCAGGTTCCCAGTTCAATCCCAGACAGCATGGGGCAGCAGTGGCTCAGCGGTAGTGTGGCCACGTGGGACCGCCAAGTTCCCAGTTCAATCCCAGACAGCATGGGGCAGCAGTGGCTCAGCGGTAGTGTGGCCACGTGGGACCGCCAGGTTCCCAGTTCAATCCCAGACAGCATGGGGCAGCAGTGGCTCAGTGGTAGTGTGGCCACGTGGGACCGCCAGGTTCCCAGTTCAATCCCAGACAGCATGGGGCAGCAGTGGCTCAGCGGTAGTGTGTGTGGCCACGTGGGACCGCCAGGTTCCCAGTTCAATCCCAGACAGCATGGGGCAGCAGTGGCTCAGCGGTAGTGTGGCCACGTGGGACCGCCAAGTTCCCAGTTCAATCCCAGACAGCATGGGGCAGCAGTGGCTCAGCGGTAGTGTGGCCACGTGGGACCGCCAGGTTCCCAGTTCAATCCCAGACAGCATGGGGCAGCAGTGGCTCAGTGGTAGTGTGGCCACGTGGGACCGCCAGGTTCCCAGTTCAATCCCAGACACCACTTCCACCACTTTAGTGTAATGGAGTCAATAATGACTGCTTATTTCACAGCTACTTTACTAAAGAATCTGAACATCGCTGCTTGCATTGGAGGGAATCATTATAACAAATTGGCAACTCCACAATCTGAAAGCTGGAGTTCTCATTGTCCAAGAGATTGAACTGAGGGCTGGCAGATCCTAACATGCAATCTTTATCACTGAGCATGCCTCCATGTTCTTCAGTGAATCCTCTTTCTGCACTCATACAATAAGTACATTAATAAGTAATTGAATGAATGAATGGACAAGCAAACTCAAAAACAACATTATGCACTGTTCAAAAATCACGATAATTGTTTTAATTCACCGGTTTTAATAGTCAAATTTGTATTGATAGTTTACGAATCCCTACCAATCAGAATTGATTGAACACCCAGCGGCTTGCCTTCACAGTGTTGTTGTGTTATGGTTGTGTGACTAGTGATGAACGGCTTATTTAGCCCATTTTTTAGCTCATAGCGCACCACCGAGTGGTATTTTTGAAAAATCGTGAGAATATTTATTTCAGAAATGGAGTTAATAGAGTTAATTAGCGCTCCTAAATGAGCTTTTAACGAGGCTGATGGAGGGCCGTCTCAGGCCGTCGTTTCGCTAGGTCATCCGTTAAGCGCGTAACGCCTAATGGGTGTGAAAAAAATGCGTTTTATTAAAGCTACTTGACATTTCTTCTAAATTCATATTCAAACCTCATATTCCAATTCAAAAGTATCGAAATGAGCAGATCTACAAGCTCAAAATACGTCGCTGCAGTATGATCATTTACGAAAACACACACAAAGTTTGAATATGGAGATAAGAGGTTTCTGCCCGACAGTGAAGTAAGCAAGTGATACTTTTTCTGTTTTTCCATTGAACGTGAGGCAGCAGGGTGTTCAGATGTGACGGAACATTACAGCTGGGAGGTGTGACAGTAGCATTAGAATAGACAGGCCAGCAGTTTGTCTGCTGGGTAAGCACTTCAGGAAGGAATCTTACTATGCCTCCATGATCCTCAGAGCGTACAGCTACGGCTGTCACCACAAATAATTGCGATTAACGATTGAATTGTGTTTTATTCATTTTTTTGATGAATCATATCTTTTGAATCTTTCTTTTTTGTTATATTTCAACTAAGCTCACAATGCACTGCTTATAGATCAGCTATGGGTTTTTTTTAAATGGAAAATAATATATAATTCTATGAATAATTTTGATTAGAGTAAGTGTTTCACTCCTAATCTAGCTGTCTCTATATCTTATCATCCATTTAGGGCACAGTGGGTGTTTGCAGGAATCGTACCCACAACCCTCTTCATTTACTGGTTAATGGAATGTGCTGTCTGTCTGTTTGTCTGTCTCACTCTTTCATCACTTTGTCTTTTCTGAAGCTGTCCTGCAGGGTCTCTCTCTCTCTCTCTCTCTCTCTCTCTCTCTCTCTCTCTCTCATCCTGTTCTATTTTCTCTGTTCTATTTTTATTTCTATTTTTCCTCTATTGTCCTGTCTATCTCTCGTCTCCTCTCATTGTTAAATGTGTATTAGTATTCATGTTGGTGATGAGGGCTTATGGATGTGCTTCGTCTGCATATTAACAACATAACCTGTCATCCACTGCTGCAACCTCTCTATCCCTCTCCACGCCCCCTCCCTCCTCCTCTCCTTCTCTCTCCCCCTCACTCTCCCTCTCTTATTCTGTGCCTCATTTTATCCTTGTACTGTACTGCACGTATCACACTGAATAATGCATTCATTCACTGTGTGTGTGTGTGTGTGTGTGTGTGTGTGTGTGTGTGTGTGTGTGTGTGTGTGTGTGTGTGTGTGTGTGTGTGTGTGTGGGGAAGTGCCTTATCGTGCAATCCCATCCACGTCTACTGGGTTCAACAACCATGTGTTAAGGTGAAACTAGTCTCTATAGTCTGTAAACGTTATGCATGTATAACTGTGTGTGTGCGCACACAAATAGTCACAAGGTTTATACTGAAGCTATTAGGCCTACTAATCTACTGCTCTGAATATCATTCCTAAAGGAGGTCTAAATTGTATCATTTGTTTTGTTGGTAATCATTACTATAAGTTCAGATTGGTTGTTCAGTTAAGGGTTCCCCCGCCTCTCCAGTTATTCCGTATACCAATGTCCAATTAGCCCTTCGCTAGGTCCCTCGCCAACGCCTCCTTCTCCCCATGTTAAATGACGGGATTTCTCCATATAAATAATCAATAATTTCAGTAGCAAGGGCATCACGATGTATTTTAAATCTAGTCAACCAGGCCTGCAGTAGGCTATGCACTGGACATTATTTGTGTGACATTATTGAAATAATAGGAAACGACAGAAAGAGAAATAAACTTTTAACAACCACCCGACAGGAGTTTTCATGTTACCTGGGTGGGTCCTGCATAGCAACATTTGCTAAACTATTTGGATTGGCATTGGACAATCGCTTTTTGGGGTGGGATTTAGTGAAGGCCTAATTAGCCCATTAAAACCGCGAAAGCATCTGTCATTTTAGATCTTTGCGTCGGTTATTCAAGTATACAGTAGAAGATATACGTACAAGGCTAGCTTGTACGCTGTTTTTGAATATCTTTGCAAAATCTTTGAGAGTGTGAGAAGTTGTGATTTAGAAGGCACTTTTAAATTCGTCCTGAGGTCTTTGGTCTGCACTAATAATCATGATAAAATGGCACAATTATTTTCTACTCAGTCTGTGTCTCATAGTATGGCTGTTGGCAGTTCAGAAACCTGTCCACCAGTGACATCATTAGGCAGGTTTTTTTTAAACAAGATTATTTTTACAAAAATGTTTAGATTTCTATTATTGTGAGAACGATGGCTTCTATTTTCGCATTGCAACTTTTCAGGACTAGAAAGCCTGCCGTTTCTATTAGCTTGGATTTCGTATTGATTATGTCACTGGTGGACGGGTTTCTGAACTGCCCACAGCCCTCCTATGAGACAGACTGAATAGGAAAAAGAATGTGCCATTTTATCATGATTATTAGTGAGGATTTATTATATGAAGATGGGTTGAAAAGTGGTGAAGTGGTCCTTTAAGGGGTTAGTGGAGAGATAACTTAGACTGGACGTGATCAAACAAAAGACATGCAGACAAAATTGGATCTGGAACACACAATTGAAGCTGAAGAATGATCTATGTGGGGCTCTCTCTCCTGGTTGGATAAATTGGGTATAAGTAAGTAGGTCGGAGTGGCTTATTGTTCATTGTATCAGCCAAGAGCGAGGGTCTATCTATCCCCTTTTCAGTGCGCTGGACCCCTGGGAGATGGATTGCTGAGGGTGGAGCGCAACACCCACCAACCCCTCGCAGCACAAAGAACACATCTTAGTTACTCAAGCCTTGCTACTCAGTGGTACTCTGTACGCTGTGTTGGTGTCTGGAATTGAATTAGAAAAATAAACATCACACACCGTATGATGTATCTGTGTGTGTCTGAGACCCAGGCATGGCTTTCACACACAGTATGATGTATCTGTGTGTGTCTGAGACCCAGGCATGGCTTTCACACACAGTATGATGTATCTGTGTGTGTCTGAGACCCAGGCATGGCTTTCACACACAGTATGATGTATTGGTGTGTGTCTGAGACCCAGGAATGGCTTGCACCAATAGACTAAGGGCTCCATTTTCTTCACCACTAAAACCCTAAATCCCTAAACTTCTTTGCCTTTTTTTCTTTTTTTTTTTTTTACTATTTTGATAAACATTTTTGAATAGTTAAAATGGCCAGTCTACAAGCTCACAACGTGTCAATGTAGATTGGCTAGTTGAACTATTCAAAAATGTTTTTCAAAACGGTAAAAAAAAGGGCCCTATCTTTGTCCAACATACTGTATGTTTGTGTGGGGTCAACATACTGTATATATGTGTGTGTGGGGTCAACATACTGTATATATGTGTGTGTGGGGTCAACATACTGTATATATGTTTGTGTGGGGTCAACATACTGTATATATGTGTGTGTGGGGTCAACATACTGTATATATGTGTGTGTGGGGTCAACATACTGTATATATGTGTGGGGTCAACATACTGTATATATGTGTGGGGTCAACATACTGTATATATGTGTGTGTGGGGTCAACATACTGTATATATGTGTGTGTGGGGTCAACATACTGTATATATGTGTGTGTGGGGTCAACATACTGTATATATGTGTGTGTGGGGTCAACATACTGTATATATGTGTGTGTGGTGTCAACATACTGTATATATGTGTGTGTGGGGTCAACATACTGTATATATGTGTGTGTGGGGTCAACATACTGTATATATGTGTGTGTGGGGTCAACATACTGTATATATGTGTGTGTGGGGTCAACATACTGTATGTGTGTGTGTGTGTGTGGGGTCAACATACTGTATATATGTGTGTGTGGGGTCAACATACTGTATGTTTGTGTGGGGTCAACATACTGTATATATGTGTGTGTGGGGTCAACATACTGTATATATGTGTGTGTGGGGTCAACATACTGTATATATGTGTGTGTGGGGTCAACATACTGTATATATGTTTGTGTGGGGTCAACATACTGTATGTTTGTGTGGGGTCAACATACTGTATGTTTGTGTGGGGTCAACATACTGTATATATGTGTGTGTGGGGTCAACATACTGTATGTGTGTGTGTAGGGTCAACATACTGTGTGTGTGTGTGTGTGTGTGTGAGGTCTGTAAAAACACTAACTCAAGGACAGTTTTGCAGTTGAACTTCGTGGTGGGGAGTGGATGTTCAGGGGCTGTCTTCTCTGCTCTGGTGGGCCGGTTACTGGTTATGGTGCTGGAGCCCCCCCCCTCCCCTTACTTTTGCTTACTTACTTGCTTAAGGACTTTGCTTACACACACACACACACACACACACACACACACACACACCGTGTGACCTCTGACCCTTTTATTCAGGGGCCGCTTTTATTGGCTGTGCTTTCATCTGGGGAGTCCACTGAACTTAAAGAGACCATTAGGATTCTGGAAGCAGAGTGCAAGAGGAAATACCTTTATGCACATACGCACGCAAGCATGCACGCACGCACATACGCACGCACAGCCCCCAGCCTCCTTCTCTCTCTATGCACATACATACGCATGCACAGCCCCCAGCCTCCTTCTCTCTCTATGCACATACATACGCACGCACAGCCCCCAGCCTCCTTCTCTCTCTATGCACATACATACGCACGCACAGCCCCCCCAGCCTCCTTCTCTCTCTATGCACATACATACGCACGAACAGCCCCCCCAGCCTCCTTCTCTCTCTACTTTGTTTTTTTTTAATTCAAAGGAGCTTTATTGCCATGAGAAAACATACGTTTACGTTGACAATGCAAAAGGGGAGCAAAACAAACGAAAAAATGTCAGTACAATTACATGGGAATAAAGAAACATGTAAGCTCTGTGTTACATTGCAGGAAACTATCTTACAAAAACCACAAGAGGTGTGCATTTATTGCACTCAGAAATAGGAATGGTTAACCCATTGAGACCTAAGACCAGATTCTAAATGTCTTCTAAATCCTGACAGTTTTCTGAAAAAATGTCAGTGGTTCTCAAACCTTTTCCAGGCTTTTCATGTCAAGTACCAGCAAAACATATATGTATTCAGCCGCCGACCCCCATCTGAAAATATGTTGTTCCAGGGACCCCCCCCCCCCCAGGAGCAAAGATTTAATTAAAAACCTGCGCTGTGGAAGAATATAATATATTCTTCCACACATTTTACGCAAATCTTTGAATACCGTATATTATACGGTATTCAAAGATTTGCGTAAAATTTTCACGATTAAAAAAACCAGCTCCTACAGGACCTACAAGCTTATAGTGTGGCACAGAATGTATTTTTCAACAGCTAAAGTTTAAAACTCTCTAGACTCTCTCCTCTAGTAGATCTCTAGACTCTCTCCCTCTCTTGCAGTTTGAGAACAGAAAGGAAGAAGACAAAGGAAAGGCAGAGTAAACAATAGAAAGATGTTGGCAGGTGTGTGTGTGTGTGTGTGTGTGTGTGGGGGGGGGGGGGGGTGCGTGTGTGTGCGTGTGTGGTACCCTGGTCGGGTTTTAGGAGTGTGGGACAGGAAGTGGAGGACATGTTGATGGACTTCTCACTTCCTGTATGCAGCTTTTAGATCGGGGCGGAAGAGTCTTGCTTCCCTCTTAACTCATCCACCAGGTGTCCCTTCCCCCTCCGCCCCTCCTCCGCCCCTCGAAGTGTGTAGTAATCCAGATCATGAAGTACAGTATATCGTTGGTGTCGGGCAGAAACTTCCCTTCTCCATGTTTTGTATTGGCCTGTTTTGACTCCATATATGGTGTTCTTAAGGTGATATGCATTTGTGTCACCTAGTGTGGACCTTATTTTTTTCTGAATATTTTAATTTAGTCTTAGTCTTTTGAATAACACACAATTTAGTCTTAGTCCTATTTAGTCTTCTAAAATACCATAGTCTTTTAGTCTTAGTCAACTAAATGAAATTATAGCTACTGGTATCCCCCCAGTATTTAGGGGGTTTGAATGCCTTGCCCAACGGCAACTTAGTGAAGGTTGCAACGCAATGTGCTGTAAGCTTGTAGATCAAAATGTTTATAAAACGGTCATAAAAGAGGAACGGTTTTGGACTTACAAGGTATCCACCTGGCAGCAACGATCTCTAGATGACTCCAGCAATGACCACCATCACAGTACCTTTCAGCTCAACACACACACACGCCCCCGTGCGCACTTCACCCCAGGGGCAGCTCCTTGCCATCTGGGTAGAGAGCGACAAACTCTTTTCTCACACAGACATGTGAGATGGAAAATATTAATAATTATTGCATGTCAACAGTGTGTGAATTCCACTATACATGTGATTTTATAATTATACTTATTTATAAAATAATAATAATGAAAAGAAAGATTTAGCAATACAAAATATAGGCCTAGTATTGTTCATCGAGTGCATTTTATCATTTTGATTAAATGACAAAACATTGTGATGACAAAGGGAAGACATGGACTTATGGACGTCTGTTACTGTGTTGAATATCTGTTTGCATTGATCCACATCGTCCGGCTCCCTCCGAGCTGATCTGAAGTCAGTTAAACCTCCTCCTTGTACTCTTGTTTTTCTCCTCTCACTCCTCCTCACTGGTCCACTCCGTCTCCAGGGGCTATGCCATCTGTCTGACTCCTGGAGGGAGGGAGGGAGAGGGAGAGAGAGAGGGAGAGGGAGAGAGGGAGAGGGAGAGGGAGGGAGGGAGAGGGAGAGGGAGGGAGGGAGAGGGAGGGAGAGAGAGAGAGCATGTGTGGGGAGAGAGTGCATGTGTGAGTGAAGCAAGGAGTTATAAAATGTAACTGCTGCACTTCTGCTGCCCTCTGCTGGTGTCTAAGAGCATTACATATATTGTAATAGACTATAGTTAGACTGGGCTCAACTCCTTTCTAAGGTTGAGTACAGAGAATAACCGCTACCATATTAGAACCGCTACTGTATTGTTGCTGTCGGGCAGAAAACCTCTCATCTCCATAGTTTAACCGTTTGTGTTTTTTTTTTTAACCCCTTACTTGATCACACTATAGCGTCACACAAAAGCATAACAAGAACTGATCAATTATCAGTTAATTACCAGTGGCTGCCTTATATCTCCAGAATTGTGCTATGAAATGTAAATATTTTATAAATTAAAAATAAACTTTGGAATTTATCTAATCCGGTGTGCACATGACATGCACATGTTTTAATTGCCTTGTATTTTAATTACCTTGTATTTGTCACAATGGCCAAAAATGGCACAACCTCTACACTTTGGTGTCAAGCAGGTGGCACTGAATTTAACAACAACAGGGTCTGTCGAGGTGACTCTGTAACTGACAGTGTAGCCTTAGCCTACTGCAAATGGAACCAAATATTTTATAACAAACTATGATGTTAATACAAATGGACTGTTATGGGTCCATTTGGTTGTATTTGTGCACTCTCAGATAGCACATTCTCCAAGCCATTATATGTCGCACCTCACACACAGCTGTCGGTTGTAGTGTTGACATTGGCTTGGCAGGTACAAAGAACATCTCTCATGTGTCAACATCGCGGGGGTCCGCGGATGGCCGGGTCCAGCGGGCGTCCCCGTGGAGCTCGGCGCGGGGGTCCGCGGTAGGCTGCGTGGGGGTCAGAATGTTTTACTGTTAAATCAGCGGGTGTGCTCCGGAGTCCGGACTCGTGTGCTCTGCTTTGCTGCGCTATATGGGGCTTGCGTGACCGTTTGGACTATGGCATTAAACGTGTCTGGTTGCGTCCCCCCCCTCTATGGGTTGCGTAGAAAGGCAGCAAATCAGAACAACGGTCAGTATGACTATATGTCGAAGTTTTCTTGGCTATTCATTGACCAGTGCTTTTCAAGCCACTGGTAAAAAAATAGCAGATATACAAGCTTGTTTTGGGCGTGTAGATCTGCTATTTTAGCTTTTATTTTATTTGAAATTTTGAATTGTAACGGTCATGATGTTTCCGTATGTTATGTAATAATCAAAATCAACAAAGTAACTAGTAACTAAAGTTTTCAAATAAATGCAGTCAGTGAAATAAAAGTACAATATTTGGATCCGAGATATAGTGGAGTAGAAGTAAGACTATTTGAAATACTCCAGTAAAGTAGAAAAACTAAAAACTAAAAATGTACTAAAGTACAGTACTTAGTAAATTAACTTAGTTTCTTTCCACCAGTGCTTTTCTGTGCTCTGTTATTGTGGGAAAAGCTTTCACTGAAAATAGCAGATCGACTATAAATATATATAATATGGATGCTTTGGTTTAGTGGCCACGGTGTGCCTGTGTCACATGTGTCCCTGGGGGTGTGACTACTTGTCATGGCAGACCCCAGAACAGTGTTTAGTGCCGAGTTTGGTGTGGATGGTACTGGCGGTGCGCTAGTGGACGTCACGTGTGTGACAACCACTGTCCACTGCCTGTGGTTAAATGACCACCCTCTAGTCTAGGCCATTTCAGAGTAGGATTTTGAACATTTTAAAAATAGATTTGCCTAAAATATGGAATGAAGATGCTCCTAACTTCCTCTTAATTACAGCAGGGGGAGCCAGAGACAAAGCTAGTGTTACTATACATGTCTTATGTTACTGACAAGTGCATGGTGAAAAGTCACTAAATGCATTTACTTAAGTACTGTACTTTAGTAAACATTTTAGGTATTTGTACTTACAGAATATCACCACCTTATATTTACAATTTCTAATACTTTTACTTCTACTCCACTACTCAGAATCAGATCCAAATATTGTAGTTTTACTCCACTAAATGTATTTGAAAACTTTAGTTACTACTAGTAGTTACTTTGATTAATATTACAACAATTCAGGCCTATATACATTTCGGCCATGCTATTTTCAAAATATTTTTTATATATATATACATTTTATATATATTTGAAAACGTATCAAATGGGACATTCTGCATAATGAATACTTTTATTTTTGGTCCTTGAAGTACATTTTGATACCAATACTAGTAAGTACATTTTGTAACCGAGTAAGTATTTTATTGAAACCCGAGTATTTCTTCATTGCAGTATTAATACATTTACTTAAGTAGAGTACTTTTTTACTGTACTGACAATTTACAATTTAAGGAGGGAGTTACAATAGTCAAGTTTTTATTAGACTGATGTCTGGATAAGGAGCTGGGCTGACTCCTGGGTGAGGAAGGATCTCTAGGTTTACACTCTATAACATTTGACAAATCAGCTTGCTTGGTTACATTTGGTAATGTGACATAAGGCTGAAAAAAGGCTAAGATACACTTTTTGTTCACAGCACACACCTGACAAAAGACCATTGCATTGTTTAAATCCGAAGCTATGTAGTTTTCCCTTGTTTTCATATTTTCTAATATGGCCCCCTTTGAAAAAGGTTTGGAAACCCCTGACCTACAGGATCGAGTGACTGCTGTAATGTGTGCTTTGAACTTTCTTGGCTGTTGGAACTGAAGTCACCAAGGTGTAATAGTTAGCTCCCATGCATGGGGCATGACTTGGCTAGGAAGATTACAGAAGTATTACAAATGTCATGCATGCATGTATGTCAACCAGTCGCATCTAAATTACTTCATTGTCAACCGTTGTATGAGGTTCATCATAGGAACTTACGGAATTTAGTATGGTTATTGTGCTGTAACACATATGCACGCACACATGTTGTGCCGTGGCAGTCGTTGGTTTGTAAATATTGCAGGGATAGATGGGTGGATGGATGATGGATGGATGGGTGGGCGGGTCGGTGGGTGTGTGGATGGATGGGTTTGTGGGTGGGTGTATGGATGGATGGGTGGGTGGGTGTATGGGTGGGTGGATGGGTGGATGGATGGATGGATGGATGGGGCAGTCACGATTTCACGAAGTTGACGATTAATTGTCACACAAAGAATTGTGATAACAATGTCATTGTGTTTTTTACCTTTTTTTTGCATTGGACATTTAAACTTTACAATTTGTATTTCCGTTTGCCTTTTTTGTCTTCGTAATCACAAATTGCACAGGGCAAATATGACAATAACTTAAATAGATTACACAAAGAAATCACTGGCACATTTAAAGTTTAACTTTCCAAAAATGTACAGAATAACGAAACTAGTTGATCTACAAGCTTACAATACGATGTGTTGTCAAAATGTTTCAGAGATTTTCTGCATTTTAGATTGGCAGCTTTTACACATCCTATGTGGTTGCGGAGCTTTTGATGCTATATGAACTCATTTAGCTGTCCCCCATCCAAGGACCCCTGTGGGTCTGCAGACCCCACTTTGAGAACCATGGGGGGTTGATGTCTACTCTGTAAAGTGTGTGTGTGTGTGTGTGTGTGTGTGTGTTCAAGAGGGGCTCCACCCCCACTGGTTTAACATCAGATGATGTAATCACTAAGCTCTCTTTGGGTATATAATACTTCTTTCTCCCTTTTGTTCTTATTTATTGCTCTCTCTAGCTCTGTCTCTCTCTCTCTAGCTCTGTCTGTCTCTCTCTCTCTCTCTCTCTCTCTCTAGCTCTGTCTCTCTCTCTCTAGCTCTCTCTCTCTCTCTCTCTCTCTCTCTCTCTCTCTCTCTCTCTCTCTCTCTAGCTCTGTCTCTCTCTCTCTAGCTCTGTCTGTCTCTCTCTCTCTCTCTCTCTAGCTCTGTCTCTCTCTCTCTAGCTCTGTCTCTCTCTCTCTGTGTCTCTCTCTCTCTCTCTCTCTCTCTCTCTCTCTCTCTCTCTAGCTCTGTCTCTCTCTCTCTACTCTACCTCTCCCTTCAGTTTTCTCTTCACGTTATCTGCCTCTCTCCTCTCCTCTCCTCTCCTCTCCTCTCCTCTCCTCTCCTCTCCTCTCCTCTCCTCTGTGTTATGTCACATTCCCTGGGAGGCATTCTATCTCTCTCTCTGTCTCTCTCTCTCTCTCTCTTCTCCTCCCCCCCCCCCTCAAAAGTGACAGTTGCACTGTGTGTGTGTGTGTGTGTGTGTGTGTGTCTCAGCAGTAGCGATGTGTGTGTCACCAGCTTTCTGTCAGATGGCATTCAGATGCTCACATACGCACACACGTATACACATCGAGCACACACACACACACACACACTCACACACACACACACACACACACACATGACCCTCTTGTTCCCCGCCCCCCTCTTCCCAAGTGGCCAATCAGTAGAGCCCCACAGAGGACAGTTTAGGATGCACGCACACACACACACACACACACACACACACACACACACACACACACACACACACACACACACACACACACACTCAGCGAGAGAGAGAGAGAGAGAGAGACACAGAACGTGTACCACTTGACGAGAGCAAAACAAGGGACAGAACGAGAGAGAGAGAGAGGTCAGCAGGACCTTTAGCTCCAATAAGGGAGGAGCAGGGCCATAAGGGGGAGGAGGTGTAGAGAGAGAGGAGGAGGAGGTGATGAAGAGGAAGGAGAGGTGGGAATGAGGGCGGATGGATGGTGAGAGCCGGCAGCAGCAGCAGCAGCACCAGCAGCGGAGGAGGAGGAGGAGAACAAGGTGCAGATGGAGGCACGGGTGGAGGAGGAGATTGCGGAGGAGTAGGTCGCTGTGGCACCTCCTCCTGGAGGCCCAGCAGGAGACGCGGCGGAGGAGGAGGCGCGGGTCGTCCCCAGGGGGCGGAGCCGTCGGGGAGGAGGTGGAGCAGGAGGAGTAGGAGGGGGAAGAAGGGCTGCTTCACCCCGGTGCTCTGCCACTGCAAACTGGCCTGTACCAACAGCACCATCTCTCTGATGTTTGGATGCAAGGTGAGGAGAGGGGAGAGGAGAGAGGAGCACATTAACCCATTCTGACCTGAACGCACAGAAGAATGGTGGTTCTTTAACAGGGTGATATTCTGTCTTGTCTCTTTCTGACTGTGCCTCTCACTATTCTCTGCCTGAGCGTGTGAAGCTTGGTTTATCCACCGGTCCGGAAATACAAGCTCTCAGAAGCTCGCAGACCGCTGCCATTTATGTCACACGACACTGTTGCATAAATTAGGCGTACCTCTGCCACCTTATCGGTCTCGTCTTCTCCGGTTTTCAGTTTCTCTGTCCCTCCGTCTGTCTTTGAGGTGTGATTTGTGAAAGTCATTGAAAACCTGTGGAGGTGTGAGCTTCCTTAGCGAGACGCACTTCAACGAGACTTTTGAAAGATGTTGTGAGAATTGCGCGTGCGTGTTGTTTTCATTCGGTTGGTCGCCAGGTGTCTTTGTTGTTACCCTCTGACCTGACGTCAGCATGATTGGTCTCCGCCCCCTCTACTGACGGCAGGCCAATCAGAGCGCCTGTTGGGAGGAGGGCCGAGGTTCTTATTGGCTAGTGTGGTGTGTCAGTCAGTACGGCGGTGGGACAAGAGGGGGGAGTATGTGTGGCAAGCATGTGCTTATGCTGGAAAACACAGTCAGCTCCCAGGTCAGCTTAAACTATATATACCTGTGTGTTTGTGTGTGTGTGTGTGTGTGTGTATATATACTGTATTAAAAGATAATAGTAATGAAAGTACAGGCAAGACCGAACATAAATCCTACAATACTACATATATTCTACAATACTAATCAAATAAATAAGTACTTTATATCCTAACCAAAAACAAAAAAAACAGTTCAGGCATAGTTCAGTTAATCTAGTCATGTCCTGTTTTTCTCGTGCCTATATATGAGTGATATGTGATGTGCAATATACAATATACACCACACCACACAGTGGTGTGGTGTGGACAAACATGTTGATGCTCTCTGGCCTGTGGTGTCTCTCAGGTGGTTATATCTCCTGAGTCGTCTGTGGTTAAAGTAGTGTTTCAAATGAAAATGACACCGATGCCTGCCCTACTACTAGGACTACTCAGGTGGGTCAAATGCTGCCCTTTTCCCCCCCACTTTTTTACTTCTCTTTTTCACACCTTCAAACCGACAGCCAGTGTGTAGTAAACTGTAGTAGTCTGTTTTGATGGAGATTTACCTTTTAGAGAACTGGACTTACTTGTATATCTTCTATTTTTGGTTAATGTTCTTCCCCCCCAGAATATGGACGCTGGAGTTTAAGTGGTTAAGGATGCCAGGTGGAGCGAGATCAATTCGTGGCGGCGACGACTCGCCACGACCTATTTTTTTACGCCATGACGTAATCTTCATTATCCGCCATGGCAGAACAAAATCCGCCGTGGCGAGTACAGAATCCGCCATGGCAGCGACTCGCCACGACCTATTTTTTTACGCCATGACGTATTCTTCATTATCCGCCGTGGCGAGTACAGAATCCGCCATTGTTTATTTTTTTTTTGCGTGCCGTGGTGCAGGTTTTATTGTCCTAGTAGTACTATTCTCGGAATTATTTCATCCTCTTGTAGCGTAACGGTTAGCGCTCTCGCCCCTATAGTCAAGGCACTGTGCCGGGCCAGGTTCGATTCTTGCAAAAACTAACTTTTTTTTTTTAAAGTTATTTTTTTACCCGTACATACAGTGTGTGTGCGTGCGTGCGTATACAGTGTGTATGCGTGCGTGCGTATACAGTGTGTGTGCGTGCGTGCTTCATCGTATTTATTATTATTATTATTATTATTAATATGCAGGTAATAATAATAAATACGATGAAGCACGCACGCACGCACGCACACACACACTGTATACGCACGCATACACGCACGCACACTGTATACGCACGCACGCACACACACTGTATATGCGTGCGTGCGTGCTTCATCGTATTTATTATTATTACCTGCATATTAATAATAATAATAATAATAATAAATACGATGAAGCACGCACGCACACACACACACACACACACACACTGTATACGCACGCACGCATACACGCACGCACACTGTATACGCACGCACGCACACACACTGTATGTACGGTAAAAAAATAACTTAAAAAAAAAAAAGTTTGTTTTTTGCAAGAATCGAACCTGGCCCGGCACAGTGCCTTGACTATAGGGGCGAGAGCGCTAACCGTTACGCTACAAGAGGATGAAATAATTCCGAGAATAGTACTACTAGTACAATAAAACCTGCACCACGGCACGCAAAAAAAAAATAAACAATGGCGGATTCTGTACTCGCCACGGCGGATAATGAAGAATACGTCATGGCGTAAAAAAATAGGTCGTGGCGAGTCGCCGCCACGGCGGATTCTGTACTCGCCACGGCGGATTTTGTTCTGCCATGGCGGATAATGAAGAATACGTCATGGCGTAAAAAAAATAGGTCGTGGCGAGTCGTCACCGCCACGAATTGATCTCGCTGTCTCTCAAGGATGCTCCGTGTTCTCCTCGGTCAAAGAAGATAAAACGGATAAAAGGAAGACCCCTGGCTTAATTGAATAATCTTGGCTAATTTAAGTGACAGTTGTGTTCCATTACTGTGGCTTATTGTAGTCCCTGCTCAGTAACCAATGTAATACTGCTGAACCAGCCTGCTCCGTAGCGTTGAGTTTAATTTAGCTCCTTGAATTTAACTCTATCCAAAATAATTTCCAGGTGGCAGAGGAGTAGACAGCACCTTGATATTGCTCCTTAATAGAGCGTCGCTGTCCCGCTCCCTCGAGAGACCCGGAAAAGAAATCCCTGTTCATTTTCCTCATAGACTTTTCAGAAAGTATTTATTTAAAGACGTTTACGCTGTGGACAAAGCCAACTCTTGTCGTGACAAATCATGACAATAAACACAATGTTTTGGGCCAAACAAAGAATTAGAAAGTAGAAAAAACACTTTTTTGGTTTTTTTTCCTTCTTTGTAATTATTTGTTTGGTCCAAAATGTGTTTATTTTTATTTTTATGATCAGTACTTTATTTTAGATTTTTTACAAACACATAAAACAGAGAACTTAAAATGTATACAAACACAAACAACATCAGAGTACGTATTCATGGTCAGGCAAGATAGATAAGATAAACAAATAGAAAGAAAAAAAAAAAAGGAAAAATCAAATTAAAATGTGAAAATAGTTTACATTATTTACACGACCAAACGCAGCATCATCAACCGTATCATAATGTGTAATACAATAAACAATCAAGAGGGCATTGCCTGACCATGGATCACACCAAGGGACCTGCAACATGACTGAGGAACACGTCCCACTTCAGATCATATTTATCTAACTGATTATTCATTTTAAAGGATAACCTCTCCAAAGCAGCCACAATACCGAGCTGAGTGAACCATACATGTGCTGGAGGTAAAACCTCAGACTTCCATTCCTTAACAATGATTTTCCTACCCACCATTAATGCTGTTTGAATCCAGTCAGCTAGAGGTGCAGGGAGGTGTTTTAGTGGCGATGGATCACCCAGAATAAAGAGAGCCGGTGTATAAGGAATATCCTGGTTTGTGATTTGCATTATGTTCTCATGAATAGCACACCATAGCGTCTGTACCCTAGGGCACTCCCACAATACATGAATAAGTGTACCGAGGTCCAAAATGTGTTTGTTGTCATGATTTGTCACGACTCGAGTTGGCTTCGTACGACGCTTAAAAGGTCTTTAAATAAATACTTTTTGAAATGTCTATGGGAAAATGCATTGGTATTCATTGCCTGGGCCTGGCGTCGTCATGATAGAGGGCGGGACTGCAACGCTCTATAGCACCTTGATGGAAGATGATCTCCCCTTCTGTTCCCCCTCTCTCCCTCTTTATATAAAAGTCTTTATACCGGTAATAAAAATGTAGATCTAGGGTTTCAGTTGTTGACCTGTTAAGCAGAATTGATGGCAGTAAATAAACGTGCTACAGTTTGTCATTAAACCGTTGAATTAATCAACTCTCTGTCCATAAATTTGCAGACGAGATGACATGGTTCAAAATGAGCGATGCTTCTTGCTTCCCTGTTGCTGTGGTCGCGGTTTGGGTGTTGTTCTTCCATCTGTCATGGGCTTTCCCCCAGTACGATGATGTTGGCAATGGTTGCTGGTCTTAATTCCCAAACCTTTGAGCCAAAAGATAAATTGTATGTCTCCCTGGGACCCAAACTAGTGAACATAGCAGATCTACAAGTGCACATGTCGCTCAGCTCCCCGTTGTGAGCTTGTAGATGGCTAGTTTTACTACTTAATTTTAAGTTATGTCCATTCCTATAATCCTATATAGACTTTTAAAATGAGAATGCTCAGATTTTACTCTGAAAACCCCCGCCTTCCATTTCCGCCCAAAACCGGGAGATGAAATCTTCCATTACTGCAGCGCCAGCGTAAGTCTGAACTCTCTTTAGAAGCGTTGATATTCTAACCGAGATGCATGATGTAGTCCGAAATGTCACAGAACATTATCGCGGTTATGATCAAAACCACGGCCGTAGATTCAGAGAAAATGGGGAGGTTTGTCGGGACCTCTTTCAGACGTTACATAAGAAACAACATCTAGTTTCTGATCTGTATTTGAAGATTCCGAGTGATAAAAAAAGCCTACTGTAATGAATCTGCTGTTTTCCCTGTCAGATTGCTGAATGGACAGCCAGGCCTGCAGGCTAGAACCCCGCTTCCTCTGCCGTGGAGTTTATAAGCGCTGCTCTCTCCCTACAGTATGTCCATGGATTGTGGCTGTCGATTGTTGATCATCTGTGAGATTGGAATACCGGAACTCTTCTAAATCAGCTATGGTATAACAGCCGAGGTATTCCATCCCCGGGGAATTCCTTTTCCCCTGGGATGTATCGACTTCTTGAATTGATAGATTTGGAACTGCAACAGAGGTCTCTACTAGCCCAGAATCGAACCACGGGTTTATGCGGTCGACGCGCTATCCAATCATCCACTTCCGGAACACTCCCTAAGATTGTTTTCAATAAACTGTATGAAACAAATCTACACAGGGGTCTGAAAAAAATTTCTTGACATTGTTCAACAATGTAAATGTAAATATCTTTAAAACGCTCAACCATCTATATTATGGGGGGAACGTTAAGCCAAAAATAGCATATCCTCAAATATCTTTGGCAGAGAGATTTGGTGGATTTGGTGGTGGACAATCCATGTTCATTTTACCAAGTCAAGAGGGTTTTAGTGGTTGACCTGGCAGTAAATAAACATGCTACAGTTTGTCATTAAAGTGTTTAATGAATCAACTCTCGGTCCATAAATATGCAGACGACAAAATGAGTGATGCTTCCCTGTTGCTGTGGTCGCGGTTTGGTCTGGGTGTTATTCTCGTTTCTGTTGTGGGCTTTTTCCCCCCAGTACGATGATGTTGGCAATGGATGCCGGTCTTAATTAAGTCCTATTGATCTGATCGATCGGTTTCAACCATAACGTTGCACCCAATACACAGTGTCCCGTTAGGCCGTTACCACACATCACACTTACAAACACAACAACACAACACAACTGACAATTTAGGGGGGGGAGATGTGCCTTCGTTTTTTCAATTTATTTGGGATTTATAGATGTCTGGTGGTGATGGTTTGGTATTATGAGGCCCATATTCTGATTAGTAATGGTTTAGTAACCCACTTTGAAAAACCCTGCTCTAGAGAGAGGAACTGCTCCACACCACCTATTCGTTTCTATCAAAGTCCCACTCACAAGCGCATGAAGCACCCGGACGTGCCTCTACTCATAGACATAGAAAGGTAGACTCCTCATTCGCCGCTGCAATTCATTGGAGCGCCCATAGCGTTGGAAGCTTGCCCTCCCCTGAGAGCATCCGCCAGAGCTGGAAGAGGCGTCTACCTTTCAGTCTATGTCTCTACTTCCTGGATTGGAGCCAACGTTGGAGCCAATAGAGCAGGTGCTTCCAGACGCTAGAAGCATGCGTAAAGCGTAGTAGCGTCCTGCATGTGTAAATGTCGCAATGCCAGATTTGGGGGCTTAGTTTGAAGCCTGTATTCAGGCTCGTACACGGGGACTTGTGAGACGACTTGTGTGTCGTCTCATCTTGTTCCTGTTTTGAGACCGCTGCTAATCCAATGTGCGCTGGTTGTCAGGGACACTTTTGGTCAGAGAAACCACACGCGTGTGTGTGCATGCGTGCGTGCGTGTGCGCACATGGTTTGAGTTAAGCATGTTGACATCATGGTTTCCATGTAACACATCTGCTGCTCAGAGTGTGTCGAACACTGCACGCACACACGCGCAGCACGCGCGAGCGCACACACACACACACACACACACACACACTTTTCACTATTGCACTGCTTTGAAAGTTGACTGTTCTAGCATTTTCATTTACCACCTCTCCTCATCTTCGCCCTTCTCCCCTGTCCTCTCCTCCTCCCCCCCTCTCTCCTCCTCCCCACCCTTCCCCTGTCCTCTCCTCCTCCCCTCTCCTCCTCCCCTCTCCTCCTCCCCACCCTTCCCCTGTCCTCTCCTCCTCCCCTCTCCTCCTCCCCTCTCCTCCTCCCTCTCCTCTCCTCTCCTCTCCTCTCCTCTCCTCCTCCCCTGTCCTCTCCTCCCTGTCCTCTCCTCCCTGTCCTCCTCCCTGTCCTCTCCTCCTGTCCTCTCCTCTGTCCTCCTCCCTCCCCTCTCCTCTCCTCCTCCCTCTCCTCTCCTCTCCTCCTCCCCTCTCCTGTCCTCTCCTCCTCCCTCCCCTGTCCCCTCCCCTCCCCTCCCCTCCCCTCCCTCCCCTCCCCTCCCCTCCCCTCCCCTCTCCTCTCCTCTCCTCTCCCCTCCCCTCCCCTCCCCTCCCCTCCCCTCTCCTCTCCTCTCCTCCTCCCCTGTCCTCTCCTCCTCCCCTCCCCTCCCCTGTCCTGTCCTCTCCTCTCCTCTCCTCTCCTCCTCCCCTCCCCTCCCCTCCCCTCCCCTCCCCTCCCCTCCCCTCCCCTTCTCCTTCTCCCCTCCCCTGTCCTCTCCTCCTGTCCTGTCCTGTCCTCTCCCCTCCGCTCCTCCTCTCTCTATCTATTTATAGTGCCTGTCTTGGCAGGCAGAGTGGGCACAGTGTCTTGGCCTTGCTTCCACCACTTGTGTTACTGCTGCTGTCTGCTCTCAACCCAATGCATCATGGTCATAAAAAGAGAGACACGCTGTCACGCTGGTGGCATAACACTAGCACCTGCTGTCATGTTGTCATCTGACGCACTGGTCCTCAGCGCGGGGTCCCGCCCGGGAGGTCTTTTAGGACTTACGGGTATGTGACCCCGGGGGTCAATGAACTGATCACAATCAGTTTTATTTGTCACTGCGTTCAAACACTGCGCTGTGTGCATGAGAGGCATTCAAACACTGCGCTGTGTGCATGAGAGGCATTCAAACACTGCGCTGTGTGCATGTGAGGCATTAAAACTCATGTTGAACGTACGTTCTGTGACGGATCTGCATCTGGTTGTAATAGGCCTGTCAAAATGATTACATCATTAACTGATCGCAATTATTATGGATAATCGCAATTTTGTTTTGCATAATTGTCAAGACAATTGTGGAAATAGCTGATCTACAAGCTCACAACGCAAACGTTAAAATGTGCGATGCCAAAAAACGCAATTAAATGAAACAATAATTTGTTATATCAATGAATCGTCTGCAGATAGCGCTGTGTCTGCTGTTGGTGCGACATTAAAGCTCATGTTGTTGGTGTTCTGTGAAGGATCGGTGCGCTGTGAACATTTATCCACGTTGGAAACGCTCAACACACTCATTTATCTTCAGATTAAAAGCTCCGTTTTGCAACATAGCAGTTGCAGTAAACCCCCCTGGCTCATCCAGTTAAAGTGGCGCTATGTAACTTTCTTTCAAGGAATACAATGTAATGTTGTCCAATCTGTATGGTAAAATCACACACGTGTGAAGTGAGGACATTATTTATATCAGCCAGATGACGTCTTACGTTGTCATTAACCCTAAACAAACATTAAAGTCCATAGACTTATCTGGCACGAATTACATCATAATTTACCCTAAACAAACATTAAATTCCATAGACTTTTGCTGGGCCGGGAAATGTATAATTAGGCTCTCGACAAACATTAAAAGTCCATAGACACTTGGCTGGCCTATGTTGCGCCCCTCAACAACATAAATGTATACAATCGGGGTGGTTATATTTTGTCTCCCTGCTCTATTGAGACATTTAGATGGTGTCAAAGGTCACAGGATCTGACACGAATCTTGACCTGATGGTCAAGATTCAATTTATCCCCTGAACAAACAGACAGACTCTATTGGCTCAATGGCACACATTTCAGAACCTGCACAGGAAAGCAGTTTAAACTCACACATAGTTTCATACAGAAGAATGGAAGTGATTATGACGCAAAATGACATGCTTATGATCTTATGCAAAACGTAAGGATTGTGATTATCTGTAATAATTGCGATCAGGCTATTATGTAATGACTGTGACAGTGCTCTTACCCATCGAGCTAGAGAGAACTGTGTGTTAGTGCTTTACCCAGAATGCCCCTGTGTTCCTGTGTGTCTGGGGGCAGGGTCAGGATGAGTACAGCCATCTGCCTCTCTGTGGATCACACACGCCACGCGCACACACACACACACACACACACTCACACTCACACTCACTCACTCACACTCACACTCACACTCACACTCACACTCACACTCACACACACACACACACGCACATATGCACCCAGCACACTACAACCCTGCCTCCACTGTGTGTGTATATTTGTGTTACTGTACTTGAGCCAAATGTCCCCACAAGTATAGTAGAATTTGATATATTATTATTATATTATATACATTTATTATAACCCTGTTGTCAGGCAGAAACCTCTTATCTCCGTATTCCAACTTTGTTGTGTTTTTCCGTAAATGAACGCCTTACTCGATCATACCACAGTGTCACACACAAGCACCACCAGTAGCAGATCTGCAAGCCGGTCGCCCCACATTTTAAGCTTGTAGATCTGCTGCTTTTGCCGTTTTTGAATTTGAATCTTGAAAAATAACTTGTGAGGTTTCCATCCGACAAAGACGATTACTATAGCCTACTTTGTGAGAGCCAAATGTCACCACACTAGTCTAGCAGAATTAGCTTATATTATCATTTATATTCATAACTGTAGTCTGCTTAATGTGCTAATACACACAATTGTGCTCACGATGGTGCATTGCATTTTGACTCTGGTATATTTAGATTTTCACATGACTTTTGTCTTTAATTGAAAACCTAAATGAAAGTGCTAAAAATGTATTACTATTCCAGTGAGAGCTGAATATTCCCACAAGTGGAGTAAGAATTGAATTAGATGAAATATTGGTCCAAACAAAATAATAAATTGTTGTTTTTGTGGTTAACTTCTCTGTGTTCTCTGTGAACTGTTTTTGTGGTTAAAGAAGATTTGTGCAGGTATAGTTAGGAGACGATTAAGGTTTCGGTTAGGATTGGGCAACTGACAGAGACGGGCAGTATTTGAAATAAAATTTGAAATACTTAAAAAAAAAAATTATAACACATTGTAAATGTATTTTCAAATACAGAAAATACGTATTTCAAATACATGTATTTTAAATATTGCCCATCTCTGCAACTGAGTTGTACTTCGGTGGCACACAACTGCAAGAAATACAACCCAGGCTTTAGGCATAGGGATAAAAATGGCAAACATTGTCAAAAGGTCCTTTTATAAAATTGTCGTCAAAAGTATAGTTATACCAACGTGTGTGGGGGTAGTGGTCTGCATGTGTCACTGAGGACTGCTGTATCCTGAAGGCTCAGGATTGTTGCAGGTTAAAATCCATGAACCATGATGGCAAAACCTTGGCACACTTCACTCCCTCAGCTGTTGCCCCTGTTAGCCCATAATTACCGTACTCTAGTGTAGGGATTTAGTGGCTAGTGGCCTTTTGTACTGGTCAGCTCCCAGTATAACAGTAGAAGACTGTGGTTGTACTGGTCAGCTCCCAGTACAACAGTAGAAGACTGGTTGTACTGGTCAGCTCCCAGTGGTCAACAGTAGCAGACTGTTGTTGTACTACTGAGAAGTGTCTATCCAAAATATCGTCTCTGTCGGGTGTAAACCTCAAACTGTCACTTTTCAGGATTCAAATAAAAAAACGGCAAAAGCAGCAGATCTACAAGCTCGAGTCGAAACGCGTCGCTTCACACCACGTTGCGAGCTTGCAGATCCCAAACACAACACAAAGACGTCCTTATGTGGGGACAGTGCGGGGAATAGACACGGGGGACATTCATCTGCTGGTGAACAGCACAAGTCTAGTCTCTGTCCCTGTACACAACCTCCCCACAACCTCCCACAGCAGGGCTACCTGTCCCAGGAGACACTGCAGGCTCCATAATCAATCTTCCAGCATTTAAGGAGCCTTTAATGACCATATAGCTAGCAGGTATTCTGCTGCAAGGTTATTGTAATGTAGTTAACTAAAAACTAAACAAGAATGACTCAGACAGAACTGCCAGGTGCAACATGCTTTTGTAGCCCCTTTTTGTTCGTTGCTGACGTTCTTTTGTTGGTTCACTCATTGTGTTTTGTTATCCTCATCATAATTTTTCGACCGCGGTGGAGATCATGGATTTCACAATGCCATGCCAGACTTTCCGGTCCTTCATTGCCATCCCCAGTTCCTGCTTAATGATGCATGTGTCCCTAGCGATGACATCAGGGAACGACAGTTTTCTACCTCTGGTCTGCTTTGAGCAGAGTTGGGTGTAACGAGTAACGGAAAATATCGTTACTGTAACGACACTACTTTGGTCGGTAGCGAGTAATATAACGACACTACTCCTCCAAAATTGATAATCACACTACAGTTACTGGTCGCTTTAGCGCTGCCGTTACTCGCTACTTGCGTCATGTGGCTGCTTTCAGCAGTGTTGCTTTAGAGAATAATGCACACAACGGAGATGAGTTGAACATGAACACTAATGGTGCGCTGGCAACGCAGTACGCAGTACGGACTAGAACATGTCAAACCGGTGTCAGATCATCAGCAGCACAGCATTTTTCGTTACTGTCGTGGACTCGTAGGGTGGCCAGACGTCCGGTTTTAGACCCACCTTTCCTCCTCCCAACTCAACCTCTGGCCGGACACATCATTGTCCGTTTTTTTGTGATATAGCCTACAGTGCTTGTGTCATAACTGTCATTTAAGTCGTCTCTGTATTAAAATCTCCGTAGCACTTTTCCGCTGCACAGAAAGCTCCCAGTCTCCCCACTGTCACAGAGACAGAGCAGGCGTTGGGGTGTTGCCATGTCCGCTTATTACAAGCGACTTTGGGCTTGTTTTATGATAGCCCAGTCAGGCTTCTTTTGGGCTGTTTTCATAGACATGGCTGCTTGTTTCTCTTCTAAAACCTGGCAACACTGCCAATGGGAGGGTCCGTTTGTTTGTTGTAGAACGTGTGCTCTCACAATCACTAGTTAGTTAATGTAGAGATAAATAAACCAAATATGCCGAAATGAAAAACTACATTTAATGAGCAATGGAGCAGGGGACTCCACATCATAAAGAAAGGGATCCTAAAGCACTGTGAACATAATTATAGTCTACTGATTTATCTCAGTCTCATTATTTTATTTGAATATATATTGTTGGGAAAGTTAATATTTGCCTAGAACCACGTGGTACTGTGGTTTTCAACCATTTTCATATCAAGGTCCAGTATGTATTCTGCATTTTAGCCATGGACCACCATTTGATGAGATTTGGCCTCACAGACCCCAAACTAAATATTATGTTGTTGTGTGGCAGTTCAGTGCAAATTATTTGACAATGCATCTCAGGCGATTTTATGGAGTAACGCAAAAGTAATGTAACGAGTAATGTAACTAGTTACTTTCTCCAGGGAGTAATAAAGTAATGTAAGGCATTACTTTTTTCAAAAGTAATATGTAATATGTAGTGCCTTACTTTTATGAGTAACGGACCCCAACTCTGGCTTTGAGGCAGCACTCCAGAGAAGAAGGGAAGATAATAACCTCATTGTCAGCTCTGTAGCAGTGGCCGGCAAACTGTGTTCTTCTGGATCGGACTAGTGAAAAGACACGGGGAAGGTTGCCGTAATTAGATTAGTCGATGGGTGGCTCTTCCAAGACAGATTTTGCCCTCTCATTCGAAGGCGGGTGTAAGTGCCATCCAATCGTTTCTCTAGTTTCTTTGAAAGTGACACAATCTAAATGTCTCAATAGAAGAGCAGGGACACAATCGCACGCACGCACACAGCGAGAGAGAGACACACACAGCGAGAGAGAGACACACACACACACACACAGTGAGAGAGAGACACACACACACACACACACACACACGCACACACACACACACACACACAGCGAGAGAGAGAGAGACACACACACACAGTGAGAGAGAGAGAGACACACACACACACACACACACAGCGAGAGAGAGAGAGACACACACACACACAGCGAGAGAGAGACACATACACAGTAGGTGTTGTGTTGTTGGGTGGGAGAGAATCCTTTGCTTCGGAAACGCGCACCTCTCTCTCCACTCTCCAGCGTTTGAACTTTGACCCTCGGTTGATTGTAGAAGGTTGTGCTGACAGCACTGATGATGATGCACCTGCCAGCCCGTTGCTGGGAGACCAGAGGAGAGCTGTCCATCAGAGTGTTTGTGTGTATGTGTGCACGCAAACTAAATGGGAAATTGACTGCAGTTATATATAGCGCCTTCCGCTTTCTTTCTGGTCTATCCAACAACTTAAATGCACTTTACAGTGTACTTCAAATTCACCTATTCACAAAAACCATGACGTTGCACGTTACGCAACACAGACACACACACACACACACACACACACACACACACACACACACGCGCACACACAGAGAGGCGGAAAAATGTGAGGCTCTGTGCGAACATTAATTAATTAATTCATGTTTATTTTGGCCTTCAATTTAGTATAGTATAACTGATTTTAACACCCCGAAATGTAGCCTAAGAGTAGGCTATATGAAAGCCTTTTATAAATTATACTATTGGTATTTCACACAGGTGTTGCCAAATAACTAGTAATTATCTTGCCAGTCAGATGCGCATATGACATATCTAGGTCATATCAATTTAATCAGCAGATGCTGAAGAGCAGTGCTGCTTCTCACTCTGCACACACTGACTGAACAGCTAAAGTTTAGGCCTACTTTAAACCATAATATGACAAACCTTGGATTCATTCTTCTGAAAACGAGCAGCAAGCACAAGGTAAGTGATTCACACATTCAGGGCATTGGGTGTTATTGGAAATGGACGTGTAGCTGTGTGTAGCTGCTGCTGACCACTGCGCTAAACATTATGACAGGCGTGGAGAGAGAGAGAGAGAAATAATTGATGTATAAATATAATGCACTCATCTCGGATGTTACTCACAACTTCACAAGCAGCAGCTTTCCTTGCAGCAAATTGCAATAATGTCTTGATAATCCCGTCTAGTTTTAACGCAGGGCCTGATTGGTGCGCGGTTGGATCGATGATTTTTGCAATGAATTTATCAAATGAAACTCTCAGCGAGGCTTTGAACTCTTCTTTTTTTTCTCTACGACTCGACTTTGTGTCTTTCAACTTTCCCACCACCACACAGTCACACACCATCCACTGGACCACCACGTAGGCCCAATGCGCTTGATAGATGACGCAGACATGCAATGTCAGCGAGTAGGCCTACTACTAAATGTGAAATATATCAACATGTAAGATATGTATATATATTACGTCTGAGATGGAAAGTGATGGTTAACATTTATAAGCCTATTAAAAAGGGAGGGGGGGGGACACTGCCCCGCGAGGCCTCAAGGCGCGAAGCCCTGTGCGACGGCACCGTTCGCACTACCCTGCACACACACACAGTTTTCGTTTTCCATGTTTGAGGAGAGCTCTAGAGCATAGTTTCCCAACAGTGGGTCGTGGGTATAATTCCAATTAATACAAAATAGTAGACCATTTCAAAGAAAACAAATCAACAAAATAAACATGAAGAACTAGTGAGAATACGCACGTATACCTGCTATTTTCACTAGTTTGGGTGCTATGCTATTCTCACTAGTTTGGGTGCTATGCTATTTTCACTAGTTTGGGTGCTATGCTATTCTCACTAGTTTGGGTGCTATGCTATTTTCACTAGTTTGGGTGCTATGCTATTCTCACTAGTTTGGGTTCTATGCTATTTTCACTAGTTTGAGTGCTATGTTATTTTCACTAGTTTGGGTGCTATGCTATTTTCACTAGTTTGGGTGCTATGTTATTTTCACTAGTTTGGGTGCTATGCTTTTTTCACTAGTTTGGGTGCCGGGCAAACATCTATTTGGGTCTCGAGCTAAAAAGTTTGGGAACCACTGCTCTAGAGCATCGGAAGTTTTGTAGTCTTGCTACTTTCGTGTGACACTGTTTTTTTTTCAATAATATTTGTATTGATTTTTATGACAAAGACGAGACAGAAAAAAGAAAAAAAAAACACAGACAGCTCAGCTCAGACAGGTTGTGTTGAAATAAAGAATTCATTCACGAATAAAGACAAATAACACTGGAGTCATAACTTCCAGGTGCAGCAAGCGCTGCTGCTTGGCCGTCTCCGTTGTGCATCTATCGCATCTTTTTATTCCCAAACATGTTTGTTTCTCTCTCACAACCTCCCGGACGGTTGTTTTCGTTCATTTCCAACGTTCTATTGTTGTTTCAATCACTGCTTTGTCATGGCTTTCATTTAGCTCCAGTTACAGTAGCTCATGGTCTTTACGGTCGTTACTAGAGGTACTATCAAATGTAGTCCACCTGGCAAAATAACATGAAAGTATAAATCATGGAGATACAAGTATTCGACGATGATGTCTGTTAATGACTTCATGGAGCATTCTGTATGTATGATCTGTAAATGATGTGTCAACAACCTACTCTCCTCTCCCTCGCGCACACACACACACACACACACACACACACACACACACACACACACACACACACACAGCAACCTCCGTTTCTGTGTGTATGTGGGGGGGGGGGGTACATGTTCTTGGAGCTGGTTGCCATGGAAACTGCAGCCGTGCTGTGGTCTCTGTGTGTGTGTGGGGAGCGGAGGCAGGGATATCCATCAGTTAATCATACACACCTGACATAACATTTAGTGTGTGGCTCCTGTGGGTGGGGGGATACTATGCACGTTTGAGTGTACTGTAACACACACAGAGACACGCGTACACGGTGATCACAGTGTATTATTGGGAGGTCTGCTAGCATGTGTCCTCTTCCATCAGCTGTCTGCAGGGAGTAGAACCCTCAACCTCTGGCCTCTGGTCTTTGCTGCCTTGCTTCATGTCATATGGTCATCAACCTGTCACTTCATCAATCACCCCATCTTTTGGGATCAACAAAGCCTTTTACTGACTCTCTCTTGTCACTCTCTCTTGTCTCTCTCGCACTCTCTGTCTGTCTCTCTTCCTCTCTCTCTCTCTCTGTCTCTCTCGCCCGTGCAGAAGTACAAGCACCAGGAGGAGGACGTATCTCCCCAGGAGGACCTCAGCTCCCCTCAGCTGACGGAGGAGGCGGAGCCTGTGGCCCCAGCGTCGGTGTCATCGGGGACGGGG